>NW_008347814.1:1925950-1936807 GCF_000622305.1 Nannospalax galili
TGAAAACACAGCAGACAGTAGGAGAGATATCAGAGTATAAGGGCTCTAGTGGAGGGAGGGAGGCTATGGGAGGGTGCTACCTGGGAAGTGGGTGTATAAATAAATTTAAAAAAAAAAAAGAAAAAAAATCTTAGGACATTTACAAATCAGTTTTGTGTAAAGGCAAAAGAAAAAAAATGAAATGGAATCAGGTAGAGATATTGACCTTCTAGTTCATATTTACGAAATGTTCCCATTTGAATTGTTACTTTGGTCAGTCCCTGGATGCCTCTGCATGTATTGTAAACAGTGATGTCCATTTTCATTTCTGTTGCCACAGCACAGAATTGGGTTATATTATTAAGGGGCTTAAAGTTGAGAAGGGGAAATTCCCTTTCTTATTTTTCTTTCTAAAATTATTTTTGGACTAGCATGCATTTGCTTTTTCAGATCAATGATTCTTAGAATTTTTGATTTCAAGACTCTCCACTTTTAAACATTCTTGAGGATCTCAACCAGTTTTTGGGTCTGTGTCATACTTACCCACTTACCCACTGAAAATTAAAACTAGGACATGTTTAAATTTATTAATTCATAAGTGTAACATGACCATTGCAGGTGAATATCTAAACATGCTATTTATTTATTCATTTATTTTAATAGCTAGATTTTCTCCTATTAAATACTGATAAGGACAGAGGTATTGTTTTGTATTTTTGAAAATCCTTTTAATATCTGACTTACAGACTGTCTGAACACTACATCTGATGTATCACTCCAGTGCCTTGGGTTGTTTTGGTTAAGGCATCTGAGAGAATTTAATGTCACACATGTAAGTAGTTGGAAAAAGGAAGAGCTTTTGACTAGACTTTTCAGACAACTGTGGGCTAGCTTCTTTGACACTGAGTCCACACTCCACATGGTAGCACGTTAGAAAGGCTGCCTGCAATGTGGAATCTGAAGTAACCCTATAACTCTTTTATACATTCAGTATTTTGTACATTGAAATCCGTTTGTCTAGTCTGTCTTTGAATTAATTCTCTATCCATAGTTTTCTAAGTTTGAGTGCTGGTAATTTGGAAAATATGTATACTTGCAAGCATTGGCATACCTCATTACATAGAATTAAAAAATCACATTGGTTGTGTCGTCATGAGTTGCACTGGGAAGTCCTGACTCCATGATTATTCTTGCTGTTTTCAGTACACGCTCTTCAGTGGCACTCAGCAGTCTGACCGAGTAATCTCTCCATTGCTTGGGTGCCTGTCTCCAACTGGATGTGACAATTACTGTGCAGCATGGTTCGGTGGCTTTGTTGTTCTTACTTATGAAAACACAACTTTTGACTCTCAGAGTGCTCTTCCTTCTAGTTTAAATATTGTTTCCTTTTTCTTTAAACATTAATTGATTGGGTTTCAAAATGATGCAGAAATTTAACAAGGACCATAATGCTGTTTTTAAAATGATTTGTTGTAAAAGACTCAATAAGGTAAATTATTGATATTCATAAATCCAAGGGAACAAGAACACCATGTTTATTCTCTTTATAGTTTTTCCTAGTCTCTTTAGCATAGATCCCTCCTTTTCTTGAGTCAGCAAATGCTGATTCCACCCAAGCATAACTTAGTAACTCGGTGAATTTTTTAGGGTTACTAACAGGAGCAGGGACTATCCAAAGGTAAGTGCATCACGGGAAAGTCCACCACAGCACGGTGGTGACTCATGTACCCCTGGAGTGCTCTGCAGTTTGCAGGCAGATTGCCAGCTCAGACTCTCCTCTCAGAAGTGGTTGTTACTGCTTATATTACTTTGAGGAGGGGCCTTGTGAATCTTGTAAGTTTCTGGAGCTTCCTGAGACTTGAACTTTTGTTTACCTAAAATTTATTTTTAGAATCGAATATTTTATTCAGGCATAAAAAGTAAGTTTCATGTACTTCTTGATCTTCCAGGAGAGGGTGCTTCCATTTGAGGGGATAACCATGCGACCCCTTCCTTGTCTATAATGTCAGTTCTATTTTCTCATGCCTGTGAATTGGAATTAGAAGTAACTGACTCAAAAGCTTTGGAAGTTTGGCACTGGAATTCAATACTCACAACAGTGAAAGCCGTATACAATGTCTACAAGGCCCCACAGCTTTGGCCTCTCAGACATCGTCTCAGTTTCTTTCTTGATGTGTTGTGCTGTTCTAGTCAGAGTGGCCACCCTGCTTCAGATCTGGTGAGGCACACTCAACCTCGGTACCCCCTAAGCCCATGATGCTAAGACCCTCCCATTTCTGCCTGATACAGATTCCTTCTAGCCATCTGTAATCTGCCGCAGTGTTCCAAGCCAAATAGAGGTTCTGTGGGACCTGCAAGGCAGTTGGAAGCTCACCCTTCCTCTTCCTCCTTCTTTCTCTGGTCCTATTCTTCCCTCAGCTTTCCAGGAAACATCTGTTTCTTGGGGAACCTGAAAGGACCTCACTCACTCAAATTTGGATGGCTATGTTTAATGTCTAAGCTACAGTGAGTCCATGCAATAGACTCTAAGCTACCCTGAGTCCATGTGATATACTCTAAGCTATCTTGAGTCCATGTGATACACTCTAAGCTATCCTGAGTTCATGTGATATGCTCTAAGCTACCCTGAATCCATGTAATACACTCTAAGCTGTCGAGTCCATGTGATACACTCTAAGCTACCCTGAGTCCATGCGATATACTCACATTTCAGTGTATCCTTTGCATATTTTGTCAGTCCTTGTTGGACATTCATGGGGTAACTTCTCTTCTCTGTCACCATGGAGGCAAACAGTGGGCCATTTTAGAGTTTCTTGGTGGAGGAAGAAAGTAGAGTTTGGTGTGCCAGGACCCACTTTGGGTTGTAAAGAAAGATGTACCATGAGAACAGCAAGGATTGCAGCCTTTTCTTAGTTATACTCTTAATTTGCAGTTACTGAGAGGTAGCGGCTATCTGTTACATTTGTATAACTATAGGAACTATGTCCCCTCTTCTTCACCCCACTTATCAATCCTATGATTATGATCCATGTTTGAGTGACAAGGAAACCCAGACTCACACAGGTATGTCATTTTGTAAATTCCTGGAGTTAGCAGGAGCAGAAGCAGGGCCTGGCTATCTGTGACCTTCAAATGCAGTTAAGAAAGTGTGTGTGTGTGTGTGTGTGTGTGTGTGTGTGTGTGTGCACGCATGTGGAAGCCAGAGGACATAGATACATTCCCCAAATGCTCTCCTCTCTCTCTCTCTCTCTCTCTCTCTCTCTCTCTCTCTCTCTCTGTCTCCTATCTATCTCTATATATTTACTTATTTGATTGATTGAGACAGGGCAGAATTTCTCACTGGACCCAAAGTTTGCTGATTTGGTTAGACTGGCTAGCCAGCATGCCCTAGGGATCTCCATCTATATATCTGCAGCATGTATACTTGCCACACCCAGCTTTTTAAAAATTGTTTAATTTTGCCGGGCCTGGTGGTGCACATCTTTAATCCCAGGTTAGCCTGCATGTATGTAAGTGCACTGTGGCATGCGTTGTTTGTGGAGGCCAGAAGAGGGTGTTGGATTCCCTGGAACTGGAGTTACAGCTGGGAACCAAACCCAAGTCCTCCAGTCCTCCGCAAGAGCAGTCAATGTTCTTAACCACTGGGCCATCTCACCAGTCCCTACCCAGCTTTTTAAAAATGTAGGTCCTCAGGACTGAACTCAGGTCCTTGTGCTTGTGTGACAAGTACTTTACCAAGAGAGTCATTTTCCCAACCTCAAATCATATTTTAAGGGAAAAAAATAATTAAGTTATAATTAAATTCATGGGAAAACTGAGAAGGATACACTCACTTCCACCCCACATATCCATTGCCTCCCTAACTGTCAACACCCGACACCAGAGTGGCCCATTTGTCAGGACTGATGGGCTTATGTTGAGACATTACAATCACCCAAATCCACTGCTGATTAGGGTTTACTCTTGATGGTGTACATTCTATGGGTTTGGACAAATGTGTGGTGACATGTATTGTCCATTTTAGCACCAAATAGAATAGCTTTACTCTCAACCCTCCCATCCCTGTGTTTTGTCTTTTTTGTCTTTGCTCTGCCCAGTCCTACAAACCCAGTGATCCTTTTACTGTCTCTATAGCTGTACCTTTTCCAGAAGGCTGTAGGGTTAGAATTGTACAGTATGTAGTCCTTTTGGACTGGCTATTCTACCTAGTAATATACATTTACACCTCCTTCTTGTCTTCTTCTGGCTAGGTAGCTCATTTCTTTTTCAGTGCTCCATAAATATCCCATGGTCTGGATAGACCAGTAATATAGTCATTACTCTACTGAAGGGCATTCATAGTTGCTTCTGAGTTTTAGCAACTATTATAGATATCTGCATATAGGGTTTATACATACCCAAGTCTTCCAGTTAAAGGAGTTTTAGTCACTTGTATTTCTTTAAAATATTTTAATTTTATTTTTATTTATGCACATGTGTGTGTTTGTGTATGAATGCATTTGTGTGTGGGTACCCACATATGGAAGCCCGGAGAGGGTGGAGCCTAAGTAGCAGGCAGTTGTGAGTCATGTGGCATGAGTGTTGCCAACTTGACTCAGATCCTGTGAAGGAGCAATGTGCTGGTTAGTTTTTTATTTTTATTTTTATTTTGTTATTTGATCCAAAATTTATAAAACAGAGCCATTTTCATGGCTATCAGAAATAAGAACTGTGTAGAAATGCCAATATTTGATTAGAGAACAGGTTCCTGAAAAGGTGGATGCAGAAAAGATTAAGGAGGGTATTTAATGCCTCTGTTATTAGGTCATCTTACTCCTTTTTCTTTTTTTGTAATTTTTAATTTGAAGTTTTGTATATTTCATACAGAACATCTGAATCAATCTTAATCATCTTTATATCCCCTTCCTCATTGGCATCCTCCCAGATGCTCCCCCACTGGAATTCATACCTGTCATTTGTGTTAAGGCCTATCATGTCAAATTGGTGTCCCCAGACATTCCTCAGGGCAAGTTTATCCACTGGGGTCTAGGCAGCCTATCTAGAGTCCTCTCTTTAAGAAGAGCAGCTCTTCCTCATCCAGCTGTAATCAGCTGCCAATAATTCTTTGACTAAGATTAGAGTTTGTTGCCATTTCTACAATTCTGTGCTGGAGCTTCATCTGCTTGAGTTTGCATAGATCTTGTGTATGCTGACACTATTGCTGTAGGTTCATATGAGCAAGGTCTGAGGAACTTGTAGGACTCTATTTCCATATGGTCAAGCACCTCCTCCTTGGCTCTTACAGTCCTTATTCCCCATCTTCTGCAATGGTGCCTGAGCCCTGTGTAAGTGGAATTTAATATGGGAGCCCTATCCAAGGACCCACACTCTGTAGACTCTTACTCTTTACACTTTGATCATTTGTGTCCTTTTGTGTTCCTGGCCCTCTGTTGCATGAGGAAGCTTCATTGATGAGAACTGAGAGATGCATTACTGTCCCCTTACCCTTTGTTCTATGTTCTGGGAGCCTTAGGTGTAGAGGTTGCATTGTAGATGGGTCACTTAGGCTTGAGCTATTCACAGACAATGTCTGTGTGTGACCAGTTGTAGAACTCTGTAATAGTCTCCATCTGTTTCAAAAGAAGCTTCTTTGATGAATGGTGACTGGGATACTTGTCTGCAAATATATATAGGATCCTTATCTTGCACATAGTAAGAAATTACAATTGTTTAGGGATGTGACAACCTTGGGGTTTTCTCTAAGATCTATGACCTCTCCAGACACGTGTATTTGGCTATGTTTACAGTACTACACGTGAGTTTCCTCCCACTGAGTGGGCTTTAAGTCCAATTAGGTAGCTGTTGATTATCCCCAAGATAAAAATGCCACTAGTTCACCAAAATCATTTGCTCTTCCAGGCATTGATGTGGTTATTATGCCTTGAAGCTGGAGTTGGACCATTGATTGATATTCTCCCTTAGAAGCTTATGTAGGCTCTCCAAAGACAGGAGACCTAGCCTTCAGGGTAAGTGGCTTCCAAGTCAGTTCCAGCTCCATTGCTCCAAATCCTGTATCTGAAGTATGTCCTGTCTTCAGTATTAGGGTCTTACCTTCAAGTTCTGGGAGACAATCAAGGGTTGTGGCAATAGTCTATGTAATTTTGGGGAGTATCTTGGACTACTCTGGTCAACAAGTCAAAGGAAGGTCTCTCCTGTCTGCCTTTATCTCTTTAATGTAGCTTCAGTTGTATACAAGGACTCACCTGGAGATATTGTAGGTGTAATTTGTCAGTAAGTTTTTGGAATAATATTATTCCCTCTGTTTTTTTAACTTTAGCTAGGCATTATTTATCTCTCCTCTCTTTCCCTGTTTGACCCTCCCTCCATGCCCTCCCCATTTAAAGTTTCCCCATATTTCTCCCTTGATAATACCAGTCTCCTGTGGTCCCACCTCTCTTGAGCTCCTTCTTCCTTTTTATCTCCATAGTTCCTTGTATAACCTTTCCTCCCCTCCCATTTAAATACCCCACTTTACCCATTTATCCCTTAGTAATACCTGTCTCCTGCTGTTCTTCTCTCTCGGGTTCCTTCTTTCCCTTTACCTGTTGTCAATTTAACACAACCTAGGAATAGGGAACCTCAACTGAGGAATTTCCCAGTCTGTGAGAGATTGCCTTGATTGATGATTGACATTGGAGGGCCCAGCCCAATGCAGGTGGCACCATCCTTAGGTCTGGGCTGTATAAGAAAGTCAGCTGAGCAAGACAAAGAGTGTGCCAGATAATAATAATTCCTCCATTATTTCTGCTTCAGTTCCTGCTTGAGTTCCTGCCCTGACTTCCCTCAGGGATGAACTGTGACCTGAAGGGGTAAGCTGAAATTAACCCTTTCCTCCCTAAAGTTGCTTTTGGTTATGGTGATTATCTTATCAACATAAAGTAAACTAGACCAAGCAGTGAGTTCTCTTAACCACCAAGCCATCTCTCTAGTCCCTCTCATTTCAGAGGAGAACATGAGATTTGGAGATACTAAGGGACCTGCCCCAGCTGCTAAGTGTCCATTTTTCTCTATGAGGCTGCCATTCAAATCACAATGCTGTCAGTTTTGCACTGATAACTAGTTATTAATTAGCAGTAATCAGAACGTAGCCTGGTAGTTTAGAGACAAAACAGAGGCCATTAAGGAGTAAACACATCACCATTTCAGAGCTGCTTTCATAAAGTTTATTTTCCATTCATATGGCACTCAGCATGTGTCTCATATATTTTTAATGAGAATGTTCTATTAATGTCAATGGGATTGATTTTTTATTTTTTTATTTTTTTAAAAAATTTTAATAACTACATGATTAGAAGAAGTATTTCGTTACAGCTTTAACATATTCAGTAACAATTTCCAGAGCAAGGATATATCTCTTTCAAAAGTGGCTGTAAATTTTTAGGTTCACAGTTGAATTAATACAGTTATACAATATTGAACTCAGTAAAAGCCCTGTAAGACATTAAATTGAATGAGTTTTTAACCTTTAAAAAAGATCTTCATTTCATTTTAGAATATATTGTTCCTTGCAGACACATTGTTTTTGCTATAACACTGAGATATTGGCACATGCATCTCTAATCTGCTTGTATCTATTACTAGTCATAATCGGTTGCACTTGGATCCTTGGCGCCTGTGTATGTCTATAAAGTCATTGGGTAGATGTCAGTGGTAATGTTTATCACCTTTCCTAATTAACATGACGTAAATTTTTATGCTTCCTCCCCAAATATAATTCATGTTTTTTAAATTTGTTGATTTGTGTGTGTGTGTGTGTGTGTGTGTGTGTGTGTGTGTATTACCACACAAAACATCTTATTCAACTATACACCTAATTCCCAGATGGCACCCCTTCCATAGCCTCCCTCCCCCTACTAGAGCCCTTATACTCTGATATCCCTGCTACTGTCTGCTGTGTTGTCGGCACCCCCAGCCATTCCCTACTATTTGTCCATCTGGTAAATGTAGTCAGCCTCTCTAGAGGTCTTTGTTTTAGGAAGGTCAGCTGTTCCTCATCTGGCAGCAATCAGTTGTCAATATTACATTAGATAAAATTGGGGTCTGCTGTTCATTTTCACAGTTCTATGCTGGGTTACTATCTGGGAATCCCTTTGGCCACACTGGCCAACAACTCAAAAGAAGGCATCTCCTATCTGGCATTGTTGCTTGTTATGTAGCCTTTAGCTATGCATATGGACTCTTAAAAAATTATATTGGCCCCTTTAATGTTTGGTTATACTTTTCTTTTGGGTATTTAAGGCCATACAGTTGGCCCAGATAAACCAATTTATTTTTACTCTTAAGGTCATTTGAGGATCTGTTCCTCAGGGGTCATATGGGCTTGGGTGGAGCCCCTGGCCCCTGTGTTTTACCAGTTCTGCCTATGTGAAGATAAGTCAAAGGTCCTGCTCAACCATGGTTGGCTTCACTTGGAAGAATGGAGGAAATGATTACTCTGTGTTGACCCTCCCCTTTGTAGACTAGATACTGGTTCAAGTCCATATGGTGGGGTCTCCTCGGCCTCCTTGATCAAGAGGAAAGGTGACCCACCACAATTACAGGACATTTTGAGAGATGCTCATAATCCCCTGGAACTAATCGACCTAGGAGAGCAGGGAGCAAAAAATGTCCTTTATGTCCCTCTGACCAAATTATTATAGGCCTCAAAGTTGTCTGTTAAACATCAAAGAAGGTTAGTTCCACCAGTCTTGTACTTTTAATTACTGTGTGTCTTGTGGAAAAATCTTGAGCAAAGACCAATTGTTCTCAGATAAAACTTACCTAGACGTATATTTCTTGATCTGCCCTATATAATTTGTCAGTAGGTTGTTGGAGTAATATGCTTCCCTCTGGTTTTTAAAACTAGCTAGGCATTATTTATCTCTCACATTGTCTCACCCCTCCATCATGGTTTTCCCACATTTCCTCACTTTCTCCCTCAACAATACCCTTCTCCTATGATCCTACCTCTCTTGAGCTCCTTCTTTCCCTTTATCCCCTCGGTTCCTTGTATGCCCTTCCCTCCCCCCTCCTTTAAACTAACCCAATTTTTATCCATATCTCCCTTATTAAGGCCTGTTTCTTACTGTTCTTCTCTTTTAGGTTCTTTCTTTTCCTTTACCTCCCTGGTTCCTTTCTATTATCCTGGCTCCTGTAGTTATGTCGGGTTACATACTCACTTATCAGGGTTTGGTTCTAGGATCCACATATGAGGGAGAACATATGTCAATTTTTTTTTTCTGAGCCTGTGTTACTTAACTAATATAACAGTTTCTACTTCCATCCATTTACCCACAAATTTCATGATTTCATCTTTCTTTGCTGCTGAGTAAAACTCCATCGTATATATGAACCACATTTTCATTATCCACTCAAGTGTCTCTGCAGTAGGATGAGTTCTTTGGGTATATGCTAAGGAATGGTATAACTGGGTCAAATGGTAGGTTCATTTGTAGTTTTTTAAGAGTTCTCCACACTGTTTTCCATAGGGGTTGAACAAGTTTGCAGCCCCACCAACAGTGAATGAGTGAGTGTTCCCCTTTCCCCACATCCTCTCCAACATTTGGTATCATTTGTTCTCTTGATCTTAGCCAGTCTGACTGGGGTGAGAAGAAATCTTAAAGAGATTTTAATGTTCATTTCCCTAATTATTAGTGATGTTGAATATCCTTTAAATGTTTCATAGCCGTCTTTACTTCTTCTTTTGAGAACTCTCTGCTCAGCTCCTTAGCCCATCTTTTAACTGGGTTACTTCTTGTCTTGATTCTCTGTTTTTTGAGTTCGTTGTATATTCTGGATATTAAGCCTCTGTCAAATGTGTTGCTGGTGAAGATTTTCTCCCATTCTGTGGGTTTTCTGTTCGCTTCCCTGGTTGCCCCCTTTGATGTACAGAAGCTTTTTAGTTTAATGAGGTCCCATTTGTTAATTCTTGCCATTGTTTCCTGAGAAATTGATGTCCGGTTAAAAAATCCTTTCCTACATCCATATATTGTAGGTTTTTCCCAATGTTTTCTTCTAACAGTTTCAGAGTTTCAGGCTTTACATAGAGGTCTTTGATCCATTTGGAATTGACTTTTGTCCAGGGAGAAAGATAAGGTTTTAGTTTCCTTCTTCTACAGGTGGAGATCTGGTTTTGCCAGCACCATTTGCTGAACATGCTGTAGTTCCTCCAATGAATATTCTTGGCCCCTTCGTCAAATATCAGGTGGCTGCAATTGTGTGTACTCATATCTGGGTCTTCACTTTTGTTCCATTGATCTATGGGTCTATTTTTATGCCAGTACCATGTTGTTTTTATGACTATAGCTCTAAAATACAGCTTAAAAATCTGGTACAGTAGTTCTCCCGGCATTGCTCTTAGTCCTCAGGGTTGCTTTGGCTATCCGAGGTCTTTTGTGCTTCCATATTAATCTTAGGATGTTTTTTTCTAATTCTATGAAAAAAATCATGGGGATTTTGATTGGCATTGCATTGAATCTATAAATGACTTTTGGTAGGATGGTCATTTTCACAATATTAATTTTTCCAAACTGTGAGCTTGGGACGTCCTTCCATCTTCTGATGTCTTCTTCGATCTCTTTTCTTTAAAGATTTAAAAATTTCTTTGTCAGGTTTATTCCCAGATATTTCATTTTATTTTTTTGCAGCTATTGTGAAGCGGAGTGTTCCCATGTGCTCTTTCTCTGATTGCTTGTTATTGGTATATAGAAAGGCTACAGACTTTTGTAGGTTAATTTTGTATCCTGTCACTTTGCTGAACATGTTAATAATTTCTAGCAGTTTTCCGGTGGAAAATTTGGCATCTCTTAGGTATCATATCATCTGCAAAAAGGGATAATTTGATCTTTTCTTTTCCAATTA
>NW_008347814.1:1937284-1938540 GCF_000622305.1 Nannospalax galili
AGGATTAAGGATATGGATCTATAGTTTTCTTTTTTTGGTTGTATCTTTATCTGGCTTTGGTATTAGAGTGATGTTGGCTTCATAGAAGGGATTTGAAAGTTCTCCCTCCTTTTCAATCTTTTTGAATAAATTAAGTAGTATTTGATGTAAATCTTCTTTAAATGTCTGATAGAATTTTGCTGTCAATCCATCTGGTCCTGGGCTTTTTCTAGTCAGGAGGATTTGTATTACTGTTTCAATATCTTTTTGTGTTATGGATCTGTTTAAGCTGTTAATCTCTTCTTGGTTTAGTTTTGGTGGTTCCCATGCCTTTAGATATCTGTCCATTTCTTTTAGGTTTTCAAATTTAGTAGCATATAGGTTTTTAAAGTATTCCCTTATAATGTTCTGTATCTTTCTGGTGTCTGTTGTGATGTTTCCCCTTTCATCTCTGATTTTGTTAATTTGGAGGTGCTGTGCTCTTTCCTTTGGTTAACTGGGCTGGCGGTCTGTCAGTCTTGTTTATCTTTACGAAGAACCAGCTCTTGGATTCTTTCATTCTTTGTATTATTTTCTTTGTTTCGATTTCATTAATTTCCACCCTGATTTTTGTTATTTCTTCTTGTCTGCTGGGTTTGAATTTCATTTGTTGTTGCTTTTCAAGTGTCTTGAGTTGTAATGTTAAGTCATTTTTTTTTTTTTTTGTGTTCTTTCCAATTTTTTGATGTAGGCACTTAGGGCTATAAACTTCCCTCTAAGGACAGCTTTCAGCGTGTCCCAGATGATTTGTTGTGTTGTATTGTCTTTTCATTTATTTACTTTTATTTCTTTCTTAATTTCTCTTTTGACCCACTTATCATTTAGGAGTGTGTTGTTTAATCTCCGTATGTTCATGTGGTGATTAGGGCTTCTTCCGGTGTTGATTATAAGCTTCATTGCATTGTGGTCTGATAGAATGTGTGGAATTATTTCAATCTTTTTGAATTTGTTGAGATTTGTTTTGTGCCCCAGTATATGGTCGATTTTGGAAAAGGTTCCATAGGGTGCTGAGTAGAAAGTATGTCCTTTGGTGTTTGGGTGGAATACTCGGTAAATATCTGTTAAGTCCATTTGATATATGGTTTTGTTTAATTCAGATGTCTCTCTGTTAAGTCTCTGGCCTGTTGACCTATCTAATGGAGATAGTGGGGTATTGAAGTCCCCTACTACTAATGAGTTGGGATTAATCTGGGTCTTATAGTCCTGTAGTACTGTTTTTATGAAGTTGGGCTCACTGG
>NW_008347814.1:1938700-1939003 GCF_000622305.1 Nannospalax galili
TCCGATCTCTTTGAGATAGTGTCTGTCCTTGAAAGTGAGATGAGTTTTTTGCAGACAACAAAAAAATGGGATTTGTTTCTTAATCCATTCACCTAGTCTGTGTTTTTTGACTGGGGGGTTCACTCCATTAATATTTAAAGTTATTAATGAAAGATATGTATTGAATCTTGTCATTTTTATTTCTTCTCACATTCTTGATATAGCTGTGCATTTCCACAGTTATACCTTCATTGAATTTCTTTCCTCAACCCCTTGGGTATAGTCATTCCTTTCTTCAGGTCTTTGTATTGCTTCCAGATCTCT
>NW_008347814.1:1939348-1997148 GCF_000622305.1 Nannospalax galili
TGGAGAGTTTCTTTTCTGGTCCTGTCTGTTTGGTGTTCTATATGCTTCTTGCATTTGTACAGCCTTGTCTTTCTTTAATTTTGGAAAATTTTCTTCCACGATTCCATTGAAGATCTGGTCCATGCCATTATCTTGGGATTCTTCTCCTTCCTGTATGCGTATGATTCATAAGTTTGGTCTTTTTATGGTGTCACATAATTCCTGCATATTCCATTCTTGGTCTTTCTTAAAATTTTCATAATCTTTGCTTGAATGTTCTAGTTCATCCACTTTATCTTCCAGTCTTGATACTCTGTTTTCCATTTCATTCATCCTATTGGTGAGGATTTCTCCTGTCATTTCTAATTGGCTTGCTGAGTGTTTAACTTCCTTCTTCATTTCAGCCTGAGTAGTCTTCAATATTTCTAACTCTTTTCTGAATTCATTCAGAAGTTTATCCCTATCTTCCTTCAGTTCTTTGATTTCTTTGTGTGTTTTTTAAATTCACTGAATTCTTTTATCATGTTTATAATTGTTCTTTTGAGTTCCATGTCCTGCATTATCTCTAGGGGGTTCTCATTGTACTCCTCTAGAAGACTATTGTTATTTGGTATGGATATGTTATTTTGGCTTTTCATGTTATTATTTTTTCTCTGTGATTTTTGACATGTGAATATCTGTTTTAGTTTCTGATTCTTGTATGAGACTCAAGCATTCAAATTCAGGTCTGCTTCTTTTTGTAAACTTTATGTGTCTTGTGGTTTCCTTTTTGGTCATGAAAATCTGGTTTGTCTAAGCTTCCGGTTTTCTCTTTTGATTTTATGTTGGAGTGGCCAGATTGCTTTTTTCTTCAGGAGTTCCCACAGAGGCCCAAGTCAGATGAGGATCAGATGCTCTCAGGCTTTCTCCTAAGGTCTTGATCCCTCTGGGAATGATTTTAGCCTCAGGAATTTGGGGGTTGGACTGGCCTGGGAGGCAGGCCCAGGAAAGATGCTGGTCTAGGGCAGCTGGTGGCCATGCCACCCAGAGATGCAAAGGAAGATGGGGGTGGGAAGCAGCCCCAAGGGCTCCTGGGGACTGCACTGAGGAGCTGAGTTGGTCCTGGAGAGAGGCCTGCATGTCGGAGAGAGCAGGATTGATTTTTAAGGAAGCTTTAGAAACAGCAAACCTGACTGTGTGCAGTATCAGCTGAGACCCACTACCTTGCCACACTGGTTCTGGCCTTAACATTATACAACAGAGAGGAGTAGATCAGTGCATTTGTAAAGTCTGCTTCTGAGAGGAAGAGGCCCTGTACCCACTTGCTGATGAGTCTGACAGTGCAGAGCCTGAGGAGCTACCAGTTCTCACATGCTCCTGCTCCCTGGGCATGGTGTTATGCAGAGTCATCAGTGGCTCAAACAGGGCAATGCTGCATCCTGTGAAAAACACCCTGCTCCATATGCTCTTGTACCTTGACTTCCTCAACTGTAAAATGGGGATAGTTATCATTCCTAACTCAGAAAGCTCCTGGAGGATTACGTTAGTTCATATATGAGGAACCTACAGAGCAGTACCTGGCACGTGATAGGAGCTACAGAAGTGCTAGCTATTGCTACTGCTGTTATTAGCAGATCTGCTAGATGTGTGATAGAGATGTTGACCTTGTAGTTCTTTATGTCTTTGAGGATGAGTCTTACATAAACTATCTTCAGTGAAAGAACTTTATGATAATAAGCTGGGCATGGTAGCTCACACCTTTAGTCCCAGCACTCAGGAAGCAGAGGCAGGCAAATCTCTGCGAGACTGAGGCCGACTTGTCTACATAGTGAGACCTTGTTTCAGAAAAAAAGAAAGGAAGGAAGAAAGGAAGAAAAGAAAAGAATCTTATGACACAAGGGAGGATATTTATGTTTTCACCCAATTTCTCTGGATAGGTTCTATTTGTGGACATTATTTGTAGACATGCCATAGGTAACTTCTGTTTATGAGAGGTGAGTCAATAGGCCCATGTCACAAAACTATTGGCAACTGCCCTATATTTTCTGGGTCTCTTACCTTAGGCTTTGGGGCCCTGTAGCTACATCTTGGGCTGAGCTGAGTTGTTCTGGCAGGAACTTAAGAGAACTTGTCACATTACATTCACAGTCAAGAGCAGAGAGCAGTGGATTACCACATGCATAGTAGTGCCCAGCTTGCCTTCTCTACTCTTGTACAATTCAAAATTCCCTGCCTAGGGAATGGTCCTACCCACATTGGGCAGGTTTTCCCACATCAATTAATGCAATCAAGATAATTCCTGAGATATTCTCAGAGGACCATCTCCACGCTGATTTTAGATTGTGTCAAGTTGACAACTTAAACTAACCATCACACATCAGTTTACCAGGTCCTTCCAATTCAATCAAGTGATGGGAAGAGATAATTCTTAAGCTCTCTGTTGCTCAGGGGAGGAAGTCGAGGTTGAGAGACAGCAGTGGTTTGCCCCAAGTCACACACACAGCTGAGTTGGTTTTGAAGCATTGGTGTCTCATGACTTCTAATCATAGGAGTTTTGAACTTTGTGTATAGAAAAAGAGGGAGACACTAAATGTTTCCTGAACTCTGAATTTGTCTGAGGCTTTACACATTAGTGGTGGGACCATTTCTCATTTCCAGACTATTAGATAAACACACCGGAAGGATTGACAGGGTTGTGGTCTTGTGACTGAGGCACTGGGACTCTGCGAACTTAGCAACTTATCAAATCCTCTGCACATCTTAGATCACATAGAAAACCACATACAAACAGCAACACCCATGAATATTTTCTCTAGTAGTTACTGTTCCACAATGGCTATTCAGGCTGAAAGTTTTCAGATTTTTTTCTCCCTATGTGCTGGATAGCTTTAGTGTCAATTTGATACACCTGGGTTGAGGGAGCCTCAACTGGGGAATTGCCTCCATTGAACTGGCCTGTGGTCATGTCTGTGGGGTATTTTCTTGATTGTTGTGCGATGTGGGAGGGCCCAGCCCACTGTGGGTAGTGTTACCCATGGGCAGGTGGGCCTGTGTTGCATAACAAAGCAGGCTGAGCAGGGGCCAGGGGAGCAGGACAGTAAGCAGCATTTCTCCGTGGCCTGTGCTCCATCTCCTGCCTCCAGGTTCCTGCCCTGAGTTCCTACCTTGGGCTCCCTAAGGAACTGTGACCCTGGAGATGTAAGCCGAATAAACCCTTTCCTACCCAAGTTGGTATTGGTCAGAGTGTTTTGTCACAGCAATGGAGAAACAAACTAGGACACCCTAGGATTATGTAAGTGTGAACATGTTTAGTATTTCTTTATTTGCCAAAAAACAAAACAAAATGCCTCAATTTTATCCTAGACATATAGCATAGACTTGATGTCTACTCTCTATTGATTAACGGGCTGCAAAATAAAGTAAGCATTGGAAAACTGACAGTGATAAAATAAGGAAGGCATCCAAAGAATGGGTGTAATGACCATGCTAACCCACCCTCATTACAGAGAGATAGCACAGAGAGACAGTGAGAACTGGGAGGTGGGAACAGGGGTGGACAGAGGCTGGCTCGGTGCTGACCACTGACCAATGGCACTCTGGGTAGATAGCATTTCTCTGAGTGCTGCAGGCTTCTGCACTGAATTGGGGTTAGTTATAACGTAAGAGCGGATAGCTTAGTAGGCACTCTTTTACCCTGGAGACACTGGAATAATTTTTTCTCACCAGTCTAGGTTCTGTACTTCCACAGAGCTGGGATCTTCCACAGAGTCCAGGATCCCCAGCTGGTGACAAAGAAACATATGGAAGCAGAGACTCAGGCTGTGGTGGATACTCTCAACTTCTCTCCTTCGTGGGTGACTTCATTCTGTCACAACCATGTGACAGAAGCTTTTGTGGGTCATAGCTTAGAACTTTGTCTCCAAAGAGTGACTACCTCTCCTACCCAAGGCCACTGAGAGAAATGAAAGGGGGTAGGCCCTATTTAGTCCCTCCAGGCACCTTCCAAGCCTCTGAAGGGTCATGACAGGCCTCCTCCACAGAAAAGCACCATCCTGACTTACAGCACTTCCCATATGGCTGTCCACACATACTTTTGAACTAGTCTAGCCCTTGTCACAGCAGGATGACTTAGCCCACAGGGTAGACACTCTTACTATCATTTCTATTTAGGTGCTACTCCATTCTGCCTTTGCTGTCCATTGGAGAGGAGAGGCAGAAAAGCCACCTCAAAGAAAGTGGGCACTGTTCCCAGAGAAAAAGAGGGGTGCTGTGCAAACAAAATGAGTGCTGTGTATAATTCCTCTTCAGCCAGATGTATCCAGTGGGTACATCGACATCACAAGACATATTGCAGGGCAGGTGAAATGAAAGGACACACAGGGGCCAGTGTTTCGGTTGTGCATGTCAGTGAGGGGCCAGGCTTCATACAAGACCCCTCTCAGACTTGGTCCTCATTTGATTTTCTTATGGCTTCTGAAGTGTGCCTACAAAGAAGTACAGCATCTGTGTTGGACCCCAGTAGGAGAAGCTATATGTCCTTGAGACCCATCTTAAGTGGCAGCAAGAATGGGGAGCAGAATCCACTAAAGGGGAGAAGAGCTGCAGGAGAAACCAGGGCCTGGTGGCTGGGTCACTGCTCCCATGTTAAAATTTCACCTACAAGGGCTCCAATGTTTGGCTTAAAGAAGAAACTGGGGACTCTCCAAGGATGCAAAGCTCTTCATGGCACTGTAGTTTAAATCTGGCTGAGTACTTGCCCAGACCCAAGCAGATCCAATAGATGGATGCAAGTACATTTGTGTGAAGGTTTAGAAAATGGATGGCTAGGGGTCAGACACCTCAGCTTTGAGGGAGGAGAGAGGCTCACACAACCTGGAGCCATCATGGACGGCAACTTGAAAACACTTCCTGTGGCTTTCCTGAGAACTGACACAGTAGACTTCTGCTTCCTCAGGCCCAGAGGTGTTTGAAATGAGCCAGGGCAAGCCCTCTATTTGCCCAGCCACTCTTTGCTGGGTGCAACTTGTGGGTAAGAACATGTGTTTAGACGCTGGGGTAGACATGCAGGAAGGGGGCACCTGATGTTCAGATGAGACTCTGTTTCTTAATTGTGGCGTGGTCTTTTTCTGACCTTGTGTTGAAGCTGACTGTACCATCCCTAAGCGTCTCATCTTCTGTATGTCTGTAATGGGAAGGAAACTCTTCAACTAGCCCAATACAACTCTGACTGCTTACTCTATCAAGACCGCATTATGGCTGGCTCCCCAATGTACAACATCATCCTTGTCCCAGCAAACCCTTTGTTTCTGGGCAGCCTTCCTCCAACTGGGCAGCTGTGAACTGCATACTGCAGAGTGATTTTGGCTGAACAAAGGAAAAGGGAGAAGAGGTCAGTATTCCTCTTGCCAGAACTTTCTGTAAGATTAAATTTCTGTTTTTTTTTTTTCTTCTTTAAACAGAGAGTTGGATCCACTCCACCCAAACAATAAATCATGAAATGGTCATGTTAATTGCTGTTGAAAAGGAGGAACCCAAGCTCACTTTGATGTGAAGTTAACAGAACTTCTTTCTGTTTGTATTTCCTCCATAGATCAAACAGCACCACAGACTTTACCTCTTATGACATTTGCATGTTTGGACATCTTTTTTAAAACATGAGAAGACTGGAAATCAGATATCCATGTCCTCACACTACTTTAGGTAGGAATTAAAGAGGTATTAGGGAAATTGACACTTTTTAATTTTTAAGTTTGTCATGAGTGATTGAAGAAAAGTACTTCCTTCGTTTACATAGTCTAAGCAGCCAGTGTTAGGCTCAGGGACACTGTACAGGGACTTGAGAAGAAGGCAGATTATCTAATCCCTCCTCACCTTTAGGGAGGCCACCCACTTTTCTTGAATTTATGTATACTGACTTCCAGCACCAGGCTCAGGTAAGTAACAGCACACTCTGCCCACCAGGAAGAAGGCTTTGATTTGAAATAGGCTTTTATCCATTTAATCCTGCCTAATGTAAATGTAAACATTGATTAAGCAGCTTCTGTGTGGCAGGAGCTGTGGGAGGTACCGGAAACAGGAGATGAATTCGACTTAGTCCTGGACCTCAAGGAATTCACAATCCAAAGAAAAACCAGCCAACCAATCATGAAGCAGTGTCAGATGCCTGATCACTTAGGTGGAAAGTTGTTGGGAAGTGTGACTATTGTCTTGAAAATCAGAGAAGCTGTGCCTGAAGGGAGAAGTTCTAAGATGAGAGAGAGAGAGAGAGAGAGAGAGAGAGAGAGAGAGAGAGAGAGAGAGAATTCAGATGCTTCAGAGCATAAAGTAAGACAGAGAGTGAGAGCCACCTGAGGGACACAGAGACAGAGCTGTCTCATGGCTGAGGGTAAGGGGCATGGGGAAGTAGTTGGTAAATTTGGAACATAGAAACAGGAGGATGGGAAGGATTCCTGCAAGCCATTCCAGGGGATTAGGTTTTATTTCATAAGAGTAGAGAGAAACCCACAAAAGAATTTTTTTTTTCAGAGAAATGTTTTAAAGCACATGATCAGTTGTGAGTTTTGGGTTTTTTTTTTTTTTTTTTTTTTTTTAAAAAAAGCAGCCAGGGAATTAGCACAGAGATGAGCCTGGAGAGCAACGAGGCAGAAAGCAAGAAAACCACCCAGAGCCAGGATTTGGATGCCGAGTTAAGAGAACTTCAAAACGGTCATTTGTGATCATGGCAACAAAGGATCAGAGTCCAGGAACATTGTGAATGTGAGAGGAAACGCAGGGCAGTGTGTTAGAAAATCCGAGTACAATGACTAGGTACTGTGGATGGTGGTTAACAAAGAAACTCAAAATGGTCAAAGTGTAGAGAAGAATAAGTGTCTGTGCAGTGTTCAGTCATAAATGGGACATCTATAGCACACTCCTCAACCCCAGACTGAGGGACCATAGAGGAAGAAGCAGAGGAAGACTTGTAAGAGCCACAGGGTGGGGAACACAGGAGTGAAACAGTGTCTTCTGGACATGTCGGGACTGCTGCACTCATGAACTCACAGCAGCATGGTTAGCTGCACAAGACCCAGAGAAGATCAAGCCAGCCAATGTTCTAGCATGGAGTGGGAAATGATTCATGAGCCCCAACTGAGATGCTGTGGGCGGGTTGATGGCTTCTGGGAGAGGGAGGGAAGAGTCATATTTTTTAAGGGTGTGACCACTGGCAGGTGACCAGTGGATGCACCCACAGCAGCACAAATTTGACTCAGTTATTATGGGGAAATGAAAGAGGACAAAAGATGGGAGTGGGGTAGGGAGGTAGGGCGTATCTAAAAGGATTTAGGGGGAGGAGTATGGGGGATATGATTAAAATAGATTGTACAAAATTCTCAAAAATTAATAAAAATATCTTCAAGATAACTAGGTGCTGTGATTTGAACATGAGCTGTCTCACACAGGCTCATGTGTTTGAATACTGGGTCTACAGCAGGTGATGCTGTTTAGAAAACTGTGGATCCTTTAGCAGAATCAGCCTTGCTAGAGGATGGGTCACCACTGGTAGGGTGGGCTTTTTGGTTTTATAGCCCAGTCCCACTTCCTCTCCACTATGTGCTTTCTGACTTCAGACAAAATGTGACCAGTCACCTCAAGCTCCTGTTGCCATCCCTTTCTGCATGATGGACTATACGCTCTTCCCTTAAGCTGCTTCTTCTCAGATATAGTCACAACAACAAGAAAAGTAAGAAACAAATTCACTGGATCTACCACTTCTTGGCTGACTGATACTGGGTAAATCTATCTGTAAGGTTAATTTTTCTTGGACTGTAAAACATGCATTATAATAATAATATTCATTTCACAGGTGAGTATAATAATAATACTCATTTCTTGATGCTTTCTACAATGGAAATATGACTGCATTGTTCCCCAGCTTAAGGCCTGCAGCAGCCTTTCTCATCAGTCTGAAAAACAGGTAGGGCTATCATTGCAGTGAGTGCTTCCCTGGTCCAGGGTCTCAATCCTTGCTATACTTCTGTCTGAGACACTTCTCAGATTATGGCCTGGAATGGACACCTCTACATTGGTTGGTTGGATGGTTGGTTTTAAAGGTCCTCAATACTGCTAATATGCACACAGTTGTGAATATGACTGTGGATCCAGCCTTTCTTGTGGGGAATGTGGAAACACCAGGTTCCCAAGAAATGGGGTAGAAGAAACCAAAGTAAATATCTCCCTCATTTCCCACATTTCCCACCTCTCACTCTGGTTTTAGGAAGGAGTGTGTCCTCTAGCATGTAGCAGGGATTCCTAGAAAACTTGTCTCAGAGGCATCAAGGAATCAGGGCTCTTGGTATACTGCTTAGCTCTCTCCTTCTGCCTGTTAGAGAGGAGGGGTTACAGGCTTTGTGCCTTAGATTGAGTGGGCGAGTAGTCTGCTTTGCAGAAGCAATTGTTTGAAGGTAGCAGTTGGGGGAGGAGAGCTCTATTGGGAATGCTCTGCCAGCCTTTTCCTTGCCTTAGTTTCTGTCTACCTGATCTCTACTGGTTTGTTGCTAGGGCTGCTCTTCCCTATCCAAGAACCAAGTCCTGGGTGGCTTCCCTGACGGAACTTAGACTCTCAGTTCTAGAGACTAAAAGTCAGAAATAAAGTTGGTGCCTTTGCAAGACTGTAAGAAGTTGTCTTAGGCCCAGGGGACTTGCTGGCAGTCTTTGGCATTCCTGAGCTTGTAGACCACTTGCCTTCATGTGTAGTCCAAGTTTCTCTTTCTGACAAGGACAGCAGCCTCACTGGGTTAGAGGCTTTACCTGCTTTACTCTGACCTCATGTTAACTAAGGACATCTCACTGACCCTAAGTGCACGTATTGAGAGTTAAGGCTTCAACATGAGCATACAAATTGTGTTCTTTTTTTTTTTTTTTGAGAGCTAACACAATTCATCCCATACCTAGAAAGGGATGCTACACATTTAAATCCTGGGCTTTGTCTGTCTGTCCAAACTCTTTCAAATCAAAATGGACAAATTAAAAAGTGACTGCATCTGTTTTAAATCCTAAACCCCCTAGCCTCATAAATTCTTTACTCATCTTAATTCTTTTTAACACCTTCAATCCAACTTGTATTTCAGATTCTAATTGCAGATTTGTTTTTACTTATATTTATTTATTTATTTATTATTTATTTATTTATTATGTATGACCTTGTGTGACAAGGTCTCTCTCTGTCCCCCTTGATTGAACTTGAATGCACTCTGCATCCCGGGCTGGCCTGGAACTCATTGCAATTTCCTTACCTCAGGATCCTGGGTGTTTGAATTATAGGCATGAGCTACCGCACCCAAGTGTCTATTTTAAACCATCCTTCTATTCAAGCCTTTGGAGTCCCAGTTTGGTGGCACGTGAATATTCTTATTTGATAATCATGAATTAGACTAAAATGGCTTTTATGGATGTGATATTTCGCTATTCAGATCTGATTTATAATGATCTGCAAGAACTTGGGGGAATGCTTATTTTGTGAAGGGTTAAAAAGCAGCAAATAGCATTGAGAATAATGGTGCTGCAGTGAGCCAACCTGAGACACTAGGAACGACTCCCCAGAGCCCTCCTTGCGTGCCTCAGGAGCTGCTCTTTCTTCACTTTTCTTTTCAAGGGTTGTGAAAAACATTCATTTTCATCATCCTAATGCAGGTTTCTCAAGCCTGGCACTGCTGACACTCTGGGCTGAATAGTTCTTTGTTGTGGGTCTGCCCTGTGCAATGGAGGTACTTGGCAGCATCACTGTCCTCTGCCCATGAGACATTAGTGTGTTTCTAGGCGTTGTCAAATGTCCTCCAGAGGGCAAAGTCACCCCCAGTTGAAAAACACTGTCTTAAAGTAAGCACAGACACTTTGAAACTCTGCAGCGCAGTGCAGATGTGTGGCATTAACTCATGAATCACTTCCAAAAGCTGAATTCTGTGTTGATGGTGAAACATGGCCAGTTGTTTAAATAACTTGCTTCAGATCACACCACTCATCTTTCTTAGAGGGATGAGTTTGAGATGACACTGCAATCACCACAGCTTTAACCATCCTCAGATGGCAGAGGGCAGAGCTGTTTCCAGGTTGATCAGATGAAGAGCCCACACTGGCTGCTGCAGATTTGCATACAGTTCCCATAAGACAATGCAGGAACATGCCTGCTTCCAAAGGAGATGCACCTTGATCTGTCCTAGTAAGTGTTTATTTTAGGCCAAACTCTATTCTCAGGGAGGCACACAACTCTTGGGGATCAAATGCTTATGTATAAATGCATAAAATGCAATGTGTGTGCGTTGTCCCACTTTTGTGGTCACAAGGGTTAAGCTTGCTCACTGCCGCCTGACTGCAGGAGGCTCAGCTAATGTAATTAAATGAAGTGAGTTCCTCCTCCTTCCTAGTCCCATCAAGGAATGGTTTTAATAGCCCAGCAAAGGGCTCAGCACAGTGCACTGTGAATTGGAGATAATGTCCCGCACTGGGTTAACTGAACTCTCCTGCCAGCAGAGCCCATGCCATCTGCCCATTTATTGACAGCCTTGTCAGCAAAAATCTGGAGTCTGAGGGTGGGCAGGCAGCCAGCCTGCCTTCCACTGTCTCTCCAGCGTCTCCATAACAGATGTTGTGCCTCATGCCTGGAGCTGCTGTTGGCAAATCACTGCATGCTCATGTTATTTATCAGAGGGTGCAGGGAGGGCAGGAAGGGATGGATGTGTGTTTTCCAGGAAGGAATTTGGATTCCCTTCCAGGTTCTCTGTTTGTAGATTTTATAAAAGAAAAAAAAAGTGTTTGAAACCGACTTTTAAAAATGTGAATTAGCTTATTGTTCAATGCTGGAAAAAAACAAAAACAACAACAAAAAACATTCCAAACCACCCAGCTATTTGAGGAGCCAAATCCCAAGTTACACAGGTTGTATGGATTTGAACACTTGCCACCATTCAGTTCCTTTAGGATCTACCTGGCCTCAGAAGATACCTTTTAATTGGACTATCTCACTAAAGCAAAGAAGTGGGGACTATTTTTTTCCCTATGGATAATACCTCACTCATACTGAGTTCTTTTCTGTATTGATTAGAAATCAATCAGACTGTTTATTGAATGAATAAAAGGAGGTGTGATTTAGTGACTAGACAATGAATACCTACCCTTGAGAGAGAAAATTTGGCTATTCCTTTATTTTTGAAAGGAAGACATGGGAAAAGAGGGATAACTTTTTGGAAATGAATAGGAACTTCTCTCTGGGTTTTGCATGTACTAACTGACAAGCCACTCTAACTTGAAGGTCCCTCTGCAAAAGCAGCTTTATCCAAAGATGCCTTAAGTGTAAGACCCTGAGCCATTGGTTGTGTGAGCTCTGTATTTGCTCAGTCAGCCATAACAAAGAGAGTCTTGAATCAGGAGAGAGAAAAATAGGGTGGAGGAGATCTCCCACACTGACACAGAGGAAGGGAAATCATTGGCCCCAAGGGGGTTGCAGAAGACCAGAGCCCTTGGGGAGGGGGGAGCATCCACAGTCCCTGAGCTGGCGGAAGGTGTTGCATGTTTCTCTATTGATTATTACTTGCTATGTCTACTGAAAAAGCACAGTCTCTACTCAGAAATCAGAGAACACACCAAGGAGAGAACTGCCCCAAAAGATCCAGGAAACAGCTTGGCCCCCTCAGAGGCACCAGAGGCCTCTTCCTATAGTTGGGGATCCAGAGTGAATCAGGTCAAGCAAATCCCGGGAGCTGCTCTCCTGGGTGTGATGCCTCTGTACTGTGCTGAGACAAATGCCACTGACTCCTAAGTAGATGGCACCAGCAGAAAGGAGACAACAAAAGCCTGATGCAAATGAATGCAAAGCTCTTCTGTTGGTAAGCTCCCAAACTAACAGAAGATTGTAGAATTCTTTTTTTTTCATTCAGCCCTAAAGCAGTGGTCCTAGGAGTCACCGCTTCCAGCATCCACATTGTGCATCATGACAGTGTTAACCTTCCTGCCTGCCATCCTCATTTTCTTGCTCTATGAAGGGCTTTCTATCTGGCCGGTGTCCAGGCTAGACCATCCATTCTGGTACTTCATATTATGACAATGGCTAATAACGTCTCAGAGTGAGTTAGAAACTCAATGTGAATGAGTCTGTGACAGAAGACTGAAAAGTGTGGCCAGTGCTGCTCATCTGGGGTGTTAATGAGAGGTAACAAGGGAGTCCGGGATGACACCCCAAGGCAGGTGGTGTACTCCCTTACTTGACAGACTAGGACTTGAGCTGTAGGACAAAGGAAGCTGCAAGAGGCCGGTGCCCTGTGAATAAACCCAAACTGAAGCCCACGGGGTGCCTGGGAGTGAGACAGAGAGTTATGAACAGAAGGTGAGGATTACCGAATACACCTGCCCCCCTCAGGGCTGTTCCCAAAGGAACATGGCTGAGTATCACTGCCAGCAAGACAGCAACCTTCTCCACTCACACCTTTTCATCACTTGCCTCTAAGTAGCTGTAGCACCCAAATAAGGGCTGAACTCCCCAGGAACGTATTTGTGGCTGGTAGAGTGAGCAGCCACAGGCGGGCTGGCCTCGGAACTGGGCCAGGGTTGGCTTTATCTCTCCAGCCTTTGTGAGCTTTGGGGAAGGGCTTTCAGGACTGGAGGCAAATGCAGCATCCAGGCCTGTCTCCTCCTTACCTTTCCCTCCAGGGAAGCTGAGCAGTGTGGTTTCTGCTGCCCCCACCAGCCAGAGGCTCTGCTTCTGCTTGGGCCTTCTCTGGTGCATCCCTGGCAGCTGGTGGGATGCCCATCTCTCCCTGCAGGCTGTGAGGATGGAGACAAAGGCCATTTGGAGCCTATGAGCATCAGGGAGCCAAGAGCAGGGCTTGCTGCTTTATCAGTGCAGCCAGGATGCCAAGGAGGCTCTCTGGGCCAGGCAAAGATGCCGGGAGGCGGCTAGGGCTGCTGGGGCTCCTCTGCTGTGCACAGCTGCCCGCCCTGCCTGCTGCAGAGGAGCTGACAGCTCAGGGCTGCATCCTTTCTGCTCTGTCTCAGTGCTCGCACCTACTGCTCCTTTGTACCTCGCATTTCTAACTGGCGCACAGAGCGGTTGCTAAGAGGCAGCTTGGTTCAAAAAGCACAGTGAGCAGAGCAGGTGTGGGGGTCGTGCAGCCTGCTCTTTGCTTGGCGCTGGCAGACTGACAGCCATGGGCAGGGCGCTGTCACCAAGAGGCTCCTTTGCTCAGCGCAGGCCCGGCTTGGCTGCAGCCTCATCTTCCTGAGGCTCCTTACCTGCCCGGAGAAGCTGCCTGGTATGTACCAGTGCATCTTCTCCACTTGCTCCATCAGGAAGAGGCTGGGGCCATGCCGCCACAGTTTTGCTGCAGGCAAATCTGGTACCCACTCCTGTGCTCCAGAACCCTCACTTTATTCTGGGTGTTGAGCAACCAGCTGATTCCCTGCAAGGAACACTGAAGTCACCTGCATGCCAAACTAACAATCTTCTTGGAGCTGCAGTTTAAAAATAATGAGTGGAACAGTTCAGGTGCATGACTGGTTTGTAGGGGTTGTGATGGCTGCCCCATTTTGAAAGGGTGTCACTGTTCCAGGCCTAATACTGTCATGTCTTGAATCTTCAATAACAACCCAAAGTTTAAAATTTAGTATAAAATCTCAAACTTCACATCTTGCAACAGATCTCATTCTTTGTTTTGTTTTTATTTTTGTTTGAAACCAAGTTTCTTGTAACCCAAGCTGGCATCAAATTGGATAGGAAGCCAAAGATGACCTTTAATTCTTGATCTCTCTGCCTCCATCTCCTGAGTGTTAGGATCACAGGTGTGCAACACCACACTGCGTCAACAAATTTCATTTGAAAAGCACCACATAGGCCGAGCAAACCACCTCTGCAGGACCCTGGGAGAGGGTAAATGTTGTCTGGGGGTGACTTCTGCCCTAAATCTGTGAAAGTGAAGCCACAAACTTTGAGCCTGGACTGGAAACGTGGCTCAGTAGTGGGGTGCTTGCCTGGCACACACTGGCCTTGGGCTTGATCACCAGCACATACACATATGATTGATCAATGATCGATAGTTCTGAGCCCTTTGGGGGGTTCCAATTTGTCCTATGTCCTTGTTGGGAGAGATCCGGAACATTTCAGCATAATAACCAAAGAGAGCTGAATTGTAAATAGAAAGACTTTTCTAGGTCAGGGTCCAACATTTGGCCTAAGAGTATTGGTTTCCTTTCTCCTTTGGGTCTGTAAGGAGCACGTCAGGAGGACCTTCAAGGCAACAAGAGAAGTAATTTCACTCTGAACCCTACTTCCTTCAAGGACTCAACTGATTAGGTTAGTCCCACACAGGACAACCTCACCCAGTTAACTTAAAGTCAACTGATTAGGATCCTGAATTGAATTTGGACATACCTTTGCCATGTCCATACAACAGAACCTAACCCCCAGAAAGCAAGCCACCATGACAGTCAAGGAGCATGTGCACCAGGGGTGGGAATCCGGGCGGACAGTTTAGAATTCTGCCTACCTCACTAAGTAAAACTCTTTTTTTTTTGTGGCTGGAGAGATGGTTCAATGGTTAAGAACACTTGTTCTTCCAGAGGACCTGGGTTTGATTCCCAGCACCTGCATGGCAACTAACAATCATCTATAACTCCAGTTCCAGGGGCTCTGTTGCCCTCTTTTGCCTCTGTGGACATTGCACACATGTGGTGCACTTACATGCACATAGGCAAAACATACATAAAATAATGAATAAATATTTTTAAGAAAAACTTTTCTCACTTATTTGTAGTTATTCATCACATGAACCCTAACCTAGGGGATTTCTTCCATCATTTTAGATGAAAAAGGTGGACCTGAGAAGAGTGCTGTCAATGATAATGATTAGTCCATTGGAAGAGCCACAAAGATGAATGGTGTGTGTGTGTGTGTGTGTGTGTGTGTGTGTGTGTGTGTGAGAACTTAATTCTGTAACAAAGCTAGCTCTTTATTCAGTAAGATAAATCTTATTTAGTTCTGGGAAAGATGAAATTCATAAATACTCAGGTACTAGAACACTCTGGATTGTACTGATCCAGACCCCATTAAGATTTAGTTCTTTACTAATAGACATCAGGCTAAGACACGGGCTGAGATACTGTTGGTATCATGCCAATCTAATGTCAGTAAAAGGCTCTCAGGATAACATTAGAATGTTGATGCTTTCTACTGTGCATCTTGCAGACAGAGGGAAAAAGACAAAGGCTGCAGACACCAGGGAAATAGCTCTGCTCTTTGCTGTCGGTCTTCTCCCTGGCCTTCCCTCTCCTCTCCATACTAATAAGGAGATACACATGTCACCCTGATGAAGCCTTTTCTTTTGACTGTCGGTAAAGTGAGATATTCAGGTTACGGGCTTACCCAATCTGGATGATAGAGGTGGTGCCATCTGCCTCTAGAGAGGAAAGAGCATACCCATATTGGGATCCTCAGAAACACGACCTTTTTCTAGGATGGAGGGCTAACCTGTACTAAAGAACAATCCATCTCCTAACAGCCAAGTTTCTCCCCCAAACACAGAAATTCATTTCTTAAGAACTAAACAAGCCTAGGGCTCCTGTTGTCTGCTGTTTACCAACAGAAGAGCTGGTAACCTTCCTTAAGTCGTTTGCCAATTTGAAAAGCGCATTCATCTTTCAGTACTCTGGTTTATAAAAGGAAGTGCTAAGGATGGAGCTTTTGCTCTAAAACCCCTAGCTTGACACCAAGACCTTTAATGGTAGAAAGAAAAAGGGAAAAACAAAAACAACTTGGGAAACATTTGAGAAATGCTTGCTAACTTCATAAGCAAAACCACCTTTTTGAGGATCTTTAGGAATATAAAAGTGGTCATTTTATGTCATTTTAAAGGATAAGCCAAATGGTGAGCTCTTTCATACTGATTAAGAAAACTATCTCATATTTACAAAACAAACAAATTATTACCATTTGAATATGAAATGACTTCTACAGCTCATGTGTTCAATGTCTGGCCTTCATGTGGTGGTGCTATATAGGGTAGTAGTACTTAGCTGAACATAGTACTTCTCTGAGGACAGGCCTTGAGGGTTCTTCTAGGTGCGGTTTCTTTCCTCTCTCCTTCTGCTTCCTTCTGCCAGGGGTGAGCAGCTCCTGCTACCTGCTCCCAGCACCATGATGTTCTGAATCAATGGACTATGGACAGAAACTGTGAACCAAGATGAATCCTTCCTGCTGTAAGTAGCTTGTGATAGTTATTTATCACAACAGCAAAAAGTTTAGCATACAACAAAGTTGGAAACAAAATCCCCAAATCAAATGGTGGTATAACCATAAAAACTTCAATATCCCCTGAAATTCTTATTCCATGTTCTTAGAGAAGTCCAGTGATTGACAAAATGCTGTTGATATGGGAGATGTCAGAGGAGATCCATAAAT
Source organism: Nannospalax galili (assembly GCF_000622305.1). Taxonomy (NCBI): domain Eukaryota; kingdom Metazoa; phylum Chordata; class Mammalia; order Rodentia; family Spalacidae; genus Nannospalax; species Nannospalax galili. The sequence continues at coordinate 1,955,727 of NW_008347814.1, forward strand.
AGAATGCACTGATTCTGGACATAGTTTCACAATGTTCCTTATCATTTAAAATTTTGCCGCAGTCACAAAAATTTAAGTCTACAAAAGATTAATCATTTGGGATGCCACCATTTAGGAGACAAGAACTATCTACTGGCACAGAGTTCACTGGGCAGTGAGCTGACAAAACTGTGTTCCTTGTGATGCTGAAGGCTTGACCCTGGGCAGTCACTTTCCACATCAAAGGACAGGAGCTGGATTTGATGATCAGTTTTTACACTTAAGGTTATGTGGCAGTCTCCAAGGCCCACAGGAGGGGAAGAGGATAAGGGTGGGTGATGAGCGACAGTGTCCCATATCTGAGCACAAACTTGAAGAGATGTCTCACATGCCCATGCTAGCGTCTTGCTTTTCTGCCACGAGAAGAGCAAGTTCTAAGGAGATATCCCTTTAGCTTTGTTCTACAGTGAGAATGGGTGTGGAGCACATGTAGACCCATGCTCTAACCTGGAACAGAGCTATGGTGCCACCCCACAGATCTGTGAGCAGAATATAAAATGTTGTGGTTGTAAACTGGTAAGTCTTTGGGATTGTTTGTTACACAGTGATATTACAGGAAAAGCTGACTGACTCAGGGCCCATGTAGATCCATCTTGACTCTCAAGCCTACCTTCAACTAGTATAGTGCTAGTCTTCATTTTTTTACATACTGGCTTCTCCATTAGATTTTGTCTGAGTAAAAAAAAATCTACTGCTAAATACTCAAAAACCAAACATCGCTTGCATTACATTACTGTTTTCTAAAGTTTTTGTTAACTTATGATTTTAATAGTTTGTTGTTTTCAACACATACAAGTCTAATTAGGCTATTTTTCATTTCTATGGCTGAAAAGAAGCAATGAAATATAATCATGACATAGGCAAATTAAAGCTATTATAATTTTAAATAAAAGCAGCTGTCTCTTTTATATTCTTGCTTTATTACTAAACTCCAGAAAGTAAATTGGCAAAACCACTAAGCTATCATTTACAGCTAGGCGCTCCATGATAGATTACTTTTTGTTGTTGTTGTTTTCACTCAAAGTCTCCGGTGGTCCAGGCTGAACTTGAACACCTGATCCTCCTACATCCACCTCCTACATTCTGGGGTTGCAAGGTGTGCCACCCCACCTGGTTACAAATTACTTTTCAACTACTTCCAGCTCTGGTGTTTTAGAAGTCAGTAAGTTGTCATTTGTTCATGAAGGGATTTTCTATGGCTTAGAGACTAGAACAAGGACTTAGACATCTGCCCACGCACAGTGTACTGTGACAAAGGGGGCGCACTTTCAAATACCTGGCTTCTCAATCCTGGGATTGGGTAAAAGCCCACCTTTAAAAGTCTTACTCATATTTCCCTCCCTCACCATCCCTCCATGCTCCAACCCTATGCATGACACAGTGAACACAATGGACTATCTCTCTGTATCAGTTGTCTGAAGTTTGAGCCTTTCCACATCCTATTGCTGAAGGAGAAATATTAGGTTCTGAATGCTTCTTGAATGGCTAGCGTCCTATGACTACCTTCCTGGAAAACAGAAACACCCCCCTTGCAAAATACACACTGGCTTCTCTGATTTGACTTAATCCTAATCATAGAGCAGTCCCTGGCTTAGAGTCCTTCAGGATTGGCCCTCCTCATAACTGGGAGACCCAACCTGCACCTGCTGGAGACGGCACAACCTGTCTCCAACTGCTTCCACCTCCTCAAAAGGAGAAAAAATATGAAACCTTGAGTCTGTAAGGGAGGTTGCATCTTCCTCCAGATTCCCAGTTGTGAGGAGGTGTTGACATCCTCTGGCCCCAGGGCCTGAGAGGGGGTGCCCTCTCAGGTTTACTCTCTAGAAAATCTGCTTGCTCCGTAGGAGGTCAGTTTTCCATCGCCCTTCCTGCCTTCTATTTCCTTACCATTTCACCAAAGCCCTGAAATGTGGCCAGCAATCACAGCTCATGAATAAATGAAGGCCAAGGTGGTCAGGTTGGAGCAGGTTTAAGGTGTCAATTTTCCTAAGAATTTCATCTCTTAGATTTTTCTAATGCCTTATTTCAAAGAGGTGAATAACAGTGGGTGTTCCAGACACATAGGGAGTCCTGCTAAGGAGCTATTTTTATGTTTCTCTACCAATTTAAAGATCACAGCAGGGGTGCTGCCTGCTCTTCTGTGTGATGGGCACAGGGCCTAGTGGCTCATGTCAGCCCTGTTCCTGCACTTTGTCTTGGGAAAGCCATTCATTTAGTTTCCTTTCTTTTTTTTGTACATTTTTATTTATTTATACACATGTACACATCTTACTGACAACTTGCCAGAGTGGGTTCTCTCCTTCCACCATGTGGGTTCCTGGGATTGAACCCTGGTCATCATGCTTGTCAGAAAGTGCTTTTGCCTGCTGAGCCATCTCTCCAGCATGAGAAAGCCATTCATTTTTCAGGAAATACTCCACACACAGCATGGTTAATGTGACTGCTTAAAATATTCAAACTTTGTGCCCCAAATTTCCTCTCAAGTGACATCAATCTCTTCCTCAGTGAAAAGAACTCACTGGACATATTCTTTTTCCCTCTTCATTTCCTTCCCTATTTCATTTTAGCTTGTTCTTTTTAAAGTGTATACTGTTATTTTAATTATTAGACATTTTGAGCTTACACACTTGCAACTACAATGCAAAGAATTACTTCATAGATTCCATGTATCCACCAGCTAATTTGAACAGTTGCTAATTTATTTGTTCATATTTACTCTGAGTCTTCTATGTTTAATTCATAAAAAATTGAAAATGTTAAAATAGGAAAAAGTGGGTCTCTTAAAATCAAAGAGTTATAATACATAAGGAGGTAATAAAATATACATTAATAATCAATTATGGAAATAAGAGTATTCATATGAAAGCTAATGGGAGAGTGCTAATTCTACAATCATAAAAAACAACCCTGAGTGCATTCAATTGTTTATCAAGAGACAAAGATAACAAATCCTGCAAAAGCAAAAACTCAAAAGAGCCTTCGGGGAAGATAATAAAATAATTAATGGAAACAAAATTAGGAATAAACCAATCAGGAAAAGGCTAGCATATTTCCTAGAAAGGGATTCTATGAAGTAGAATTCATTCTTCTGGAGTATTCAGAAATATGGACATCTGCCCAGTTATGATGTGAACCTGCCTTTGATACCAATTCTTAACACAGAAAACAGCTCAGGGAAAATTAGGGTTAAATAATACATATTCAGTGGAACTTCATTTGATTTGAGAACATATTAGAAAAGTATTGTGACTTAGATCCTACCCACTCCTTCATCTTCTCTCTCTGGTACTAGGACTGAAAGCATGGCTCCTACACCCTAGTGTAGTTAGAACCCACCCACTCCTTTGCAATCTTCACACAGTTTTGGTTGTGACTGCCATCTGCCACACTAGACAAGACTGGAATCACTCCATCCCTCCAATAAAATAAATCAAAAGTGGGAACCTGAAGCACAGACCAACCAACTATCTTTTAATACCTGATCAGAAATCAACCAAACTATGACAACAATAAAAACAGAAACAACTTTTACTCAATGAAGGCAGTCTCAAAACTAGAATTTCATATCAGACTCAAAACCAAAAAAAGAAGTCCATATGCCAAAGTCATAACAAAAAACAAAAATAATATGAAAAGCTAAGATAATATGTTCCCACCAAATGCCATCAATCCCAAGTAAAGTATTTTACAATGAGAGGAACCCCAGAGGAACCCCAGGACACAGAACTTAAAAGATAATCATGAACATGATCAAAGAATTTAAGAATTTTAAAGAACACACAAACTACTCAAGGAAGCCAAATAGGACAGGAATGAACTTCTGACTGAAGCCCAAGAAGATACAAATATATGGCTGAGCAAATGACAAAGACGATTCAGGATTTTGAAAGTAAATTCACCAAAGAGAAATACTGAAGAACACCTAGATGAAGATGGAATTGAAAAATTCAATAAGCCAGTTGGAAAAGACAGGAGAAAGTCATACTAGCAGAATGAATCAAATGGAAAACAGACTATTAAGACTTGATAAAGTTAGAGAATTGGATCATTCAAGCAAAGAATATGAATTAAAAAAAAACCCCACAGGAATGGAATATGCAGGAGCTGTGAGACACGACGAAAAGGCAAAATCTATGCAGTATAGACATAGAGGAAGGAGAAGAATCTTGGGTCAATGGCATTGACCAAATCTTCAACAGGATTATAGAAGAAATTCTCCCTAAATCAAGGAAAGACATACCCATACAGATTCAAGAAGCATACAGAACAGCCCACAGACAGGACCAGGAAAGAAACTCCCCATGTCATATCACAGTTAAAACACTAACTATAAAGAACAAAGAGAGGATACAGAAAGCTACAAGAGGAAAACAACAAGTTATGTATAAAGGAAAACTCATCAGAATAACAGTTAACTTCTCAATGCAAACTTTAAAAGTTGGAAGAGCCTGGAGCAATGTTTTCCAAGGTTTAAATGACCACAGATGCAAGCTGCACACAGACACATATTTAAAAAAATCATTCATCAAGATCAATTTGGTTTTAGTCCAGAGATGTAAGGATGTTTCGATACACATAGGTCAATAAATGCAGTAAATCATATAAATGGACACAAAGACAAAAATCACATGATCGTCTTAACAGATGAAGAAAAGGCCATTAAATCCAAAATGGCTTCATGATAAAATCCCAGAGGGATCTCTGCTTCCCTTGGCTCCATGGCCCACCAGCCTTTTTCCTGGATGCCTGGGCTGTCCTCTCACCAGGGGCCACCACTGCTTCCTGATCCCTTGCATCCAGAGGAACCCAGTTCCTTCTCCAAGTCCCAGGGAGCCCTCTGAGCCTGGACTCACCTTCACATCCCTCTGCTTCCCTGGGCCTGTGAGACCCACTGGCCTCTCGAACCTCTCTCCTGGGTAAGTTGATCATGCCCTGGATGCCTTGACTCCCTCAGCCTCATTCACCCTCCCGTCTCCCACTCCCCATCTCTCCTCCTAGCCTGGGTCCTGTCCCATTCCTTGTCTTGGTGCCCCAGACACCGGGGGAACCACCATCGCTTCCTGATCCTTTGCATCCAGACCAACCCAGTTCCTTCTCATGGTCCCTAGGAGCCCTCTGGGCCTGGTCCCGCCATCACCTCTCTCTGCTTCCCTGGGCTGCACAACCCCGCCAGCCTCTCTCCAGGGAGCCCTCTAGGCCTGGTCCCGCCCTCACCTCCCCCTGGTTCCCTGGGCTGCATGAAGCCAGCCAGCCTCTTTCCTGGAAGCCTGGGTTGACCTCTCCACCAGGGGCCACCACTGCTTCCTGATCCCTTGCATAGAGATGGATCCAGTTCCTTCTCGAGGTTCCCGGGAGCCCTATGAACCTGGTCCCATCCTCACCTCCTTCTACTTCCCGGAGCTGCACAACCCACCAGCCTCTTTCCAGCCTCTTTCCTGGACATCAGGGCTGAACTTTTGGCTTCCTGATCCTTTGCATCCAGACCAGCCCAGTTTCTCAGTGCAGTACCCAGGAGCCCTTGGGGCCTCTTCCCACCCCCATCTCCCTTTGTATATCTGGGTGGCACTGCCACCAGCTGCCCCAGACCAGCACCTTTCCTGGGCCGTGCTCCCAGGCCAGTCCAACCCCCAAATTCCTGAGGCCAAAATCTTTCCTGGAGGGAATCTAGACCTTAAGAGAAAGCCGGAGAGTATCTTATCCTCATATGACTTGGGCCTCTGTGGGAACTCCTGAAGACAAAAGCAGTCTGACCACTCCAACATAAAAATTAAAAGAGAGAACCCAAAGCTTAGATGAACCAGCTTTTCATGCCCAAAAAGTAAACTACAAAGGCACATAAAATTTAAAAAAAGAAGCAGACCTAAACTTGAAGGCTTCAGTCTCACACAACAATCAGAAACTAAAAAAGAAATTCACATGTCAAAATCACATATCCCCAACAAATACCAATAGTCCTCTAGAGGAGTACAATGAGAGCCCCTAGAGATAATGCAGGACATGGAACTCTAAAGAACAATTATAACCATGATAAAAGAATTCAGTAAATTTAAAGAACACACAAATAAAAGAACCAAATGAAGATAGAGATAAACTTCTGAATGAATTCAGAAAAGAGCTAGAAATATTGAAGACTACTCAGGCTGAAGTGAAGAAGGAAGTGAAACACTCAAAAAACAAATTAGAAACGACAGGAAAAAGCTTCACCAACAGGATGAATGAAATGGAAAACAGAACATCAAGACTGGAAGATAAAGCAGATCAACTAGACCACTAAAGCAAAGATTATGAAAAATTTAAGAAAGAACAAGAATGGAATATGCAGGAATTGTGTGACACCATAAAAAGACCAAACTTATGAATCATAGGCATACAGGAATGAGAAGAATCCCAAGATAATGGCATGGACCAGATCTTCAACAGAATCGTAGAAGAAAATTTCACAAAATTAAAGAAAGACATGCCCATACAAATACAAGAAGCATATAGAACACCAAACAGATAGGAGCAGAAAAGAAACTCTACATGGCACATCATAGCAAAAACACTAAACGTACAGAATAAAGAGACAATATTGAATGCTATAAAAGAGAAACAACAAGTTAAATATAAAGGGAAATCCATTAGGATTACAGCTGACTTTTCAGTGTAAACTATGAAATTTAGAAGAACCTGGACCAAAGTATTCCCAGTTTTAAATGACCACAGAGGCCAACCCAGATTACTATACCCAGCAAAAATGTCTATTATACGCAAAGGGGAAAGAAAAATCTTCCATGACATAAATAGGCTGAAGGAATTCATGTCCACAAAACCAGCCCTTCAGAGAGTTCTGGAAGCATTACAAAGAGCTGTAGAAAGGAATGACTATATCCAAGGGGTTGTGGAAAGAAATTCAATAAAGATATAATTGTGGAAAAGTATAGCTGTATCAAGAATGTAAACAGAAATAAAAATGACAGAAGAAAAATCTTCCATGACATAAATAGGCTGAAGGAATTCATGTCCACAAAACCAGCCCTTCAGAGAGTTCTGGAAGCATTACAAAGAGCTGTAGAAAGGAATGACTATATCCAAGGGGTTGTGGAAAGAAATTCAATAAAGATATAATTGTGGAAAAGTATAGCTGTATCAAGAATGTAAACAGAAATAAAAATGACAGGATTCAATACTAATCTCTAATCTTTAGATTCTACCTTCTGACAATATAGACTTTAAACTAAAACTAATCAGAAGAGATAAAGAGGGCCACTCCATTCTGATCAAAGGAACAATAAATCAAGAAGATATAACAATCATGAACATATATTCACCAAACTCTGGTGCACCCAACTTCATAAAAAAATACTACAGGACTTTAAGACCCAGATTAATCCCAACTCATTAATAGTAGGGGACTTCAATACCCGACTGTCTCCATTAGATAGGTCAACAGGGCAGAGAGTTAACAGAGAGACACCTGAATTAAACAATACCCTATATAAAATGGACCTAACAGACATCTACCGAGTATTCCACTCAAGCCTCAAAGCACATACTTTCTACTCAGCACCCCATGGAAATTTCTCCAAAATCAACCATATACTGGGGCACAAAATAAACCTCAACAAATATAAAAAGATTGAAATAATTCGATGTATTCTATCAGACCACAATGCAATAAAGCTTACAATCAACACCCGAAGAAGCCCTACTCATCACATGAACATATGAAGATTAAGCAAAAGACTACCAAATGATGAATGGGTCAAAAGAGAAATTAAGAAAGAAATAAAAGTATTCCTGGAACTAAATGGAAAGGACAATACAACACAAAAAAACCTCTGGGTTTTCAGCTAAGGATGCTGAAAGCTGTTCTTAGAGGAAAGTGTATAGCTCTAAGTGCCTACATCAAAAAATCAGAAAGAACACAAATAAATGACTTAACATTGCAACTCAAGACACTTGAAAAGCAACAACAAATGAAACCCAAACCCAGCAGATAGGAAGAAATAACAAAAAACAGGGCAGAAATTAATGAAATCGAAACAAAGAAAACAATACAAAGAATCAACGAATCCAAGAGCTGGTTCTTTGAAAAGATAAAAAAGATCGACAGACCGCTAGCCCAGTTAACCAAAAGAAAGAAGGATCACCTCCAAATCAACAAAATCAGAGATGAAAGGGGAAACATCACAACAGACACCAGAAAGATACAGAACATTATAAAGTAATACTTTAAAAACCTATATGCTATTAAATTTGAAAACCTAAAAGAAATGGACGGATATCTAAAGGCATGGGACCCACCAAAACTAAACCAAGAAGAGATTAACAGCTTAAAAAGACTCATAACACAAAAAGAAATTGAAACAATAATTCAAAACCTCCTGACTAAATAAAGCCCAGGACCAGATGGATTTACAGCCGAATTCTATCAGACATTTAAAGATCTACATCCAATACTACTTAATTTATTCAAAAAAATAGAAATGGAGGGCAAACTTCCAAATTCCTTCTATGAAGCCAGCATCACTCTAATACCAAAGCCAAGTAAAGATACAACCAAAAAAGAAAACTATAGACCCATATCCTTAATGAACATAGATGCAAAAATTCTCAACAAGATACTTGTAAACCACATACAGACACATATCAAAAAGATCATCCACCATGATCAAGTAGGCTTTATCCCAGAGATGCAGAGATGGTTCAATATACGTAGGTCAATAAACGTCATAAATCATATAGATTAGGCTCAACAGCAAGAACCACATGGTCATCTCAATAGATGCAGAGAAGGCCTTTGACAAAATTCAACATGCTTTTATGTTTAAAGTCCGAGAGAGAAGTGGACTGGAGGGAACATACCTCAACATAATTAAAGCCATACATAACAAACCCACAGCCAACATCATTCTAAATGGAGAAAAACTGGAAGCATTCCCATTGAAATCAGGAACCAGACAAAGCTGTCCACTTCCTCTACTTCTCTTTAACATAGTGCTTGAAACTCTTGCAAGAGCCATAAGACAAGGGCAGGAAATTAAAGGAGTAATAATTGGAAAAGAAGAGATCAAATTATCCCTTTTTGCAGGTGATATGATATTATATCTAAGCGATGCCAAAAATTCCACCAGAAACCTCCAAGAAATTATTAACACATTCAGTAAAGTGGCAGGACACAAATTAACCTACAAAAGTCTGTAGCCTTTCTGTATACCAATAAGAAGCAATCAGAGAAAGAGCACATGGAAACACTCCCTTTCACAATAGCTGAAAAAAAATCTCAGAATAAGCCTGACTAAAGACATTAAAGAGCTCTACAATGAAAATTTTAAATCTTTAAAGAAAGAGACTGAGGAAGACATCAGAAGATGGAAGGACCTCCCATGCTCATGGATTGGAAGAATTAATATTGTGAAAATGACCATCCTACCAAAAGTCATATATACATTCATTGCAATGCCAAACAAAATCCCCATGACATTTTTCACAGAATTAGAAAAAACTATCCTAAGATTCATATGGAAGCACAAAAGACCTCGGATAGCCAAAGCAACCCTGAACACTAAGAGCAATGCTGGGGAAACTACTATACAAGATTTTAAGCTGTATTACAGAGATATAGTCATAAAAACAACATGGTTCTGGCACAAAAATAAAACCATAGATCAATGGAACAAAATCAAATACCCAAATATGAGTAAATGCAATTTCAGCCACCTGATATTTGAAAAAGGGGCCAAGAACATTAACTGGAGAAAAGACAGCATGTTCAGCAAATGGTGCTGAACTGGATCTCCAGTTCAAAACTGGATCTCCACCTGTAGAAGAATGAAACTAAACCCCTATCTTTCACCTTGCACAAAAGTCAATTCCAGATGGATCAAAGACCTGAATGTAAAGCCTGAAACTCTGAAACTATTAGGAGAAACCACTGGGAAAAACCTACAAGATATAGGTGTAGGAAAGGATTTTCTAAACCGGACATCAATTGCTCAAGAAACAAGGTCAAGAATCAACAAATGGGACCTCATTAAACTAAAAAGCTTCTGTGCATCAAAGTAGGCAACCAGGAAAGTGAGGAGAAAATTCACAGAATGGGAGAAAATCTTCACCAGCGATGCATCTGACAGAGGTTTAATATCCAGATATATAATGAACTCAAAAAGCAGAGAATCAAGAGAAGTAACCCAATTAAAAGATGGACTAAGGAGCTCAACAGAGAGTTCTCAAAAGAAGAAGTTAAGGTTGCTATGAAGCATCTTAAAAGATGTACAGCATCACTAATAATTAAGGAAATGTAAATTAAAACCTCTTTAAGATTTCATCTTACCCCAGTCAGACTAGAGGATGTAGGGAAAGGGGAACACTCATCAAGTGCTGGTGGGGCTGCAAACCTGTTCAACCCCTATGGAAAGCAGTGTAGAGAACTCTTAAAAGACTACAAATGAACCTGCCATTTGACCCAGTTATACCACTCCTTGGCATATACCCAAAGAACTCCTCCTATTGCAGAGACGCTTGTACATCCATGTTTGTTGCTGCTCTTTTCACAATGGATAAGAGCTGTAAGCAACCTAAGTGTCCCTCAATTGATGAGTGTATAATGAAAATGTGGTTCATTTACACGATGTAGTTTTACTCAGCAGTAAAGAAAGATGAAATCATGAAATTTGCAGGTAAAATGGATGGAACTAGAAACTGTTATACTAAGTGAAGTAACAAAGACTCAGAAAAAAAAAATCGACATATGCTGTCCCTCATATGTGGATCCAGAATCAAACCCTAAGTGAGTATGTATCCAGACATAACTACAGGAACCAGGATAATGGAAAGGAGCCAGGGAGGTAAAGGAAAAGAAAGAACCTGAAAGAGAAAAACAGTAGGAAACAGGTGTTAATAAGGGAGATATGGATAAAAATTGGGTTAGTTTAAGGGAGGGGAGAGGGAAGAGTATATAAGGAACCTAGGGGATAAAGGGAAAGAAGGAGCTCAAGAGAGGTAGGATCATAGGAGAAGGGTATTAGTAAGGGAGAAAGGGAGAAAATGGGAGCACCTTAATTGGGGAAACCATGATGGAGGGGTTAGACAAGGTGAGAGATAAATAAGGCCTAGATAGTTTTAAAAACCAGAGGAACCATATTAGTCAAACAACCTACTGACAAATTTTATATAGCAGATCAAGAAATATATGTCTAGGTAAGGTTTATCTGAGAATAATTGGTCTTTGCTCAATATTTACATGGCACACAGTAATTAAAAGTACTAGACTGGTGGAACAAACTTTCTTTGATGTTTAACAGACAACTTTGAAGCCTATAATAATTTGGTCAGAGGGACATAAAGGACAGTTTTTGCTCTTTGCCCTCCTAGATCGACTAGTTCCAGGGGACTATGAGCATCTCTCAAAATGCCCTGTTATTGTAGTGGGTCACCTGTCCTCTTGATCATAAAGGCTGAGGAGACCTCACTAGATGGACTTGAACCAGTGTCCTGTGTACAAAGAGGAAGGTCAACACAGAGGAAACATTTCCTCCATGCTTCCAAGTGAAGCCAGTCAAAGTCAAGCAGGACTTTTGACTTATCTTCACATAGGCAGGACTGGTGAAAGAAAGGAGCCAGGGACTCCTCCCAAGCCCATGTGACCCCTGAGGAACAGATCCTCAAAGGACCTTAAGTGTAAAAATAAATTGGTTTGTCTGGGCCAGCTGTATGACCTTAACACCCAAAAGGAAAGTATAACCAAAGATTAAAGTGGCCAATATAATTTTTTGAGTCCATATGTATAGCTAAAGGCTACCTAACAAGCAACAGTACCAGATAGGAGATACCTTCTTTTGAGTTATTGGCCAGGGTGGCCCAAGGGACTCCCAGATAGTAACCCAGCATAGAACTGGGAAAATAAACAGCAGAACCCAATCTTATCTAAAGGAATATTGACAACTGATTGCTGCTAGATGAGGAACAGCTACCCTCCTAATCAAAGTCCTCTAGATAGGCTGACTAGATTCACCAGATGGACAAGTAGTGGGGAACAGCTAGGGGGGCTGACAACACAACGGACAGTAGCAGGGATAACAGAATATACAGGCTTTAGTGGGGGTAGGGAGGCTATGGGAGGGTGCCATCTGGGAAGTGGGTGTATAGTTGAATAAGATGTTTTGGGATGTTCTGTGTGATACACACAGACACACACACACACGCACACACACAATCAACAAACTAAAAAAAAGTATTATATTTGAGGAGAAAGTGTACAAATTTACCTCATGTTAATTAGTAGAGGTGATAAACATTATCATTTAAATCTACCCGATGACTATAGAAATACACAGGCGCCAAGGATCTGAGTGCAACCAATTATGACTATTAATAATCAGATACAAACAGATTAGAGATGCATGCACCAACATCTCAGTGTTAGTAGCAAAACAATGAGTCTTTCTGTAAGAAACAGTATATTTTCAAATGAAATAGAGATCTTTTTAAAGGTTAAAAACATCCAATTTTATGTCTTACATGGCTTATACTGTGTTCAATATTGTAGAACTGTATTAATTCAACAGCGAACCTAAAAATTTTATAGCCACCTTTGAAAGATATGTATCCTTGCTCTGGAGTGTGTTACTGAATATTTTAAAGTTGTAATGAAATGTTTCTTCTAATCATGTGGTTATTAAATTTAAAAAATTAAAAACAAAAAAAACAATATTTAAATAGCAACCATTGTGATTTTTGCTTTCTACTTGTCAAAATGGAGAGTGAGTTTACTCCCATGTGGTTTCTTCAAAGCATAAAAATTTGCTCCTTAATAGATGTGAAAAAATTACCATTGAAATCTACCCGATGACTTTATATCCATGCTCAGATGCCAAGGAGCTCAGAAAGTAACTAACTGTGACTAGTAATAATCAGATATATAGAGATTAGAAACACACGTGCAAACATCTTAGTGTCAATTGCATTAAAAATGAATTTTTCTGTAAAAAAAAATCGCAGAGGGAACTGGACTTGGGGGGGGGAACATAACAAAATTAAGGCTATATACAACAAACCCACAGCTAACACCATTCTTAATAAAGAAAAACTGGAAGCATTCCCATTATAATCATGAATGAGACAAGGCTGTCCACTATCCCCACTCTTTTTCAATATAATGCTTGAAACTCTTCCTAGAGCAATAAGACAAGATAAGGAAATTAAAGGAGTACTAACTCCTTTAATACACTAAATTTTCTGTATTTGATGATGATATGATATGTAGGAGATCCCAGAAATTCCACCAGAAAACTTCTAGAAATGATCAACACTTTCAGCAAAGTGGCAGGATACAAAATCAATTTGCAAAAATCACTAGCCCTTTTATATACCAATAACAAGCAGTCAGAGAAAGAGATTTTAGAAACATTCTCATTCACAATAACTTCAAAAAAGTCTATGAATAAAACTAATGAAAGACGTTAAAGATCTCTACAATGAAAACTTAAAACTCTTTAAAGTCATTGAAGACACTCAAAGATGTAAAGACCTCCCATGCCTATGAACTGGTACAATTAATATTTGTGGAAATGGCCATCCTACTAAAAGCAATTATAGATTCATTATAATCTCAATCAAAATCTTCATGACTCTTTTTACAGAATTAGAAAAAAAACCCTAAAATTTATATGGATCCAAATAAAGACTCCAGATAACCAAAGGAATCCTGAGCAAAAAGAGCAATGCTGGGGGGATTATCATACCAGATTTCAAACTATATTACAGAGCTATAGTAATTAAAAGAGAACAGTACTGTCACAAAACAGACATACAGATCAATGGAACAAAATAGAAGGCCCAAACATGAGTGCATGCAATTACAGAGACCTGATATTTGACAAAGAGGCCAAGAATACACACTGGTGGAAAGACAGTCTCTTCAACAAATGGTGCTGGGGAAACTTGATCTCCACATATAGAAGAATGAAATTAGGTCCGTCTTTATCACCCTGCGCAAAAATAAACTCCAAATGGATCAAAGACCTCAATATGAAACTCGAAATTCTGAACATATTAGAAGAAAACATAGGCAGTGCCCTACAAGATGTAGGTGCTGGAAGGGACATTCTAAATCAGACTTTGCTCCATCAGATATTAAGACCAATAGTTGATTAATGGGACCTCATTAATGGAAAGGCTTCTGCATAGCAAAGAAAACAATTGAGTGAAGAGGAGTCCCACAGAACGAGAAAGACTCTTTGCCAGCTATATATCTAAAAGAGGATTAATTTCTAGAATATAAAAAAAAACCAAAAAAACTAAAAAAAAAATCCGAGAAAAAAAAAAAAAAAAAAACCTTATGACACAGTTAAAATTTTTTTCTATGGATCTGAACAGAAAGATCTCAAAATAAGGCAAAAAATGGCTAAGAAATATTTTAAAAAGTATTCAACATCCAAAGCAATTGGAGAAATGCAAAGTAAAATTGCATTAAGTTTTCATCTTACTGTAGTCAGAATGGCTATGATCAAGCAAACAAATGATGGGGCTGGAGAGATGGCTCAGCAGTTAAGAGCACTGACTGATCTTGCAGAGGACTCGGATTCAGTTCCCAGCACCCACGTGGTGGCTAACAACTGTCTGTAACTTTAGTTCCAGGGAATCCAACAGCCTCTGCTGACCTCCACAGGCATTGTATGATACAGGTGCACTTAATGCATGCAAGCAATATACATGTACACATCAAATAAAATAAAAATAATAAAAATATGGTCCTGTGCCTCCTCTCTGGCTCTTACAATCTTTCTGCCTCCTCTTCTGAAAAGAGTGGGTGGAGTTTAATATAGGAGTCCCTTTCAAGGACCCACACTCTGCAGACTCTTATTCTCTAATGCTTTGACCATTTGTGTCCTTTTGTATTCATGGTTCTCTCTTGCATGAAGGTGCTTCATTGATGAGAGTTGAGCGATGCATTAGTCTTCTTTTTACCCCTTGTTCTACTATGTTCTGTGAGACTTAGATGTAGAAGTTTCATTGTAGATGTGTCACATAGGCTTGGGCAATTCACAGACAATCTCTGTGTATGACCAATAGTGGAACTCTGTAATAATCTCCAACTGTTGCAAAAGAAGCTTCTTTGATGAGTGGTGACTGGGATGCTTGTCTGTAATATCAGAATCCATATTTTGCACATAGTAGGAAATTACATTTGTCTAGAGATGTGACAGCCTTGGGGTTCACTCTAAGATCTGTGACCTCTCCAGTCATGTGTATTTGGCTATGTTTACAGTACCACACATGAATTTCTTCCCATTGAGTGGGTTTTACATCCAATTAGGTATCTGTTGCTTACCCCCAAGATAAAAGTGCCACTACTGTGCCAATATAGTTTTCTGTGCTGGTCATTGATGTGGGTTATTAGGTCTTAAAGCTTGGGTTGCACTATTAATTGATGTTCTCCCTTAGCAGCTTACATCGTGCCCCCAAAGCTGTGAGAGCTAGCCTTCAGGGGAGGTGGCTTCCAGGTCAGTTACAGCTCCAGTGCTCCAAATCCTGTGTCCAAACTATGTCCTGTCTTCAGCAATAGGGTCTTATCTTCAAGTTCTGGGAGGCAATCAAGGTCTATGGCAATAGCCTGTGTAATTTTGAGAGTCTCTTGAACTACCCTAGCTAACAACTCAAAGGGAGGTTTCTCCTGTCTGCTATTGTTTCTTGTTATGTGTCCCTTCGCTATAAACATGGACTCCTACAGGCTTCTGGGATCCTTCTCATATGAACCTACAGCAATGGTGTCAGCATGCACAAGACCCATGCAAGCTCAAGCAGACAAAGAAATCCAGCACAGAACTGTGGAAATGGGAAGCAGGTCTCAATCTTAGTTGAAGAACTGTTGGAAGGTGATTTCTACTGGATGAGAAAGAACTTATCTTCTTAAATGGGGGGACTCTAGAGGCTGACTAGCCCTCAGAGGATGAACTTGCACTGAGAGACACCTGGGGACACTATCTTGACACAATAGGCCTTAACACAAATGACAGAATCCATGAATTGGTGGGGGGGTGGCTATGGAGGGTACTAGTGGGGGACTGGGTATAAAGATGCTTAGGATGTTCTATAGGAGATACACAGAAATTCAATGAAAAGTTTATGAAAAATACAACAAAGAAATGATGGTAAAAATCATATGTAATCACACACAAAAAATAATAAAGAAAACAAATGACAGCACTGGGCCTGGTGGTGCATGCCTTTAATCTCAGCACTCAGGAGAGAGTGACAAGTGGATCTCTGAAATAGAGGCCAGCCTAGTCTAAATAGTGAGTTCCTGACCAGCTGGGGCTATATAGAGACCCTGTCCCAAAATAAAAAGCAAAGAAAAAATGAAACAAATGACAAAAAATGCTGGCCTGGATGTGGAGAAATGGAAACCCTTATTTATTGCTGGTAGGGTGGTAAAACAATGCATCCATTGTAGAAATCAGTGTGGAGAACTCTTAAAAAGCTAAGAGTATATCTACCATATTCCTTAGCGTATACCTAAATGACTCAATATCTTACTACAAAGATCCTTGCTCAGCCATGTTTGTTGCTGCTCTTTTTATAATAGCTAGGAAATGGAAACATCTAAATTCTACTGAATTGATGAATGGATAAAGAAATGGGATACACTGACACCATAGAGCTCTATTCAGAAGTAAAGAAAAATGAGATCATGAAATTTTCAGGTAAATGGATGGAACTAGAAACTTATACTAAATGAGGTAATCCACACTTAGAAAAACAAGTAATCCATATTCATTCTCATTTGTATATCCTAGTTTCAAACCCTTAGATGAGAGTATAAACCCTGATGTAACCTCAGGGGCCAGGAAAATGGAAAGGAACCAAAGGGAAAGTGGAAGAAGGAGCATGATCTCTATGTGTATAGTAGTGGTACCTTTATCTTGGGGATAACCAACAGTGTCTAATTAGACTTAAGGCTCACTCAATGAGAAGGAAAGCATGCATAGTGCTGTAACATAGCCAAGCACTCAAGGCTGGATAGGTCACAGACCTTAGAGGAAAACCTACTCTTGTCCCTTCTCTAGACCAATGTAATTTCTTGCTCTCTTCTAAATATCTTTATATTTACAGACAAGTATACCCCTCACCACTCATCAAAGAAGCTTCTTTTAGCAACAGATAGAGACTATTCCACAACTTTTAAGATGCAGAGAACACTGTGAGGTGCCCGGTCCTAAAAGACACATCTACAATGCAACTTCTACACCTAAGCTTCAGGGAACATTGTGGAACATGAGGCAGAAAGAATGTAAGAGCTAGAGGGACCTGTTGGTAGTTAATGTATTCTAGACATGATAGGGAAGTGGCACCCATGAAATCTCCATAGTATGGAAGTCTAACAAGATCTGTATAATGACAAAAGCAGTTGACATGCCAAGGTTTATGGGGGCAATGTCACATGCTCCCACCTCAAGATGAAGAGCTACAGGTAATCAATGGATGCTGAGGGAGAATCAGTTTTCTGCAGGGACTAGCCAAGTCCCAAATGGATGACCTAAACAGAGATACACATTAAATGGACTCAGTGCATTACATATATGTATATGTATGTGTATTTATATGCATATATGTATATTTATATATTTTTTAATGTATGCATATGTAACAATAATAATTAAAGAAAAGGACAAGAGGACTGGAGAGATGGCTCAGGGGTTAAGAGCACAGACTGTTCTTGTAGAGGACCCTGTTCTGGTTCCCTGCACCACGTGGTGACTAACAACTGTCCCCAGTTCCAGGGAATCAGATGTCCTCTTCTGACCTCCACGGATACTGTGTGACATGGGTGTACTTACACACATGCAGGCAATACACTCATATACATAAAATAAAAATAATAAAAATAGAAAAAAGAAAAAAGAGGACAAGAAATTGTGAGGAAGTGTAGGGGGGCATATGAGGAATTGGTGGGGCAATGGGAGGGCTGGAAATAAGCAAATACAGCACTCATGCATGAAATTCTCAAAAATGAAAAAGAAAATATTGTGACCAAACAGGGATTAATCTGTAAATGAAAATCAGATTATTAAAAACATATTAATGAATAGATAATAATAGGTACTATGAGAAGAAACACCATTGTAAGACGTTTACAAAAGGCGTTTAATGAATGATTGCAAATGGACTGACAGCACAATATACTAAATGAAATGAGGCAGTTCCGTAAAGACAAGAATGATTCCACTTATATGAAGTATTAACTTGGGCAGTTCATAGAGACAGAGAGCTGAACAGTTGCTGCCAGGGGCTAGGTGGAAGAGATTAATGCATGAGCCTCACTTCTGCAAAGAGAAAATTCTGGAGATGGGTTCACAGTACTGCGGGTGTACCCAGTACTACCGAACTGCACATACAGCAGAGCCAGGCAGCATATGTATTTTAAAAGTAGTCCAAAACAGAATAAATCAGAATGCCATTTTTATGCAAATTGAAAATATGTCTCTGACATCAATTTCAGACCCAAATCTACACAAATGCAACAAGCGACTAATCAGTTGTTTTAAAAAACTTGTATTGCACCAGTTTGTCTTTTAGTTAGTGGTTTTCCAGAAATCTCAAACAAAACAAACATCCTCAATAATAACAACAAACACAGTGATGCCTTTTCTATTTCAAATGCTACTGGAGAATTTTTTTTGTCTGAAATTATTTTTACAAGCAGCATCTAATTCTCATTTTTATTAAAGAATGGGATTTCTATTAGTTTTGCTTTTTAACTGTACTAAAATTAATTTTTAAAATGAACCCCCAAATCATTCAGCATTATAATTCCCTTTGTATTATTTTGACAGAATGAATTCTGCACACATTCCTGTCCCCAAACCAGGTCTTTGCGCTAAGCAGAGGCCTCCACATGGTCCCAGAAACTGAATCCAGAAGGCTGTGCCACACACTGGAGGGGCCATGAGAGTGAGTTGACACTCCCACATGGAAGTTGTCTTTTAGCACACACCTAGGTGTGACTTCATGGAGACTAAGACCTTTGTTCTTACATATTTTAGACTGTGGTGCGGCTGTTCTTCATCATCCTGTGTGGAGATCATGAGCAGCATGAAGAGTGGTGTGACTCAATAAACATCTTCCATAAAATTTCTAGGTGAGGAACAGTCAATGATTGGCCCTTTCCTCATTCAAGAATAAGTATTTGAAGCAAGGTGTGGGTATGTGTAGAGTCACCAGCAGCTCAGTTCAAGATGGTGTTTGGAGCTCATCTTTAACTCTCTGTCCTGTCGTCTTCCCATTGAAGTAATCAAGTGTGAGGAGCTAACAATCCACACAGACTTGGAGAATAGAAACAGTGTCTGTAACGGTTAATCGTCACTGTCAATTTGATTGGATTTGGAATCACCTAGGAGATTCGCTTATGTGAGTGTGCGAGGGTGTCTCCAGAGAGATTTAACTGAGGAAGGAAGACTCATGCTGACAGGACCAGTGCCATCCTATTGACTGGAGTCCTGTGCTTGCAAAGGTCAGGAAATAAGAGGAAAAGAAGGAAGTAAGCGAAACATCAGCTGTCAGCTCTCTCTGCTTCCTGACTGCTGACCTAAGGTGACTAATCACCTCATGTTGTTGCCTCTGTGCCTGCCCCTCCCTTCTTAAACCATAAGTCAAAGCAGACTCTTCCTTCTCTAGGGTGCTTGGTCAGAAGTTTTGTCACAGCAATGAGAAAAGTAACTGAGACAGTGCTGTGTCCACTATGTGAACACTTTAAGGAGTACTGTGTGCTGTAAAAATTGTGAAGTAGAAGACATTTCCATCAGAACCACACCGTTAATGCACATACACGCTCACACACAGAGATAAACACACAGACATACATACACAGACACACACAAACACAGACACATACACATACACAGATACAGACACACACAGACACACAAAAACACACACATAAAGACACAGACATACACACACCAGACACACAAACACACAAGCACATACATAGACATACACCCAAACACACAGACATATAGACACAGGCACATGTAATACACAGACACAGACACACAAGAACACACACATACACAGACACAGACATACAAACACCAGACACACAAACACACAAACACATACATAGACAAACACACACAAACACACAGACACACAGACATAGACACACACATAGACACATAGATACACACGGGGACATAGACACATATAGAGATACAGACATACACAGACACACATAGACATACAGAGATACCCATTGACACACATACATACACACATGCCTTCAGAACATGGAGAGACAAGGGTTTCCTGTGGTACCCGGGGCGAGTCAATATAGGAGGGTCGATGCTGAGCTTAGCCTTGGGGAATGGACCCAGTTTAGCAAACAGCTACTGAACATGATGTTTTCATACTCCAATAGAGAGAGAGAGCAAAGTCCCTGGAAGGAAACGGATAATGCCACCACTCATTTTAGAGTGCTTTAAAAGTAAGAATTGGTCCAGCAGTGAGGTCTCTGTTTCGCTGTGCTGATAGGTCCCCAGTTAGCTCCCCATCCACTTACTGAGCCTCCTTTGGATATATATCATATGTACTTTAAGGTCTCATGTTCTTATTTTTGAAAGTATTTGTCTTTGCAGTTTGGGGAATAGATTTGTTCTTTTTTGACCCCAGATACCCTTTCCATGTTTATTCATTCTGTTTTCTTCAATTTCAATCTCCTGATCTTTGTTGAGAGCCAAGTGGCTTTTTATTTCTATGGAAATAAGTGATCATTTTACCCATGGAAACATTAGTCATCCTGCCTCCTCATTTAAAAACTTCCTTCTCTTGAGAAAGTGCCAAAATCAAGGGTGCACACTCACTCATTCCTCTGGGGATCACTCTTGGGATTGTGTTTGCAGCCATTGCTTCTTTAAGTTGAAGCATGATACTTTGCAGCCTGTGATTGTGAGTAAAACGAAGGTCTAATGGATGGCTTAGCACATCAGGCTGAATTTCCAACCATTTCACTCACAATAGTATCGAATGCACCAAGATGAATGAGTTTCACCCTTCAACAAAAACTGGGGAAAACAGAGCCAAGTTGACTTTTAGATAAATATTAAGCGTAACTGCTCAGAAGCAAAGGTCAAGAAATAATACTCAAATACTTGTTTTCACTAACACACTTGAATTACATTCAAGTGGAAAATCTATCCTCATTTGTAAGTAAACACATTAATCTCCCAAGGAATGAAAGGAGAAGTTGTCATGAGTTTAGGGAGAGATGATTGTTTAGTTCTCCAATTCTTAAGAGCTAGATTAAGAAGAGCAGTCAGTAGGGTCCTGAGGCACTGCTCTATAAGGGATACTAAGACATCCCACTGTGGCAGATGGACAAGCCACTTCCCAGTAAGTGCAGGTGGATCTGGTAAAAATCATGAAATACTATTCTTGTCATTATACTTCATGTATATAAGGCAGTCAGTGTTATGCATCCACGGGTTCAACAAAGATTACTTTTACTTGTAAGTGCATGAGTGCTTTGCCTGTATGTACGTAAGTGCATCTGTGTTGTGCAATACCTTCAAAAACCAGAAGAGATCAATCTGATTTTCTGGAACTAAAGTTACCAATGGTTGTTAGCTACCATGTGGGTGCTGGGAATTGAACTCAGGATCTCCACAAAAACACCCAGTACTCTTAACTGCTGAGGCATCTCTCCAACTCCACAAACTCATTCTTCAAAGTCCCCTTACCATGACACCAAAACCTGATTATTATGCAGAAAAAGATAACAAAAAGGCCACATACCTATGTGCTGCTATCTTCAATGCAAAAGCTTTAATAAAATACTTGCAAATAGAATTTGACAACACATTATGATGAAGTTGGTGTCATTCCTGGGATGCAAGGATGGCTTGACACATTCTGATCAATAAATGTGATTTAGAACATAAGTCAAGAACAAAATTCACACAATCATCTCAATAGATGAAGAAAAAAGTCCTTTAATAAACATTGCTTTCACGGTAAAAACTTTTAATAAATTAGTGGGTAAAGGATCATACATCAGCATACAAAGGCTAAATATTCCTACCTCATAGGCAATGTCATACTGAATGTCAGTTAAAGAATTTTCTAAAGCATCAAGAATATTAATACGTAAAACAGTTAAATCAGAAAAAAATGAATGATAAGCCTTGTAGGATCTGGACTTCAATTTTTAAAATTTTAACTTTTAATTTTTATTTTATGTGTATGAGTGTATTGCCTGCATGCATGTAAGTGCACCCACGTTGTGCAACATCTGTGGAGGTCAGAAGAGGATGTCGGATCACAGATGCTTTTTAGCCACCATGAGGGTGCTGGGAATCGAACTCGGGTCCTCTGCCAGAGCAGTTGGTGCTCTTAACCGCTGAGCCATCTCTCCAGCCCCATCTGTACTGCAATTTTAACAATGAAATAAAATGACTTCAAACATCAGTACAAAGAGGCAGAGCTGCTATTCATCTCAATAAAATAGTCAATGATTTTCCTTGTATATCAAAGGATTTCTCTTGCTCTATTTTCTAAATTTGTGAAACATATAGAAATGTAGAGAATGCTGAAAGATGAGTCTTAAACCCTAATGACTGACAAGAGAACATGGGACACCGTAAAGACCTGCGGCTTTCCAAAAGGCAGCTCTGGAACCCACTCACTAGAAATCTTGGCTCACCAGTGCTGAAGAAGGGACCTGTGTTCTTCCTCACACAACTCCCTGAGTTTCTGGTATACACAATTCACAACCCATATGGGAAATACTCGATTACTCCTTTGAATTTTTGGTAATTTTCTCAAGATTTTCTGTCATGTCCTTAAAGTAATTTTAATGTTTGTTTACTGCTATATTGGTCTTTGTCCACAGTAGCACTTGTCAGAATTTTTTAAACCTGATCATAATTGCAAGGAGAAAAGATTGTTATAGAGCTGATTCTTAAAATAGTCTATCTATTATGTAAGAAATGCTATCTCTTACTTTTAGAATTACAAGAATAAAATACCTATGCTATCAAAAAATAATGATTTTCTCTAAAATCAGGAACAAAGCAAGTGAGCATACTTTGAATACTTTTATTAAATATAGCACTTAAAATTCTACCCAGAGGAAACAAGAGAAAGAAATAATGCGGTACAAACAGGAAACGAAAAAGTCAATTTATCTCTGTTTGTGGGAAATCTTAGTGCTTCCATCAGAAAATGTCTAGATCTGATATTTTCAGCAAAGTAGCAGGATAAGTAGGGAAAGCATGGGGTGGGGGAATAAGAGGGGAATTGAGGGAGAGGAAATGGGGAAGGGTGGATTGGATACAAATTCCATATTTTATATACATATAAAATTATTATATACATATATTTACTTTATATATGTGTATGAATACCAAATAAAATATTTTTAATGGACATACAGAAATCAGTTATATTCATGTACACCAATCATGAACTCCCTAAGGAAGAATCAAGAAGACAATCCCAGTCATAATGACCTAAAAATACCTAGGAATCAACCTTACGAAAGAGGCAAATGCCTCTACAATAAAACTGTAAGATATCTAAGAAAGAAATTAAAGACACTAGAAAATTGGAAAATCCTTTCCTTGTTCATGGATTGATAGAATTAATGTTTTGAAAATGGCTACTTTATCAAAGGCTGTTGATATGTAGCTGTATCCTCTGAATTGAACATTCCTCCCTGGGGCCTGGGGGGAAGGAGCCTCCAGAAACTCTGGACGTAGCTGAAACTCACAAAGCTCAGGAATAAATGAAGTCACAGCCTCAGGAAACTCCTGAAGCTTAGGGCATTCATAAGGTCCCTTCAAGACGACAAAAGCAGTAACAATCTGAAGAGAGGAGACTCTCCTACTATCTGACCTGCCTGCAAGTTGGGCAGTGAACTCCAGGATGCAGCTTTCCTGAGTTGTCGCCCATGCTGGGGTGGGCTTTTCAGTGATGTAGGTGCCTTTGATTCACCCGTGCTTCTGTAAGTAACCACAATAAATCCATTGGTTCACCAGGCTAGACGTGGGTAGAATCATTTCTTTGGGCTATTATCAGTGCCACTTCTGGGGTGAATAGAAATTTGTTTATGCCTTCCCAGGAAAGGTCACACAATAGCTACCTACAGCTTAAATACAACTCCCATCAAAATTCCAAAGATATTTTTCATAGAAATAGAAAAAAAATCTTGAAATTTATATAGAAGTGCAGAAGATCCTGAAGAGCCAAAGCAATGTCAGACAAAGAGGTGCCAGAAGTATCATAATACATGATTTCAAACTTTTCAACAGAGTCAGAGTATCAAAACCAGCATGGTACTGGCACAAAAGTATAAATGTAGATCAATGGAATAGAATAGGTGACCTAGAAATAGACCCATGTAGCTGCAACCGGTTGGTTCTTAACAAAGGTGATCAGAGCACAATACAGAGGATGGGCATGATCAGAGCACGATTCATGCTTTGTGGAATTGTCACAGTGCTGCCCGTTAATATGCACAATCATTAGGATTGAATAATCATAAGAACTAAGTGAACTTCCATGATATGATAAGGACTGCAAAAGGGGCCAAGCAGGAAGGTGCTTAAGCAGCCTTATGATCATGAGAGAGATCCACACCTGAAAGCTGCAGGAGAACACAGCTTTCAGTCCCACACCTATAAAGGGATTCTACAGACAACAAGAGTGGGCTAGTAAGGCTTAGAAGTGGGTCTTTCTCCAGTTGAGCCTCAGGTGAGATATCAACTCAGCCTGATGATACCTGGCTTGCCACCTGAAGACATCTTGAAATACAGAATCCTATTTGACTGAGTTTCCAACCTATAGAAAAGTACAAGATAATAACTTCACACTGAGATCAAACTTCTGAGTTTGTGATTATGTTGCATTGGAAAATGAATGCAACTATGGAACATGTGACAGACAGAGAAAGCTGTGCTTAGAGTTCATTCAAGGAGAATCACAAGTATGGCTACAATCAACACTGTCATGAGTTACTTAGATTTGGGGGCTGACTTTTCAGAAACAAGTTCTTTATCATGTCTTCTGGATAGCAGCCTTAGTGACTGGAGGACTTTAGTTATATTGACTGGTGTGTGTGGTTTTGGAGTCAGCACTGAACTACTCAGAACAATGAAGAAGTTGCTTGTGCCAGCCACCTGTAGACTTCTCTCCCTTTTCTGTATAACACTCATACGCATGTAAATTAAGTACATAAAATATTATCATATTTCTGAAGGGTGACACTTTATTAGTGGCCCTGGGGTTCCTGTATGCACACATTGGTCTGGTTTTATAACTACCACTGAGGCTATATACTCAGGAACACCTAAGGTTGGCAAGAAAGAACTCAAGAACTCATGCTGGGATTCTAGTCACTGGTGAGCTGGGGTAGATGGGAAGCTGGAATCCAAAGGAAGACTTCCAGTCAATTTCAAATTAGATCTCCAGGAACATTCTGACTTGTGATATTTCTCCAACAGGGAATCTTGCCTAGACAGTGACTTTTTCTACTGGGATGTTTGAAAAAGTGCTAAGCAATTTTTAATGCCTATATAAAAAAAAAGTCAGAAATGATTTGACTGCAAAGTGTTTGGATTGATTGAAGTACAAGTAACAATGATGTGCATCCTTTGTACAACCACCTTCTCTTAGCCTGCTCCAGTCTGGATGAGTATCTCCTGAAGGACCATATGTTAAGGTTTAGGGTTCCCAGGGTGGCAGTATAAGGGGGTACAGAATAAAGCCTAATGGGAAAGCCCTTGAATATGATAGGGAGATAAATGTAACATTTCAGGCTCAGAGGTCTTATCCTCATACTTTTTCATTGTTTTAGTTTAAGTTTCCACAGTTATGTAACTCAATCACTACAGATGCAAGAAGTGGAAGTTCACATTTATAAAAGCATGCCCTTGCCCCAAGTCTCATTACCTCATTTAGAGGCCACCAGTGTGGAAGTGTAGTGTAAGGAAGGACATGCATATGTCATACTATTTAACTTATCACTTATTCAAGAAAAGGTTCTATATATAAATTTCAATTTTAGCACTTCTTAACTCTTAACCACTAAGCAAAGCATCTTATTGATACCAGTTCATATAAATCCTCCTCACTACACTTAATAGTGGCAAAGTATTCACAGTGATGAGTAAATTTCATTGGAAACTTGATTGGATTTGAAATCACCAAGGAGACACACCTCTAGAATGTTAGGGTTTTTAGACCAGTCTAGTTGATAAAGAAAGATCCACCCTGAAAGTGGGTGGCACACATAACTATAGCCTGGGGTCACAGATTGAATCAAAAGGGAAAAAAGAAAGCCAGCGGAGCACTGGCATTCATCTATCCCTTTACCTCCTGGCTGTTGACAACGTCACCAGCTGCCTCACACTCCTGTCACTACAACTTCCCTGCTATGATGGACTGTATCCAGTTAAACTGTAAGTCTAAAGTAAGCCTCTCTTAGGTTGCTTTTGTCATATATTTTGCCACAACAACTAGAAAAGTAGCTAAACATCCACCTTAAGAACATATTTAAGCAACAATGTCTTTTTTATTAGACATGTAGTTCTTTTCTTCCATTTTTCATTAAAACAGATATAGAAACTCTTTATATAGTCTAAATGCACATAATCAAATATTTCCTTAAAATTTATTTTACTTGTTTATTTTTTTATCATGAGTGCCTTGCCTACCTGTATGTAAGTGCATCTGTGTGTACAATACCCACAGAGGCCAGAAGAGGGCATTGTATCCACTAGAAATGGAGTTACAGATGGTTGTTAGCTGTCCTGTGGGTGCTGGGAACGGAACCTAGGTCTTCTGCAGGAGTACTCAGTGCTCTTAACCACTAAGCCATCTCTCCAGCCCCTCAAATATTTCTTAAGGATAAAGTCCCTGGTTGAATTGTTGGGTCAACAGTACATACACATTTTAAATATTGTCAAATAGCAGTCAAATTGCCGCTGATACTCATATTTTAATGGCTGAAAGACCAGCTCCACACAGGCATGACTACCCTCGACATTATCAATAATTTTCCATTTTTGGCAACATGACTGAATCATGAAATTAACAAGTTAGTTTTTCCATCTTCAGCCTTCCTTTCTTGAACTTTTCAACTGAGTGATGAATTTTTAAAAATTTTATTGTATTATTTTTTATTATGTGTATGAGTGTATTAAGTATATGAGTGTATTGCCTACATGTAAGTGCACCCATGTTGTGCAGTGCCCACAGAGGTCAGAAGAGGGCATTGAATTCCCCTGGAATTCAACTGGAGTTACAGATTGTTGTTAGCTGTCATGTAGGTGCTGGGAATTGAACCATAGTCCTCTGTAAGAGCAACAAGCTCAGTGTGCCAAGCTATCTCTCCAGTCCTGAGAGTGATGAACTTTCTTTTTCTCATCTCACAATTCCACATAGAAGGGGTCTTATGCCATTTTCATGTGTAAATTTACATTTAAATTATCTTTATTAGATTTTCTAATTCTGAGTCATTTTTAAATTCTGGGGGATGAATTTTGGTTGCTATAATTTTTTCATTTGGTACTGGATTTTATTTGACATTCTTTTACTTAGAATATATAAAAATAAGTGAAGTGGTTTATAACATTTTAAAGCTGTTTTGTTAGGATTTTGTAAGGCCAGTAAAATAAAGCAAAGAATTTTTTCTTTTCTAGTCTTAGAAACACATAATACAACATGAGAATGTTCTGGTCCTAGGAAAATTTTTTAGAACTTGCTGGCTAAAATTTCTGACCTATGTGTTGTTAGGGTGGAATATTTAAAATAAGGATAAAGTCTTTATCCTCTAATTATGGATAAAGGTAGTAAAAACTAGGAAATTAAACCAATACATTGACATTTTCCAGACAACCAACATACATTCCACACATTATGAGCCACCAGCAAAGGACATAGACTATATTTCTGGTTCAGGTCCTGTTTTGAAGGGGAGAGGATAAGAGCAAGAAGAGAAAGACCCAGAGAAAAGTGTGTGAGATGGGTAAGCACAGAGCCTGAGATGGGAGATTTGTGTGTGTGTGAATTTTTAATAGAATTTTTATGTATTTCATACAGAATATCTTAATCATCTTTATACCTCGCTGCCCATTGGCACCCTCCCATAGCCCCACCACCACTGGAATTCATGCATTCTCTCATTGTGTTAAGGGCTATCGTGTCAAGTTAGTGTCCCCAGATATCCCTCAGTGTGAGTTCAATTTCTAGGGTCTAGCCAGACTATCTAATGTCAATCCCTTTAAGAAGATCAGCTTTTCATCACCCAGAAGTAATCAGCTGCCAATAATTCCTCAACTAAGATGGGTCTGCTGTCCATTTCCACAGTTCTGTGCTGGGGTTTTGTTTGCTTGAGTTTGCATGGGTCTTATGCATGCTGACACCATTGCTGTAGGTTCATATGAGCAAGGAGCTTGTAGGACTCTATTTCCATATGGTCATGCACCACCTCTCTGGCTATTACAATTTTTCTGCCCCCTCTTCTGCAATGGTCCCTGAGTCCTAGGTGGGTAGAGTTTAATATAGGAGCCCTGCCCAAAGACCCATACTCTGCAGACTCTTATTCTCTATACTTTGACCATTTATGACCCTTTGTGTTCCTAGCCCTCTGTTGCATGAGGGAGCTTCATTAATGAGAGTTGAGAGATGCATTAGTGTTCTCTTTACCTCATAGTCTATGTTCTATGAGCCTTAGGTGTAGAGGTTAAATTGTAGATGTGCCACTTATGCTTGGGCAAGGCACAGTCTATCTCTGTGTAGGACCAGTTGTGGAACTCTGTAATAGTCTCCCTCTGTTGTAAACTAACCTTCTTCAATGAGTGGTGACTGGGATACTTGTCTGTAAATATAAGGATCCATATTTTGTATATATTAAGAAATTATATTTGTCTAGAGATATGACAGCCTTGAGATTTTCTCTAAGATCTATGACCTGGAGATGGTTGATGTTTACAGTTGTGAAGTCATCAAAGAAGTGCTATTATCTGTGTTAAAGAATGTGACTACTAAGAGTTGATACAGGATTTGAAGGCATGGCAGCCTGCCCTTGTCATGTGAAAGTCATCTTCCCAGGAGATTAGCGAACCAAGGTATCAGTTTACTTTGTTTAAAATGAGATCTGGTTCAATAAAAGTCAAGTTCTTTCTCCCAGACTATAACATTTTTCCATTTCATCTAAATGTATTTGCCTCTTCTTAGAAGGAAAGCTGGTAGATGGTAGCTTTATTTAACTTGTGTCTGGAATGAAGGCCACCTTCATGAGCTTCAACTGTAGCCAGAATTCTATGGCCTCACCAAGTCTGGATGTAAATAAAATAAGATAATTTTGTAAAGTCACAGCAAGTCCAGTTTACCTCATCCTCTGAGAAGGCTGGAGTTTCTTGTCAGCTTCCATAAGGATCTGGAACTCTTTCCTTCACATTTGGCAACTCAGAATCTCTCTGTAAAGAGGTGGGTAAGCATGCCCAACCCAAGAGTTTCAAAAACAATGAATGAAGGAAGAAACTGCCTCTTAGCAAGAATTGTGCTGGCACTGGGTTCAGAGAAGGTCCGATTGTATCATACACAAAATAAAAAGATGTTTGTTTTACTTTCCTGGATCATTCTATACATTTTCCCCACGTTTGGGTATAATTCACTGACTCTTGTGTAAGGTAATCTTTACGAGTCACTTTAATCCAGTAGCTCAGAGAAGTTTTGTTTTCAAGATGGTTGGATTAAAATCAGCACAGGCAGACTAGGACTCCACAATGCCAAACATCTGCTGCATGTGAATGTATTTCAGACAGATTTATTAGAGTTAGGTGTTTGATATCATGTGGAAACAGATGGTCTGTGACCAGAATCTCTGAATAACAGCTATCGATAAACACACGACCTGTGAACTGCCACTGGAAACTGCATCTATAGTATCTATTGTAGAGAGCATAGCAGGTTTGGATGCTAGGGATGGCGATATGATAGAATTCCAGGTTGTATTTTAGTTTTCTTTTTTCACTTTGTTTTTGCTTTGTATCCATTTCATTTTATTTTCCTGTCTGGAACACAGTTAGTTAGGCTGTGTTAACATTTAGCCTGAATTGAACATTCCTCTTTGTACAATGAACCAACACACAGAAAGTGAAAAAAGGCACCTGCCACAGTTGGTGTATTGTGAGGGGAGATGATGCCTAGGGCACTGGTTGCCTATGTGGGGCTAGTTGTGCCAGTATAGTTGGAGTGCTGTTGTCCTTGTTATCCCCAAACAGAGCCTAGATTAACATGGACATTTTAATTTTTTCTCAATTTTTTGTGACTACCTCCCCATTTTATCTCTTTTTGAGAGAAAGTAGAGTTAGATAGAAAACACTGACACTGTTATTTCCTTTGTGAGCTCAGAGCTTCTTTCAGAGCTAAGGATTGCCATCTGTGTGTGCAGGGCCATTTGGAATAGAGGCACAATAAAGGTCTTCATAGTCAATGGAAAGGCAGGATACAGCCCAGAGGATGAAGGTCATGGGCATCCCAGAGACCTTTTGGTATTCAACTTCTTCCTGTCAAATACAGGTAGGAGGGTGAATAGTGTATTACTTCATTTGCTGTGACAAAATACTTGACAGAAGCAGCTTAGGGAAAGAAAGATTTATTTTTGCTCATAGTTTCAGAGGATTTCAGTATATCACGTCAGGGAAGGCATGGTCTTAAAGAGTAAGGTGGTTGGTTATATCCATGGAGGAGAAAGTAGAAAGATCTAGATCAGAACCAGTACTGGGTTACAACTTCAAAGCCCAGCCCAGGCCCCCTTTCTTAAGCTGCACCAGCCACTTAACCTTCAAACACGGCCACTGTTGGGGACATGAGTCTATAGTGGACACTTCACAGTCAAAACATAGGACTCTATTTGTGATTTTCAGAGCAGTTTGCTGCTAAAGGGAAACACCAAAGCTCTGTAGACAAAGTGGAGACTTATGTCTTTTTTTTAGTTTCCACTTGTTTCCTGATAAGGACAGAGCACATTGTCCAGGAATATTGTTTCTAATACACAGAGCCCAACAATCCCTTATTGATGTAGCTGGGACTAGAAATCATGACCCATATGTGTGTTAAGCATTTAAAACCACATTTCTGTTCACATTCTTCACTATCTGTGTTAATTTGTTTCTTGTTTCTTTTTAAAAATTTTTTATGTGTATGAGTATATTGCTTGCCTGTCCATATGTGTACCTATGTTGTGCAGTGCCCGTGATGGTCAGAAAAGGGCATCGATCCCCTGTAATTGTCGTTATGGATGGTTGTTAGCTGCCATGTGTGTGCTGGGACCTGAACCCAGGTCCTCTGCAAGAGCAGCCAGTGCTGTTAACCATTGAGCCATCTCTCCAGTTCTGTTTCTTGCTTCTAAATGATTTCTTCATTAGACTAAAAAACTTTGACACAACAATTGTACGTATTTATGAGGTAAAATGTGATAATTTGATGAATATACACAATGTATAACGATCAAATCAGGGTAATTATCATTTCTAATTTATTAAAGGGTTATCATTTCTAATTGCAAAAGTAACAGAAATCCTTGTAACTCAGTAAACCTTCCTAAGAGCCCAACCCATGTCCTCTCTAATTCTACTCCTCAAGTATCTCAGACTCAGCCACACCCCAGAGGAAAACCGGGGTCTCTATTTTTCCCACTCTTTCATTCTAGTTGAGACCCTCATGACTTGATACTGACCCTGTCCACATAGAGACTAAGCGGAAGGGGGAGGGGCAACACCCAAAGTCAAGTCCCCTGAAGAGTGTAGGCTGGGGTCAGGACTCACAGGAAGTATTATTAGTAAATAGTTCTGATTCATAGTCTTCTGCACCCCTCAGCTCTTCCGTGTCTATGGAGAATTAAAAGTTGTTTACAAAAAACAAATTTGAAGGACAGGAGAAAGGCTGACAACATTAGTCATAGCTGTGCTTTACCCATGTGGTTCTAATAGAACTACTGCGACGAGTGTCTCCAGATACTTTATATAGAAAAAAAAATCCCTGAACCAACTAAAAACAGTTTTGTTTTGATTCATTGAATTAAAATATTTAGAGAAAGGAATAAATGTTGGAGCCTGCTGTGATTTGCATGCCCTCACAAACCTCATATTGAAATTCGATCCCAACTGGGGTATTGAGAGGGTAGAAATGACTGTGATGGAGGTGGGACCTTGGGTGATCCAGGATAAATGGGGTCATAACACTGGAGGCCGCAGATTTACAAGAAGAGGAAGAGAGACCCTGAGACCCTAAGTAGGATGCTCTGTCTTATCCTTTGATTCCTGTGCCATTGTGACATTGCAGAGTCCCCTACCAGCAAGAAGGGTTTTACCAGGTGTGGCTGCCCTATCTTGAACTTCCCAGCCTTCAAAAACTGAGTAAACCTTTATTCTTTATAAATCACCCGGTCTGTGGTATTCAGTTAAGCAACATGAAACAGACTGAGAGCTGCTGGCATTTCAGGCTGAAGTCAAGCGTCTCAGGTAGAGGAGTGCTGAGAAGGGAATTAGCCACACTGTCCAAGGTAAGGCATGCAACCCCATGTGGGTGAGGATCCTGGAAGATTACAGAGGATTGTGTCAGAGGTTTGATGACAGAGCCTCACCAAGCCAGGAAAAGCCTAGGTGAGGAGCAGGTGGGGAGAGGCAGGACTATAGTGTCAAGGGCCAGTCTACTGACTGCTCAGTTCGTGAAGAGCATAGAAATGCCCACTGATCAGGGGGACAGAAAAAGGAAGCACAAAGGCACTTTGATACAAGTGAAGCAGACCTAACTGGAGATTGGATTAGAAACCCAGTACAAGAAAACAAAGATTAGCTTAAACCAAGAGTCATCATACTTTCTCTGTGAGGAATCAGATATTACATGTTCATGCATGGAGGGGTATAAGGTCTCTATCACAAGGTCTCTATCACAGCTCTGCCATGGCAGAGTTGATTCTAATAAAATTTTAGAGAACTGAGATTTGAATGTCACATCATTTTCATATGTCATAAAATAAACTTTTTTACCTCAACTATTTAAAAAATGTAAAACTTATTCTTAGGTCATTGGCTACACAAACCCAGGCAGTGGCCAAGGCCATCCTTTGCCCGTTCTAACATTAAACAAATAAATGTAGCGTTGGGGTAGAAGAGGGAGGAAAGGGAGGGTGTAAAAGCAAGTCTTAAGATTTCTTTAAAAAAACTATTTCATTTTATGTGTATGAGTATTTTGCCTGCATGTGTGTAGTGCATCCATGTGTGCAAGGCTCATGGAGGCAAGAAGGTGGCACTGGATCCTCTGAAACGAGTTACAGATGGTTGCTAGCTGCCATGTGGGTGCTGGGAATTGAATCCAGGTCCTTTGTAAGAACAGCTGGTGCTCTTAACCACTGATCCCTCTCTCCAGTCCCAAGTCTTAAGATTTTTAAGAATCTAGGGCATCCTCTATTCCACTCTGAAGAGGCTTTTTTTCCAAGTCCAGACAGAGGTGGCTACATTCAGTATGGCAGATTTCAATTGCAATTATTTTTCATGGCTGGAATATGCATAGTAATTTTGTTTTTAAAAACTTTTATTTATTATTCTTGTTTATATGTGATTTATATGTGGGCACGTGTGTACCACAGAACTTGTGTGGAAGTCTGAGGGCAACTTTGTGGAGTCATTTCTTTCCTTCTACCTTTACATGGGTTTTAGGGATCAAACAGGCTTATACAGCAAGTGATTTACTGGCTGGGCCAGCTGGTTGCCCTCATCTGTCTTTTGGCAGAAATCTCTCTCTCAATTTCATAAGCATAAAGTAGAATGCAAGTATTTTATTCCTATTCTAAAAGAATCATGTTAGATACAAACTATTTTTGTGGCTGTTTTTCTTTATTCTTTAGTTTTTGATACCTGGAATAAGATGCAATTACCAGGTTATGTCATCTTCATTGTTACCATGACTGGCTGGGGGTGGGCTCTGGTTCGAATATGTTCCACAGAAATGTATGTAGTGGAAACTTAGTCCTCAAACTATTTTCTTCATAATATTTGGAGTTGGGGCTTTTGAAACAATTGGGATTAGATGAGTTCATGAGGGTGGGCCCTTAAGTGGCTCTAAAAAGAACAAGCACACTTTTCTAGGCTCCCTTCCAGGTATGTCTAACTGGTAGTCACTGGGCCATATGCGTCACAGGAGAACTATAAATGAGGCCCAACAGCTTGTAGATGACATCATATCACAATGTTGGATACCTTTGCTTGCCCTTTGCCATGTGGTGATGCAATACAAGGTTCTCACTGTGTGCCAGGTAGGTGCCAGCACCACGATCCAGGGCTTCTAGCCTCCAGAACTATGAATCAAATGAGTTCTTCAATATAAAATGCCCAGTCTGTACTATTCAATTATAGCAACAGAGAACAGACTAACATAGCTCACCACCCGATGACAGTAGGTCAACAAGGGGAAATGACTTGGTTTAGAAACCTTATTCCTTCACCAGAGCCAGCATATATTATAATGCAGGCTTCCATCGAGTCATCTTCCACAGCCACCCTTCAAGGAGCACCTTTTTAACTGTCCTCCATAGGAATTTGAATGTCATCCTTAGATGAAGCCCTATGGTAACTGAATGCAGTTGAAAGTGATTCCTGATGATGATTAACTAACACAGGAGCTTCACGGGAACCAGCTTGGTGCATCAAGACAGCATCTGCCCTCTTTCCATTGTAGCATCTCTATTCCATAGGACAATGCTGGGACACAGTGCAGGCTCAGTCAATGTTCTCAGATTGACAGAGTGAACAGATGAAAGGTTAAGTCACGTCAATCAGCAGGAAATAAATAGATGTGGTTGAGCTATAGGCATCTATGGTATAGACTTAAAAATAATTATAGAGAAAGTTGTGGATTTTCCGGCTACTATGCATTGACTATTTCCTACAAATTACAGATTTCTGAGTTTTTAAGATTTAAATAATATTTTTTGCCCTTTTGTCCTAGCTTCATTTCCCACTGCTGTGATAAAATACCCTAACAAAAGCAACCAAGAGGAGAAAGGATTTATTTTAGCTCAGTATTCATGGTTATAGTCCATGGCTGTGGATGTCAAGGTAGCATGGATTTGAAGTAGCTAGTCCACAGTTAAGAGCAGAGGAATAATGAATGCTTACAAGCTTGCACTCAGGTCACTTTTTCAACTAGTACACAGTTCAGGATACCCTGCCTAGGGAATGGTGCCACCCACAGGGAGAACGTCTTCCCACCTCAGTTTACATCATCAAGATAATCCCCCCAGACATGCCCACAGGCCAACCTAATCTAAACAATCTTTCATTGAGACTCTTTTCCCAAGAGATTTTGGCTTGTGTCAAGTTGACAGTTGGGACCAAACATCACACACACGAGTACATGCCGTGGCAATCGAGAAGGCAACTCTTGCTCTTGATGTACATTTTTGAGTGATCACTTTGAAAATGTGGACGGACTGGACCAGAGTCAGGGATGTGTTTTTCTAGCCTAAAGATCTGAGACAATCTGGGAATGTGGTGTTTGTGAGGAATGAAGAGCCACACTAGCAGGAATAATAGTGTATCCTTCTTTATGCTTGTCTGAGATAGACTCTTGCTCTGTAGCAGAGGTTAGCCTGGAACTCACACAATCCTCCTGCCTCAGCCTTCCAAGTGCTCAGATTATAAGCATACTACCATTGCAGGCTTCATTAATCATTTTTTTCTTCCTTGAGATTAAGCAAAGAGAAAAGCGGGAGAGCGGGTAGAGGGGGACACCTGATCCCAGATTTGGTAAGCGACCACAATTGTAACTCATAACTCTGAATCTGGTACACTGATTTGTGTTGTTATTATGAACACCTGATATTAGACCACTGGGACTGTTCCCTCTGGTTCCTGCCTTGAAAGAAGAACTAGGAGACAAAGGAAGTATGTAGTTTTGTTGTAGAGGAACAAGGATGCTGGGTCAGAGATAAAGAGAAAACTGTGGCCAGACAAAAGGAAGAGCTTAGGTGGGAGGAGCAACAAGCTGTTAAAGGAAATAGGCCTGAGCCCCTATTTGGGACACACACACTGTGTTTATCTTGTGGTACTGGTCTCCAGCCTCCTACTAGTGCCCCATTTTCATGGGCTGTTTTGGACTGGATTCTGGGGCAGGTGGGAAATGCATCTGTGTGGGGGTTCAGTGTACCCAGCTTGCCCAGGTTCAGCACATTGGGCCCCCCAGACAGGCCAACACATCTCTTTTTTCAGTCATCATGCGGGTGAATAATAATTGCACATATGGTCACTGAAATCTGTTTTCCCTTTAAAGTGCTCACTGTCTGGCTTGATCTGGGCTGGGATTTTGCAAATTGGCACTTGGGTGACTGCTTCTCCACTGCTCAAGTGTCAGAGCATTGAAGATCAGCTCCTAATCCTTTCTTGGCCCATGAATCCCAGAGTTACTGCAAAGTGTAATTGCAGAATGGAGTCACAGGTTGTGCATGTGACTGCAAATTTTCTTTTACAACCTTGGAGAGAATGTCAGGAAATTTTTATTTTCCATTTTATGGGCAACATAAAGAATGCTTTGTAAATATCATGAAACTAAAAAAAGAAATTCTATCTGATCTCTCTCTCTCTCTCTCTCTCTCTCTCTCTCACACACACACACACACACACACACACACGCCACTCAAAGAAGGCTTATTCTTGCTAATCATAAACATAAGGTATCTAGTCATCAAACAATTTCCTGGCAAGAAATACAGCAAGACAAGTCTGGAAGGGTTTTACAAACATGGACTGGTTCATGAACCACAGCCCAGAAGCCTAGGTATAGAACAGTTTCCCATGATTTCTGGGACTGCTTTGTTCTGCCCTGAGACCTGGGAACAAAACAGCCA
Source organism: Nannospalax galili (assembly GCF_000622305.1). NCBI lineage: Eukaryota > Metazoa > Chordata > Mammalia > Rodentia > Spalacidae > Nannospalax > Nannospalax galili. The sequence goes on from NW_008347814.1 coordinate 1,992,652, forward strand.
TAGAGTAATCTGAGTCTAAATAGAAAATGGAAACATATGTGGGAGACGTTTCTGGAAAGAAACTGAACATGAGATTAATGTTAATAAGGATTCTGACCATGTGAAGCTTCTCTAGTGACTGCCCCAGAGTGAGGGGAGATGATGGTGGACTTGGATCAAGGCCAAGCACAAGTGGTGACCGTGGCATGAAACCTCATTTGGAAGTTCAGGTCATGAGGGCCCGCCTTCCATAAGCTCCCATTATACAGTCACATAGCCAGGCCCAAGCAAAAGTTCCTTGTATCAGCATTTCACACACACACACACACACACACACACACACACACACACACACACACACACACCAGCACCAAATAAGCTATCAAGTTACTATAACAAAGGAGTGCATTTTTTTTTTTTTTTGAATCATGGAAGATCTGGAAGGAACCTGAGGTCATTTAAGTCTCCTTCCAATGGGCAATTGTCTCCTTTTCAAAGGCAGCAACAATGCTTCTCTCCCAGGAGAAAGAAGCCTTCTATCAGAGAATTCCTTCTGTTGGTGAGTTCTGTTATTACAATGTCTACTTTTATTCAGCCTTTATGCTATTTTTACCATTTCTTTTTTTTGCATTTATTTATTCATTTACTTATTTATTTAGTGTGCTGGTATGTATGTATGTGGTTGTACTCCTGCCGTGTTGTGGGGGTCAGAGGACAACTTACAGGGCTTGGTTGGTTCTCTCCTTCTACCACATGGGTCCTGGCGATAGAATGCAGGTTCTTAGGCTTGGTGGCAGGCACCTTTACCACATGGAGCTGTCTGCATGTTGAAGCCTGCAGAAGTAAGTGGGTTCGTAATCCACAGGATAGCTCCTGGGGTCTTTTAGGCAGCTCTGATGTTTGGCAGGGACGCTAACTAAAGACAAAACATTAAATTAGGTGACTAAAGGAAGTCAAAATGCCAAGGATCGCAGTGACTGACTTTAGGAACAATTACCTTATGGGTCTTGGTAGAGTCTAGACTAATAACTGTGTTACCAACAAATGATAGTTTGTCTCTCTATTTACAGCTCTTATTTCATTAGATTGTCCCACTGCTAATCTATATTACATCTATGTCTATTGAAAGCTTTATGGATTTGGCTGCTGAATCGACTTTGCTGCTCCATCTTGGTCTGGCCATGTTTTGGGTTTCCTAGGACTTACATAACAAAGTACCACAGACCAGTGGCTTAAAATGAACAATTAAACAAACAGCAACCAAAATCCCCAAACTCAAACCAACCCCAGAAAAATAAACCAGGAACGGTGGTGAAAATTGTAATCCCAGGACTTGGAAAACTGAGGCAGGAGGATTGTTAAGTCCAAGGCCAGTCTTGGCTATATAGTAAGTACCAGACCAATCTCAGCTACAGAATGAGAGACCCTGTCTTGAAAAAAAAACCACAGCACACCAACCAACCAACTCCCGTCCGTGTCCATGTCCCCCCAACCCAAAAGGCATTCTGCACACTGGAAGTCAGCAGGCAGTTCTGTCTGGAGGTGGGAGGGCAGGCTTGCTCCAGACCTCATCCTTCCCCCATTAACTTCTACAGCTTTCACATTCTCTAGTCTTCTGGCTTCTTTTCCCTACCAGATTTTTCTGCTCTGTCTCTCTAGCTGGTTCTCTCACTTCTCCCTGAATATGGCCTATCTCTCTGCATATGGAAGTCTCTGCAGTATCTCAATAGTCTATGACATATAGTAGATGTTCAGCAAGCACTGAGCTTGTAACAGTCTTTGGACATCAGTTTGTCCATTACCCATGAACACAGTGCTATCATTTCTGAAGGGTTTCTATTTTTTAAAAATCAAGGCAGGAGTTAGCTCTCCATTGGCAATAAAAAGAAAAGGTCTGTGGTAAGAGGACAAGCTGGCCACATAAACATGAGAACAAAGACAGCAGAGGTTAGCTAACAGCCAGCAAGAGATCATCCAAGGCAGAGACCAGCAACACTGTCAAATTGGTGACTAGCAATGCTGCTCAGTGCTTAGTGGCCAGCAGACCAGCCAATGTCAGCAGTTAACAAAGCAGAAGTCTAAGATGAGAAAAGGGGCGTTACAATGTGTGACCCTGCAATCATGTGAATAGCACAGCTAATTAGTTGGGCCAGAGGGATGTGCCAGAGTGTGCCTTCCTCACAAATGGATTCCACCCATGATATGCCCAAAGGGAGCCAGTGTCTCAGGTTGACTTTTGGTGACTGTTGAGTGTCCAGCATCTGAATGTATGAGCCAAGCCCATCTGGGCTGAGAAAGGCCCATTGCTCTCAAAGATATGCATCAATAATTAAGTTGCATGCATATGATCATGAAAGTTTGGAAAGAAAAGGTAATCAGAGGTGGAATGGAAACTAGACTATGCATTCCAACTAAAAAAACACGAAGAATGGAATCAGTGGTTGTTTGATTAAACCTAGGAATAGAATAAGCCAAGGGGAATAAATAGAAGGCACTGATTCTTGATGAGCAACAAACATAAGGTTGGAAAGAATTCAGCTTAATGGCTCAGTTTTCACATTAAATAAAAATGGGTTGAGCTCTTTCATTAAAATAAATATAGACTGTAAGTTTTTAAATGCTACTGCACCCTGTTTCTAAGAAACACATTTAATTATAAAGAAAGCTTGAAATCAAAGAAGAGAAAAACAAGGACAAATACAAACAAAAATTGAGACTGAAATGCAGATAATAAGCAAGATGATGCTTAAAACACACAAAAAACACGATAATAGGAATATGAAATAATAAGAGGCACAGTTCATTAACTTACTACTCTTAACACCTCCAAAGCAGGCAAATGATTCAACATAAAATAGTAGGTGAGTCTGTAAAGACTGTTTTGAATCAAAAGAGAGCTCCACCTAAACATAAAGATTGTTGAGCATCTCGCCATCTCCCGGTTTAGGGATGATTTGGTGAGAGACAGCAGAACCCTATGCTGGTGTGCTGGACAGCTTTAATTGTCAACTAGTTGTCAACTTGACACACCTGGGAAGAGGGACCCTCAATTAGGGAATTTCCTTTATCAGACTGGCCTATGAGCAACCCTGTGAGGCAGCTTCTTGACTGATGAGTGATGTGGCAGGACTCAGTCCACTGTGGGTGGTGCCACCCCTGGGAACGTGGTTCTAGGTTGAATAAGAAGGCAGGTTGAGCATAGGCCAGAAGAGCACGCCATTAAGCAGCAGTCCTCCGTGGTCTGTGCTTCAGCCCCTGCTTCCAGGCTCTTGCCCTGACTTCCTTATAACCTGGGAGATGTGAGATAAAATAAACCATTTTCTTCTCAAGCCAGTTTTAGTCAGTGTTTTTATCACAGCAACAGAATCAAACTATAACATTTGGTAAGTTGCTGAAGCTTTCTTGTCATATGATAGAGCATGTGGGTGAGATCACCTTACTAATTCTGTCTAGAAAGTATGAGTGAAAATGTGTTCATTAACTGGCATTGCTCAAGATAATAAGAAACAAATTGTGAAGTGATACGTAAATGAAAGAATCATTGAAAGAGAAGGTATAAACTATCTTTCACCGTGTAATGTAAGTGTTTTGCCATAGCTGTTATAGAGTGGGAAGAAATTGCTTTAAAGATTTGTATTAAACTAAAAAGCTTACTGCAGGAAGAATTAAGAATGGTTCATAACTAAAAGTTAAGTAAGTCAAAAGAAAATTAAAAGTGGGGATTAATAAAGATAAGAATTTGATACTTTTTAAAATAAAATCCTAGGATAAATAGATTTTAAGAAATATTCTTGAAATATCTGGATTTAGAATAAAAGACAGAAAAATATAAACCAGGTAAAGGGTAATTATAAGAAAGATGAATATTCTTAGCTTTATTTACAATAGCTAAGAGGCAGAAGCAACCCAAATGTTCACTGATGGCCAGCTAATGTGGTACAAAGCGTTCAATGGAACAACATGCAGCCTTAAAAGGAAAGGAGTTTTAGACACATGTTACAGCCTGAGTGATTCTTGAGCACAGTATGCTGAGCAAAATAAGCCAGACATCAACCAGCTGCTGCCATGTGACTCCACTTACATGAAGTGGGTTTAATTCTCAGTAAAATAAACTCACCAGTACAGGCCAGTTCTAAAAGGAGTATGAAATACTGAACATCTTATTGGAGCCTGAAGCAGTAAGTACTTAACCATATAGGAGTGCACCCTGTTCAGATCCACAGCTGCCTCTTGCCTTGCATTTATTTGAACAAACTATTGCTTGTTATTACTGTCCCAGACCAGAGACCAGTGCTTCCCACCCACACCTGCAGATTGGAGTTACCTGTGCAGACCCTACATCTCCTCTCACATCCACCCCACCTTACTATCCTCTTCATGTTCTCTATTTATTATTATTATTATTATTATTTATTATTTTATTATTATTATTTTGGGTTTTTTTTGAGAAAGGGTCTCCCTGTAGCCCCAGCTGTCCTGGAACTCACTATGTAGACCAGGCTGGCCTTGAACTCACAG
>NW_008347814.1:1997678-2025753 GCF_000622305.1 Nannospalax galili
TGTAGCTCTAGCTGGCCTGGACCTCACTTTGTAGACCAGGCTGGCTTTGAACTCACAGAGATCCGCCTGCCTCTGCCTCCCAAGTGCTGTGACTAAAGGCAACCCCTCTATTACTTTTTTAAGGCCTATTAAGTCTAATTTGTGCTCCCTAAATGCTCGTGCATGTGGGTCCATTCTCTGGAACCTGGTTAGCCTACCTGGCATAGGCCCTTTCTATTTTTATGACAACATAGGCACACACACATTCACATTTAAATGTAGAGTCTGCATGTGAGAGAAAACGTAAACATATGGTTCTCGCTTTTCTATGGCTGGTTTATTTTTCTTAAACAAAATGATTTCCAGTTTTATCCATTTCCTGCAGATGTCCTGATTTCATTTTCCTTTACAGTTGAATAAAATTCCAGTGTTTAGTTGGGCATGATGATGTATGCCTGTAATCCAAGCACCTTGGAGGTTGAAGCAGGAGAATCAGGAGTCCAAAGATCATCTTGGCTACATAGTAAGTTCAAGGCTAGCCTGAGCAAAATGAGACCCAGTTTCAGGAACAAACAAACAAAAATCCTATTGTGTATATGTACATTTCTTTACCTACTGAGGGACATATAAGCAAGTTCTGTCTCTTAGTTATTGTGAATACTGTAGCAATAAACATGGTATTCTGACTCAGAGTCTTATGTACATACCTAGGGGTGGTAGACCTGGGTCATATGGTAATATGTTCAGGTTTTTGAGGAGCCTCCACACTGACTTCCATAGTTACTCCCAAAGTTTACATTTATACCAGCTGGGACTAAAGCTTGTCTTTCCCCACATCTTCACCAGCATTTGTTGCCACCTGGTTTCTTGATGATAGCCTTTCTGAGTGGGGCAAGATGGCGTCTCAAAACAGTTTCATTTGCATTGTACATCTTTGCAAGGATCTGTATGTTTTTTTTTGAGAAGCGTCTATTCAGCCCATTAGCCCATTTATTGATTGGATAACTTTTGGTGTTTGATTTTTGCAGTTCTTTAGATATTCTGGACACTAATCCCCTGTCTGATGCATTGCTGGTAAAGATTTTTTCATTCTGTAGGCTATCTTTTCACTTTACTGATAGTTTCCTTTGCTATGTAGAAGCATTCAAAGTTATCTCTTAATACTGATGCAATTTTAACTAGAAAATATGAGACATCAAAAACACTATATAGAAAATGTGAGATAAGGATATATATTGGCAATTCATGATGCAAACACTCCAAATGGCAAAAAAATAAGCAAAGATTGAAATCAGTAATAATCAGGGAATTAAAGTTGAATCTTGAAGTAGGGGACAGGATTATAGCTCAGTGGTAGTGTCTGCTTAGTACACACTTGGGTTCAATCCCCACTGCCAGTCGTCATCATCATCATCATCATCATCATCATCATCATTGGGTAAAATCAAAGAGAAAAGATCTGTAACTGTTGCTATAGAAACCAGAGGAAAAGGAACCCATGCATTTCTGGTGGCAAGGTAAACTCAAACTTTATTGGAAAGTAATCTGACAACATTTATTAAAATAGTGTGTTGCTTCTGACCCAGAAATTCACTCCTGGGAAAACTGTTTCAAGAAATAAAAGCCACAATATATGAGACTTGACACATAGAGGGATAACACATAGCACTGTTAGCAGTCACAAAAATGAGAAAGAGATGTAATATCCACCCAAAGAATGAATTAGATGCATATCAGTTGATTTGGAAAACCATGAACAAGGTATTTTTTAGTATGAAAAGAATGAGGAAACTATATTTACTATATTCAATTATTGTTTTAAAAGATCACTGAACTTCTTCCACATGATAAACTGTATGTGTGAAATGAATAATGCTTTGTATTAAGCCATGTTTTTGTAAAAGATTAAGCAAATATAAAGGTGAAAGTATTGCTGTAACAATACTTTGTAACAATACTTTAAGTATGTGTAGTACCAAATATGAAGGATATGAGCATGTGTGTGTGATTAAGGACACACGTACACCTATGATTAGATATAAATCTATGTTTATATGTGAGGACTAGGTGTATTATGTGCATGGGTTTAGGAATAAGAAGGTTTTGATTTATTAGGGGTAATAAATACGATTAGAATATAGGTGTATTATTTCTTGCATGGTTTGCCTATGGATGGAGCTACATTATAGTTGCAGATAGATTTGGGGACGAGCTGGTCAGGGCTGTCTGTTTGGGTATAGTTGGCAGTGGATGTAAGGAGACATGACTGCAGGAAAGCAGAGCTGGATTTGGACAGGATTGAATGTATAAACCTGTATCCAAATCCAGATCAAGATGATGCTATGATCTGTTTCTCTACACAACTATATACAGGATTTTAAGCTGTTTGGCATAGATTTTTTTGTGTGACTGTATAGGATTATTAACTGGATCTAAAAAATTTGTGCCTGATCAGTATTTTGATTCCACATCTAAAGCTGTAATTGAATGTATTTAACTATGTTAATTTATGTGTATAAGAGTATAAATGTATCTGTGTTTTGCATCATAAAATTATGTAAGATGTATCACTATACCAGAATAGCTAGTTCTCTCTCTCTCTCTCTCTCTCTCTCTCTCTCTCTCTCTCTCTATACCCTAGTTCTCTCTCTCTCTCTCTCTCTCTCTCTCTCTCTCTCTCTCCATATATAATGTATTATATTGTATGAGGTTAAATAAACATAAATCTTTTCATATAGGATTATAGCAACACATCTATCATCTATTCATCTATCTCTCCATCCATTTTTAATCTAGTTGTATGTCTAAATCATAATCTTTGGGTGGATTATCTAACTATATCTGCCAAGGGCATATTTGTAAAATGGATTATGCTAACTTGCATTTTGTTCAGATTATGTAAATGTGTCCATAACTTTAGATAATAATGCAAATGTTTCATTGCCTGATTTTATATTAGTTTATGTAAGGATTTCTATATCTTCACCAAGTTATGTAGATTGATCCAGCTTTTTATAAACCAATGCATGAAGAGTCTCTGTGTAGTATGCTATAAGAGCATGGCTGTGTATTTAGTGTTACATAACATGGCTATGTCAGTAATTATAACTGGTTGTATATAAATACATACTATACTGATAAGATCATGTATGACAATTAATATCCTTAACTCTTTGTTTAGGACAATGTCATTACCTGCCTCATTTATTATGTAAAGTACAAGCTTCTGCTCCTTTATGTGAACATGAACTTATCTGTGTGACACTATTGGCATGAAATGATGTAAACGGAGGTTCCATCTGTATTTGGGATTGCACTTAGATACACACATGACACTATGTAGGGTTATAAATTCTTTTTACTTTAAATATATTTTTAGCTACTCATGTTGGGTAAGCATGCTGTTCTAGTTTGTTTCTCCATTGCTCTGACAAAATATCCTGACCAATACCAACTTGGGGAGGAAAGGGTTTATTTTATCTTACATCTCCTGAATCACAGTTCATCACTGAGGGAGCTCCAGGCAGGAACCTGGAGTCAGGAGCTGAAGCACAGGCCATGGAGGAATGCTGCTTACTGACTTGCTTCCCAGCCCCTGATCAACCTGCTTTCTTATGCAACATAGGTCCACCTGTCCGGGGATGGCACCACCCACAGTGGGCTGTGTCCTCCCACATCACTCAATAATCAAGAAGATATCCCATAGACATGGCCATAGGCCATTCTAATGGAGGCAATTCACCAATTGAGCCTCCTTCTACCCAGGTGTGCTAAGTTGACAGCTAAAGCTGTCCAGCATACATACCAACACATACCCATGTAACTATATCCATATTAGAAATTTATAATATTTATTTTGCTATCATAAATATTAAACCAATAGAAAAGTATATGGGTAACATACTCCAATTTGTTACTTATCTCATTGCTGTGACAAGATACATGACAGAAGCAACTTAAAGAAGTAGAGGTTTATTTTGGCTCAGTTCCAGGGCATAACTGAAGTCCATAATAGCAGGGAAAGCCTGTTGACTGAAATGGCCTGGTCTGTGGCAGTGGGAGTGTGCATCATGGTTTGTTCACATCTTTGTGGTCAAGGAAGCAGAACTGAGATCAGAGGCAGGACGAGGCTATAATCATCAAAGGCTATCCCTAGAAACCCACTCCTCTAGCCAAGACTCACCTCATAAAGGTTTCTTAAACTTCCAAAATAGCACCACCATCTGCGGACCAAATGTTTAAGTGCATGAGTCTGTGGAGAATACTTCCAGTCAAACTGTATCAATACTTTTGTGATGAAGTATAATAGTTACAGAAATATCTGAAAAAATAATGATATAGGTTACAAAATTAAGAGATTACTAGACCTGTGTGTTCTTTTTTGTTTACTTTTTCTAAGCCTCTCCCACAGATAAAAGATCTATGTGCATTAATAATAAGAGTAGCTCTACATACCCATAGTCTAGTAAAAGTAAGTAAATATAATTATTGCTAGTAGAAATCTGAGGAAAAGTTAGTCTTTTCAAAAAATTTTTATTTATTATTTTTATTTTATGTGTATGCATTATTGCCTGCATGTAAGTAAGTGCACCGTGTCGTACAATGCCCGGGAGGACAGAAGAAGCTGTCGGATCCCCTGGAACTAGAGTAATAGACAGTTATTAGCTTCCATGTGGGTGCTGGGATTCAAACCCAGGTCTTCTGCAAGAACAGCCAGTGTTCTTAACCTCTGGGCCATCTCTCCAACCCGGAAAAGGTAGTCTTACACCTTTTAAGTGGCCAGGTGAACTGTTACTACTGTTGGAAGACAATCTAACAACAACGATTAAAACCAGTCTTTGAGGAGCTGGGGAAATGGTTCAGTAGAAAAACTGATTGTCATATAAGTGTGAGGACTTGAGTTCAGATCCTCAGAATCCATGTGAAAGCTAGGTAGGCATGGGAGCTGCCTGCAATCCCAGCACTTGGGAGGCAGAGACAAGGGATCCCTGGGACAAGATGACTAGTTAGACCAGCCAGAAATAGTGAGCTTTGGATTCAGCAGGAGACCCTGCCTTAAAAAGTAACCTCGAGAATGATCAAGGAAGATATTCAATGCCAATGTTGTGCCTCCACAGCAATTTGCATATATATTTGCATCTACACACTTCCCCATGTCTAGGTTTGGATTTTGTCAGGTTTGAGGTTGCATAGGATTTGTGCATGCTGTCACTATTGCTATGGGTTCAAATGAGTAAACGATCAGTTGTCTGGAAGACTCTGTTTCTTTGTGGTCATCCACCCCCTATGGCTCTTAAGATCTTTCTGCCTCCTTTCTCAATGATCCTTGAACCTAGGGAGGCAGAAGTTTGAAATAGGTGTTCTATTCAGGGATAAGCACTCTGAAACCTCTTATTCTGCACATTAGCCATTTGTGGGTTTCTGTGTTAATCACCACCTGATACATAAGGAAACTTCTCTGGTGAGAGGTGAGAGATGCATTCATCCTATGTGTAGAGTTACACTGAAAATGTCACATAGGGTTAAGCATCTAAGAGACACATACTCTATGTTTGAGGAGTTCTGAAACGCTATAAAGTCTCCATCAGCTGCAAAAAGAAACTTTTTTGATGATGGGTGAAAGGTATACTTGTTTATAAATATAAGGATACATATTTAGAATAAAATAAGAAATCACGTTAATCTAATCTAGAGATGTAGCAAAAGTAGGTTTTTCTCTAGGATCTATGCCTTCTTCAGTCATGTGTACTTGGCTGTTTACAGTATCACACATGAGTTAATCTCCCTATAAGCGGGCCACTACTGTACCAATAGCAGTAGTTTGCTGGGCTACTTGTAGTTTATTAGGCTTTAGCTGGGTAGGACCATTGATTGACAGCTTGCATAGCACACTCTGATACCATGAAAACTAGCCTTCAGGGGATGGCTTCAGGTCAGGTCCAGTTAGATAGCTTCACGTCCTGTGTCTGAAGTGTGGTCTGTCTTCAGCAATAGGGTCTTACCTTCAAGTTCTGGGAGGTGGTAATCAAAGACTGTGGAAATAGCCTGTTATTTTGGGAGTCTCTTGGACTGCCTTGACTAACAACTCAAAGGGAGGCTTGTGCCTGGCACTGTTTTTGCTGCTGTTATTGTTGTTGTTGTTATATAGTCTTCAGCTATACACATGCATTTGTATATTTATTGTATATGTATTTTTCAATAGGACTTTGAACTAATACATTTCCCTCTGGTTTTTCATGCCATCTAAGCATTATTTATCTCTCTTCTCACTCCCTCTGTATAATCCTCACTACTCCATCCCCTAATAAAATACCTCACCCCATTTACCCATTTCTCCTTTAATAACCTACCGTATGATCTGGCCACACCACTCCTTGGCCTAGGACTCATGCTACTACAAGGACACTTGCATAGCCATGTTTGTTGTTGCTCTTTTCACAATAACTAAGAAATTAAAACAGCCTAAATGTTCCTCAACTGATGAGGATAATAAAAATATGGGACATTTACACAAGTAAGTTCTACTCAGTGGTAAAGAAAGATGAAATAATGGAATGTGAGGGAAATGGATGGAATTACAGTCTGTTACACTAAGTGAAGTAATACAGGCTCAGGAAAACAAGTGTCATCTGTTCTCTCATTTGGGGATCTTTGTTCTAAATTTAAAAATATTTTTATTCATTTGAGAATTTTATACACTGTACTTTGACCATATTCAGGTCCCTGCTCTCTTCTCTACCCCCTTCGTATTGTTCCAGCCCCCAATCATATCCTCTATTATTACTTGTCTCTCTCTCTCTTTTTTGTGGTCTTTTTGAGACAGGGTCTCCCTGTAGCCCCAGCTGTCCTGGAACTCACTGTGTAGACCAGGCTGGCCTTGAACTCACAGGGATCCACCTGCCTCTGCGTCCTGAGTGCTGGGATTAAAGGAGTGTGCCACTATGCCCAGCTACTTGTCTCCTTTTAAAAATGCCCATTGAACCCAGCACCCACATGGCAGCTAACAACTGTTCCTAACTCCAGTCCCAGGGGATCCGACAGTCTCTTCTGTCCTCTGTGGGCATTGCATGACACAGGTGCACTTACCTACATGCATATACATAAAATAAAATAAAATAAAATAAAATAAATATTTTTTTAAATGCCTATTGAGTCTAATCTGGTCATAGGGGAGAATCTACTACTATTTTTCTGCTAAGTAGACATAGTATTAAACTGATTCCTAGTAACTTGTTGCTATACCCATAGATTAGTGTATCTCTTATCTCTCATCAGATAAGCTTCGTTCAGCAATCGGTAATTAATACAAAGATGCACAACTAGTCAATATTCAAAGAATAAGAGACTGTGGAGAGCTCATCCCTAAATGGGGCACCTATATTACACCTTTTCTTCCCAAGGTTCAGAAGTCGTTGTGGGAGGGGGAGTAAAAGGTTATAAAAGTCAGAGGTGGTAGATGAATATAAGGAAACTGTTGTCTGGACACCACAGGTAATTGCTTATATGAACCCACCATGCTTGTTGCAGCATCAAGACATGTGCAAACCCAAGCCAGACAAAAACCCAGCATGAATGGGCAAGGTTGGCAAGAAGCCGAGCTGTAGCTGAGGATCTATTGGCAATTGATTGCTGCTGGGAGATGGAGAGTCAGTTTTCCTTACTGCTGTGTCCCCTGGTATGTTGACTAGACTCCAAAGGTTAGAACCACACCCAATAGCATTTTGGAAACACAGACTGAATGTTTTCATAAGTTCCTTTAATGCTACTAATACTTAGTATTACATCTAATTGCATTAAAGTATAGCTTTGTATCAGGAGAATTATCATGTTGAAGTTTTGTATGCATCAACAAAGGGTAGGAAAGTGGTCATTTATAATATTTCAGTGGGATTTAGTAAATGTTTTCATACAAGTCTTGTACAATGTCTTGGTAAATTCATTCTTGTTGGGAGTATCTAAAAATTGTGATCTATACAACCATGATGAATTTTTTAAATTGATTTCAGTGGACATTTTAACGAACTATTACCAATTATCAGTTCCAATAATTTATCTATTGATTCTTTGGTACTTTGTAGGTAGACAGACATGATTTCTAAATTTCATTAGTTTATTTCTTCCCAACTCCTTTCTTATACTTTCATTTAAAAATGTTGACTGGAGCTGGAGAGATGGCTCAGTGGCTAAGAGCATTGACTGTTCTTGCCGAAGATCCAGGTTTGAATTCCAGCACCCACATGGCAGCTAACAGCTGTCCGTAACTCTATTTCCAGGGGATGCAATGGCTTCTTCTGCCCTCCGTGGGTATTGCACAGGACGTGCACTTACATACATCCAGGCAATACATGCATACACACAAAATATAAAAAAATAAAATATTTAAACAACTGTTGATTGGGACTGGAGAGATAACTCAGTGGTCACAAGCACTGGCTGCTCTTTAGAGGACTCAGATTCTGTTTCCAGCACCCAAATGGTGGCTAACAACTGTCTGTAACTGTAGTTCCAGGGGATCTTATGCCCTCTTCCTACCTCCATGGGCACCACTCAAGCACAACATGTACATACAGATACAAAGGCACTTAGACATACACATAAAATAAATAAATTTTAATAAATAAAACCCCTGGTTAGTCAGATGACCAACCGGTTCTATTCTAAGTATGTGGATTTGTAGGTGTGAGGTGTGTGTTTCTTGGCTAAGACAAGCAATAAACATTTGAAAAGAAGTAGCAATTCGTGGACATTCTTATTTTGTTCCTCTTTGGAAGAGATTACTAACATTTTCTATGAAATATGATATTTTGATGTAGTTTTATCTTTTGTTGTATAGAAACCCTCTAACCCTCAGGTGTCCAGAGTATTCTTTGTATTGTAGGATGCTGTGGACATTATCAACTCCTGGAGGTTGCATTTTAGGAAATGTGCTTTTTGATGGCTGTTGAGGGGATCATATCTTTCCTTTTTTAATAGTTTATTATTTTTATTTTATGTGTATGAGTGTATTGCCTGCATGTATGTGAGTGCACCCGTGTCATACAATGCCAAGGAGGTCAGAAGAGGGCATCAGATTCCCCTGGAACTGGAGTTAAGGACGGTCTGTAGTCGCCATGTGGGTGCTAGGAATCGAACCTGGGTCCTCTGCAAGAGCAGTCAGTGCTCTTAACTGCTGAGCCATCTCTCCAGCCCCCATATTTTTCCTTTTTTAAATCCGTTCTAATGAACTACATTTTTACTTGTTATCATGGTGATTTCCAAGTGTGTGGTAGCACAGTGGGATGAACCCTCAGGTACCCATTGCCATGAGCTCCCAGGGTCAACATTCCTTAGGTTTTTTACTTATTCCTGCTCTCTGCCTTCATTTTTCTACCACCCCTCGAGTGTGTTAAGAAGGAACTTATACAGTTTCACCAATACATATTTCCGTGTGCTTCTGAAAGTCATGTTTTATTATTGTGTGTTCTTTTTCACTGTAAAAAACGTTCCTTTCTCTCCTCTGTGTCACTAGCTTATAGAAACTGGCCAAGGTTTTTGCTGATTGCTTTTTGTGCTGCTGTTTCTTTTAACCATCTCTCAAATTTTCTATATGCACTGATAAGAAAAGAGACAAGGTTCTAGCTTTGGGTCTTGATAAGACTTCCCAGGTGGTGCTGTGTGCTTCCTGTGGCATCCTGTTGTGTCACTTTGCACTTGTGTTTAGATAGATTGATGGTGGGGTTAGAGGGTGTTGCCTGGTCTTCCTGTTAGACTCTTCCCACTCGACTACACCCAGTGCCTTGGTGTCTGTTGACAATCTTTGATGAGGTAAATGGCTTCCTGGGGAGTGGTACACTGGAAAATCTGATTGTGCCAAGCCCTCTGTAATTGTACATATGGATTCTACATGAAACACTTAAATCACTTCTGTAACAGCTCGCAGGTTCTACACTACGTGCTTTAGTTGTTGTTCTGAGACAGGGCCTCACACTGGCATAGGCTGGGCTTGAATTCACAGCACTTACCATGCGTCAGTCTTTCATGTGCTGGGACTACAGGCCTGAGCTACCACATCCAATTTTATACTCACTTCATAGAATGAATTAAGATATTTCCTCATTGTCAGTTTTCTAGAATCATTTGTATGCAGTTGAGAGGATATTTCCTTAAGAAGCCAGGACTTGCTTAAGAAACATCTTGGCCTGATATTCTTTTTGTGGTAAGCTGATTACCAATTTCATATCTGTACTGCATTGTGAAATATCACACTTTCTATTTATTCTTGGTTTCTGCTTTTGTAAACTAATCCTTTGGAATCTGCATATATAATGTAAGTTTCAAATTTATTGACAAAAATTTCATCTTTCTTTACTTTTGAATACAACTTTTTTATTCCTAATGTCTTTTTAGATCTTTTCTTGGTTAATACCCACAGACTTATATCAAATTTATTAGATTTCCAAAGAATCGCCTTTTGTTTTGATGATTATTTTAATTTAACTAAATTAACTTTAAATCTATTCCACTACTTTTCTCTAATTTTATAGTTTGTGTTTAATTAATTTTCATACTTCTTTTCAAAAATTAACACTTTGGGTCACAAATTTGCCTGAAAACATAGCTTTTCCTTGCTCCACATGGTTGCTCTGCAGGGTTTTTATTTTTAAATTTTTAATTTTTTATTGAGCTTTTTAAATTTCATACCACATTTCCCACTCAAGTCCAGACCTGTCTCCCATCCATATCTCCCCAACCCCCCACTGAACCCTATGCACTCTGCCATACGTGCTGAGTCCTATTCATTCATGTATTTGTGCACAAATGTCCTTCAGTGTAAATGCATCAGTCAGTTCATCCAGTGGTTATATGTAAGTCATACCCTCCCTCACCCAGCAGCAATCAGTCTCAAATAGTTCTTAATCTAGTTCTGGCCTGCCACCTATTTCTCACTTCTCCTTTGGACGCTTGTTTATTTGAGCTGACATGGATCCCATGCTTGACGCCACCATCGCCACAGGCTCACATGAGCAAGCCTCCAGTGGCCTGGAGGCCTCCACCTCCCTATGTTCATGAACCAGCCCTGGCTTTTACAGTCTTTCTGCCTCCTCTTCTTCAATGGTCCTTGAGCCGTGGGTGGGTGAGGTTCCATATAGGAATCCCATCCTACTCTCTACAGTCTCTTATTCTCCAAACTTGGCCAATTGCGGCCTTCTGTGTGCGTCACACTGTGACATACATAGAAACCTCACTGGTGAGAGTTGAGGGGTGCATTAGCCCTCTCTCTACTCCTTATTCTGGTATGTTTCATGAGCCTTAGTTGTAGAGATTCAAGTGAAGACGTGTCACCTCATACTGGGCATCTCCCAGGACTATGTTCTCTGTGCCTAGCCAGTTGTACAACTCTGCAGTGGCCTCCATCTGCTACAAAAAGAAGCGTCTTTGATGAGTGCTGTAGCTTCCATCTTACCCCACTCAGATTGGCAAAGATCAAGAGAAGAAAAGACTCCAAATGCTGGAGAGGATGTGGAGAAAGTGGAACGCTCATTCGCTGCTGGTGGGAATGCAAACTCATGCAACCACTATGAAAAGCAGTGTAGAGAACCCTCAAAAAACTAAAAATGAACCTACCATATGATCCAGTGATACCACTCCTTGGCATATACCCAAAGGACTCAACATACTGTAGAGATACCTATACATCCATGCTGCTCTCTTCACAATAGATAAGAAATGGAAACAACCTAAATGTCCTCAACTGATGAATGGTTAATGAAAATGTGGTACATCTACTCAATGGAGTTCTACTCAGCTGTAAGAAAAGATGAAATTATGAAATTTGCAGGTAAATGGATGGCGCTAGAGAATGTTAAACTAAGTGAAGTAACACAAACACAGAAAGGCAAGTAATGTATGTTCTGCCTCATTTGTGGATTGTAGCACCAATCCCTTATATGTGAGTATATAAATTCTGATGTAACACCAGGAGCCAGGCAGAGGGAAAGGATACATGGAGGTAAAGGAAAAGAAACAACCTGAAAGAGGGATAGTAGTGAACAGATGTTACCTGAAGGAGATGGAAAAAGTGTGAGTAATTGGCAGGGAGGAGAGGAGGGAGGGACATGCAAGGTACCATGGTGTGGGGGAAGGAGGGAAGTCAAGAAAGGAAAGATGGCCAGAGTCCAGAAGCACTGGGAGGAGGGTGTGAGGATAATGGGGACACTGTGGCTAGGGAGGGAGGGAGGAGGAAAGCTGTACAGGAGAAAAAAGAGTGGAGATGAGTGAATCTCAGGGGCCTAGTAAACCTAGAGGGAAAAGTGATGCCTTAGAAACCCTATGAGACATGCACATAGAGTGTCTGAACATTAATGCATATGTACACCTGGGAGCTGCTTGGCAGGGAAAGCAGTGCCAGATAGTCATCATTTAGTTCTAGTAATTTCCTAGTTTCCATTTTCTTCCCTTCTGTGACCTAAGAGCACTTAGAAAGTCTATTTTAAGTTTCCCAGTATAAGGAAGGCATTTCCTCATTTGGAGTCAACGCCTAAAGTACGCCACACCTGAACGCAGGATGTGTGTGCAATAGCTGTGTGTTATTTTGTTGAAACGTCCTTTGCAGCCCCATATCCAATCAATTTTTATACATGTCCTCATTGCTAACCAAAAATATACTTTTTTTATCTTTTGTATCTTCAATTTTTCTACAATTCCATTAGTAATCATGGAAGGTATGCTTGAACATCTCACTAACATGTAGAGTTTGTCAAAATTTCCCAAAGTTCCTTCTTTTCAGCTTGACTTCTATTTTTGAGGTTATATTATGTGGCACACATTAAAAGCTGTCTTCTTGTGACTGACTTAAAATGTTTGTGGTAACGTAGGGAGTACCTGCACATCCATGCACTTAGCTCTGTGTCCTTTTGGTTTATTATGATCTGTCGTGCTATATTTTAATCGTTTTATTTTCATATTTCCTATGTCTTTTGCTTTGGAATGTGCTGTTTGTAAATAGAGGAATTTTACTTCATTTAATCCAATCTGTCATTTCCTTTCAAATGAGTTTAGTCCATTTACATTTATCATTAATATTCTATATTGATTATGTTTTCTTCTACTTTGCTCTATTTTTCATGCCATATTTTTATGATTTCCCCCCACCTTTGTTCTGATTTTATTTTAAGTTCGATTGAGATTTCATTTATTATTCCATTTTCCCCAACTCAAATGCGCAAACTGTTATATATTTTACTTCTGTTTTAGTCATCCTTAAGAGTATACTATGAATAATTAATTAAGACTAAAATTCATCTAAATATAAAGTTCTCAATTTGACAGCAAATACTTTGCTATCTGGTCCTAAGTCCTAAGTCCTTTGGAAATGAATAACCTCAAACAGTTCCTTCTGAAAACCTTCAAAGTTTGTTTGTTTTCTTACGTCATACAACTGTCATGATTTGGTAAGGAACTCCTCCATGTCCCTTCAGTGACTTTAATGGAGTCTGATGGGACAACTTCCACTGGGGGCAGTGTCCTCACAGAAGAGATGACCCTTTCTAACATGGATAAAGGTACTAGGATTTCTGCTCAGAAGCAGCAGCTATCATCTCTGTCCGCACATCACCTGCCAGAGGAAGTTCAGAGGAATATAGCTTCTCACAGGGAGGCTCTGCAGATATTCTCAGAGCAAAACTTCCAACAGACTTGCTATCCTCTCCTGCCTACGCAGGCCCCACTCAGCACTCTTTTTTTTCCAGAAGAACCGGTATTAGACTTCAGAATGCCACTCCATAAGGCTCAAATCTCAAGATCTCCTGCTATATCCTTTCTCTGCATCAGGAATTCTGTGAAATAAAAGGCCAGTATAAGTATTTACATTCAGAAAGAATGAGGCTCATAACAATTAGTCTTCCATATCAATCCTGAAACTATATTGAGTAGATTGCCAAGAAACTTTCTCTGGGGGTGGAGAATTTTCTTCTTTGGTTCCCAAATCCATTGTCCTTTAAGCATCTTCTCCAACTTCTCAAGATCCTAATGTCCAACCTAGTTTACTCCTCCATGATTCTTCTTGATCTCCTTTGAAGATATTATTAACAATTATATCCTTGGCTGGGCATGGTGGTAGATGCCTATAACCCTAGCTTCCAGAAGGTGGAGAGAGGGTTATCACAACTTTGATGTCAGCTGGCACTATAGCTGGCACAAGCCAACCAATAAACTAACAAACAAAACAAAAATAATATGCCATCTCTGGGAGCCAGGCATCTTTCTCAAGCCTGTATCTTGACTATGGAATGTGCGGAAAGAGGTTTGTTCAGTTTTAATTAGTCAGATATTTTATTTAGTCAAGGCTGGTGGTCTGGAGACCACAATACTCACAAACCCTTGGCCTTAGTTTAGGCTTTTACCTATGTGCTTTGTATCAGCTCCATATGCCAAGAGGCATGCCCCAACGTTGTATATTTTTGAGATGTGATTATCCTAAGTCCAATGGACTTCTATGGAAGAAGATCCATAGTCTCCTTTTAATTTTCCTAATGTACAACCTAGTTTACTCCTCAGGTGTCTCCTTATTCAAAGGTTTTAACTTCAATGATATCATGTATAAGATATGACTCTATTCCAAAACTTAACTTTTAAATCTTTTTTTTTGAAAGACTTTGGATATATACAAAATTATAACACATGGTTCTATACTATTTTCCTTCTCATTAATTACTGATATTTTGGCACATTAATCTTCCCTTTCTCTTGATATATATATATATATATATATATATATATATATATATATATATATATATATATATATATATATATATATGTGTGTGTGTGTGTGTGTGTGTGTATATATATTTCATTTCTGGCTTGCTTCAGGCACATGCACACAAACACAAACACATACACATCACTATTACTGCTGAATCATTCAAGAACAATTATAGCGATATTAAATCTTAGACAGTACACATGTAATGAAGACACTTTTATATAACCATGTTGTAACAACCAAATTAAGACAGTTTACTATGCATATATTCTGATCTATTATTTAATTCATATCCAAATTTGTTCAGTTATTCCAATAGTGCTGTTTGTTATTCTAATCCAAGATCACAGACTGCATTTAACTGTCATATATTTTTAGTGTAGTCTTTCAGAACCTTGAGATTTTTCAAACTACAAATCAGTTTTTTTGTTGAATATCTATCAATTAAGATTTGCGTGATGGCTTAGTTTTTACAGCAACGTCTCCTGAATGAGGTTGGGTCCCTCCAATGGCTCATGGCAGGGTGCTAAGCATGTTTATCGCTACTGAGCAGAGCTCAATGTTAATTAGCCTTTGTTATTTAAAAATTGTCAGTGAGTAGCAGACACAGCTCTCAATTCACAGTCCTGGAATTTCTGGACTCTGGGTCCTTTCATTTCTGCAAGCTGGTGATTCTTTTATGAGTGTACCTCTTTATTCTAATGCCTTGTCAAAGGTAGCAAGTAACAAGTAAGACTTGTTACTAGCACCTGCTATCCATTATCTTTGTCTAAAGCTGTTGCTTCACTTGCTGGATCATCTGTTTTCCAGGTTACTAGGGAAACAGTTTGAGCAGATGCTTCACTATTGCATAATGGGCATACTGTTTTTCAGCTTCAAACTTTTGTACAGCACTGTCTGACCCTGATGTGGATGTCATGTGTCTTAGGTTCCACCGTAGAGATGTCACTCAGACTCTGTCTGCATTCTTCACCTTAGGCAAAGATGTGCTGTAGTGTGAAAAAGGACTGTTGGATGTACCATTTACAGGTTTTAAAAATTAGTATTACCCAAAGACTGTAGAAATAATAACAGGACACGATGATAGACTCTTTGAGAATGTTTGTATCTGTACTATTCCATTCAACAATTTTACTAGTGAGAATCTATCCTATAAGAAATATTTGAACATATTCACAAAGGTATACATGCAAAATGTTTAATTTAGCACCATTAACAATGGTGAAAAATGGAACATCACTTAAATAGCTATCTGCAGGGAGATGTTATGCAATCATACAGTAGAATATTTTCACAGGCATTAAATAAGATACAGGATCTCTGCATGTTCTGCAAAACAGCATCTCTAACACTCATGTTCAATAACAGCGTACAAAATGATGGAGGTGTATATACTGTAATATAATTCGCTTTGTATACTAACAAGAGTGGATCATAGCACAACGTGTTCCAACATAGAGTATGAAATTTAAGTGGAATAGGATCTGAAGGAGTAGGTAGTAGGTTCCTAAAACATTTTTACCTCTGAAGAGAGACAGGGGAGTTGGAGTGGAGGGTGGTCAAAGGGGACCTGAACATTTGATTCTATATATGGCACTATTGTTTAACTGTTGGTAAAATATAGATTTTATTTATTGCCTAGATTAATACCTGGGATGTCACCCAGTTTGTCACAAAAGGGTATAATGAACATGTAAAGGTAATGAGAAGGCTGAAGTGACATAGAGAGAAGAGGAAAGGAACAGAGTGCTTGTGATCACCGCCGTCATAAGAAAATAACCATCAATTCATCTTTTATTTTGTCTTTTTTTTTTTTTTTCAGAGCTGCGGACCAAACCCAGGGCCTACAAGCGCTCTACCACTGAGCTAAATCCCCAACCCCCAATTCATCTTTTAAAGATCACTGTAGATGGAATGGGATACTTGTGGGACCTAATTAATTTCCCAGTCTTGGGAATTTCAAGGAGTAAATCCAAAGCATCATAAAAATTTGGACCAAAATATATTTAATATAGATGAGTTTCATCAAGAGGTGTCCTGGACTTTCTTATGTGAATTGACCATCCCTAGAAATCACCACATGTATGTTGAAGTGTATAGTTGTTTTATTGAGTGTTGGATCCTTGACAAACTCCCAGGAGTACTTGGGTTTTGACTATTAATTCACTTTGTTCTCAAATATACTCTGGCACCAGTTTCCCTAAGAAAGCCTTGAGAGAAATATCTGCCACACCTGATTCACTCAGCTTTTTATAAGAACAGTATTGTCTCACAACTTTTTGCTCAACTACTTAAATTTCTAGGCCCCTAGGAAGAGACCTGGAGTACTGCACTTTAAATATTTATGCTTTCTTTCTCCAAGCAAGCATACATAATCTTTCCCACTTCCAAAGGCCAAAGAAAGCCATTTGGCCATCTGTGGAATGCATAATCTCCTGTAAGGATAATCAGAAATATGGGTGCACAGTAGCAATGTTTCTTACAGTCAAATACCCTCATCTCTTAGGAGAGATATTATCAGTGGAGTGTGAAAGACTTTACCTTTTTCAAGCCTTGGTTAAGTTACATAATGGTCCTTAATGCCATTTTGAATTGGCAATAAACAAATGCAACACTGAAATGGTGATCATTTTGTGGGAGTTTTTTCTTCATTTGTGTTCACTCAGATGCTGAGACAGAATTTTTAGTGTAAGCACTTATCAGAGATTTAAGGGCACCAGTAGGGACATGTGAGTATGAGAGAGAGAAGGGAAGTAGGTCATCTGAGAGGATATAGCAGATTGAAAATGGCCACCAACTACTGGGAGCAAGTCATTTTCTTTTCTGATTGCTGTGATTTAACACTCTAACACAAGTAGCTTAAGAGGGAAATAGTTTATTTTGTCTTACATTTCCAGAGAATTGAAAACCATCATAATGACAAGACATGACAGCAGGCAGGGAAGGCATGGTGGTGGGAGTGGGAGGCAGCTGGTCACATCACATCACATCAGCAGTCAGGAGGTAGAGAGTGAACAGGGCTTGGAGCTGGAACATAAAGCCTCAAAGCTGCCCCCCAGTGACCCACTTCCTCCAGCAAGTCTCCACTTCCTAGAGTTTCCACAACCTTCTTGAACAGCATCACTAGCTGGAGACCAAGTGTTCAAACACATGACCCCATGGGAGACATTTCACATTCAATCTGCAATAGGTAGTGACGCTGGGACTAGGTCTCCAGAGTAGTCCTTGCTGATCATCTTCCTGTCCTGCAAGTACTTTAAGAGCAGTGTGTGAAGAAGACACCAGCCTCTTGGAGGGTGAGACCATGTAGAACAGAAATGAGTCATTCTAGCTGGAGGTGCCCATGGAAACCTGCTGCTACATGATCCTCCAAGAGATTGTAGCCAAATGACTAACCCCAGATGGAACCAGGAGAAAGGCCCAGCTAAGCACAGCCAACATTGCTAATCCACAGAACGCAGGCAAATAAAGTTGTCATGCCTGAATAGTTGACAGAGGATGGCCTGAGTTTTCTACCCAGGAAAACCACACAACAGTAGAAAACATGTACCTTAAAATGGCCCCACCAACAACGAGGGAAGTGGGGTATTGACTTACCAACTCCTGAGGCCCATTGGTAGAGATCTGTCCCAGATATTCATCCCACAGCTCTGTTGGCCTGTTGCTTTGCAGGCTAAACAGCTTTCCAAGGTCCTAGAAAGAAGTTGACAGTCGTAAGATTCAGGTCCTGGCATGTGACAGCCAACCTAAACACACTGAAAGTTTTAGAGGACATGAGTTGAATATCAAAAACAATGGTTACTAGATGTTCACTAACAGTTCTTTACAAAGGTGAGGCCATGGTGAGGGAAGCCATGGTGAATGGATAATATTCATTGTGGCTTCCCCATATGAGAGTATCATCTTGTAGAGACAAGAAGAAGGCCTGGGAGGGCAGGGCAGTTGTGCTACCAGAACCCATCAGAGAAGACTACTACATGGCAGGAGCTGAAACGTTTGGTCATGGGAGGCAGTTACTTGCAAGAGACCTGTGAAGTAAAGGAGAGTTGCAGAAGAGACTCGGGTGTCAGCATGCTTCTTAGCACAAGACCATGTTACTGGGATGAAGACTAGATTCCTCCAGGGATCCTCAAGGGTGCCAACCTCCAGTACCTGAAGATAGGCCCCCACGGTCCAACGAGCAAACCCAGATAGCCTTAGTCACACAGGCCTAAACCTTGTTTGACCTTTGGCAACTTTCTCCAGCACATCTCAGCCTTTCAAAAGATTTCGATTTTTCTTTGGACAAATTCCAGTACACAGTGCACTCCCTTCTTTGTTGCAATAGTTACTATTGAATACATCAGTCCCTGCCACCTTTAAAGCTGACCTGACTTTGCTTATCTTTTACAGAGAGTCCAGGATATAAACAACTTGATTATATACT
This sequence comes from Nannospalax galili, assembly GCF_000622305.1. Taxonomy (NCBI): domain Eukaryota; kingdom Metazoa; phylum Chordata; class Mammalia; order Rodentia; family Spalacidae; genus Nannospalax; species Nannospalax galili. Next base: position 2,016,827 of record NW_008347814.1, read on the forward strand.
TCTTTGATCCCCTGACGCCACTCCCCATTAATTACATTTGACCAGAGGTGAGAAGACAGGAGGCCTGCTGCTGATGTGGGCCAAGGGGGCAGCCTGCATGACAGGGTGAGGTGGACACAGTGAAGAAAGGGTGCTGGAGGGAGACATACCCTATCTGCATTTGAAACTGTAGCTATGGCTCTACCCTCAGAGCCTTTCATCCCACTGAGGGTTGAATGTCAAACCAACCATGTGGAGTTCATGGGGTTTCGTAATCTAGGCAGCTCTTCAGAACTGGAAGGCACAGAATGAGAGGGAAGGGTTTTCCATTTTTATTATTATTTTTGAGACAATGAGAAGCCAGATGGGAAGACAGGGTGGTAACTGGTGATCTCAGACCCAGATTTTCACATTTGAATTAGAGCTCATCAAAGGCCTGGAAACTTCAGTTTATTTATTATTTTATCTTTGTGTGTGTGTCTCTCTCTGTGTGTGTGTGTGATGTGTGAGATGTGTATATGGGTGGGTACATTTGGGGGGAGAGGTGTGCACGTGTGTGCCATGGTGTATGTGTGGAAGTCAAAGGACATGCTTATGTCTGGGACCTCACCTTCCACCTTATTTGAGAAGCACTCATTGTTCATTACTACACATGTCAGGTAGGCACCTGCTGGCTTCCAGGGATTCTCCTGTCTCCACCTCACATCTCACCACAGGAGGACTGGAATGACAGACACGTGCTACTGTGTTCAGCTTTAGGTGGGTTCTGGGCATCCCAAGTCAGCTCCTCCTCTAGCTTGCACAGCACTAAGCCATCTTCCAACCCAAGACCTGGAGCTTCTAAGGTGAAGATAGTGCTTCAGAAAGAGTCTGTGGTTAATATACCATGGTGGAGGGTGGAAACTTCCACTTCACAGGTCACTCAATCTAATACTTCCTTGGTTCCTTCTTCTTGCATTTTTTCTTCATCAGGATGGCTATTTCATAATTGGCTGCTTGGAGCATGGGGCATGCATACATCAAAGACAGTGCCTGGAGCTCACACCTAGTGAGATGGAACAGGGTTAGAACGAGACCAGAAGAGGTCTGGCTGTGAGCTAGGGGAGTAGATTCAGTTCAGGCTATTGTAACAAAATGCCATAAACCCAGTATCTTAATAAATGACAAGAGTATATTTTATAGCTCTAGAAGCTGAAACTCATGTTAGATCATCAGCATGATAACATGGTTGAATTCCACTTCTGGGCTGAAGAAAGCCTCACGCTGATCGTATCTTCACGTGGGGGAATTTTCGAGGATACAAACAAGCAATTTATGACAAGGATTTTTGAATTCAAGGACTGTATGGTGCTGCGACTATCTGTGTTCTCTTCACTGAGACCTTGTTCCAATTTGGACCAGCCCTGGAGATTGACAATTCTAGGAGCAGAAGGGACCACTGAGACTGTGATGATCCTTCTAACACTCTTCCACATGATTGTGGGAACCCCGCCCTCAGTCCATTGTATCTCAGGCCCACGAATATGACTTTGCATAATGATCACTTCCTAATGTAAGGAACCTCCATCCATCCCCCTTGGAACATTGTCTTCCTCTATTCTCTTGTACTTCCTTCTAGCTTACTTTTTGAATGGTTTTTCTGGCCCCCACTCAGAACATTTATTTATCTTTTATTTAACTACTTTTAAAATTGTGTGTGTGTGTGTGTGTGTGTGTGTGTGTGTGTATGTTGCTGTAAGTAGTAGAGACCAGAGGTCAACATCCGATGTCTCCCTCTATCGCTTTCCACCTTATTTATTTAGTTTTGAGAACTCAGAGATTCACAAGTCAGGAAAGTACTGTGCTACTGAGCTATACCTCTGTTCTATTTATTTATTACTTCTTAAAATATTTTTTATTTATGCGTGTGTTTGCTTCTGCCACATGCGCGTACCTGAGGGGTCTAGAAGAAGAGGTTGGATTCCTGGAGTTAGAACTCCAGGCACTTGTGAGCAGCTCAGCATGGGCACTGGAATTCAAACTCGGGCCCTCTGGAAGAGCAGCAATCTTTCCAGACAGTGCTTGTTTTTTGCTTAAGAGCTTTATACATTTGGAGCAATTTCAGATTCACACAAAAATTCAAGGAAAGGTTCAGACTTCCAATACACTCCTGGCTCCCTCATGTGTTCAACCTGATGTGCCGAAGTCTTTCAGCAGGGTGCTGACAGTATCACCATCACTCTAAGTCCGTAGCTTGCATTGGGGTTCACACTTGATTTGTAAGTTCTATGGGTTTGGTAAGTGTTAAATGGTATGTGTCACCAGTTCACATTTCGTGTTGTCTGAATGGTGGACTTGGGCCATTCTAACAGGTGAGGAGTGTTATTGTATTGTTACTTGACTTCGTTTTTTTCTCCTTTTTCTCTTAGTGTTTATATGTGTGGGTTTGTGTGTGTGCGCATTTTTCAGTGTGTATGTGCACACATATGTGCATGTACATGTGGAGCCAGATGTCAATGTTGGGTGTCTTCCTCTATCAGTCTCCCTCTACCTTATTATCGAACAAGGTGTTTTACTAACTCACCCATTCATCCAGACTAGCTGACTGGCCAGAAAACCCTGGAGAATCCTCCTGTCTCCACTTTCCTGGTGCTTGGATTTACAGGCATGTGCCACACAGGTTCTCAGTGATAGGATTCAGGTTCTCAGGCTTGAACAGCAGGCTCTTCACCAATGAAACCATCTTCCCAGCCCTCTGCCTTTTTCCTTCCAGTACCTTTGTGTTACTGTCATCATCTTTTTTCTTTTCCAAGTCTTCGCCTTTTCTCAGTATCTTGATGTCTTTGCCTTCATCATTTGCCCATAGAGATATTTCTTAGTAGGATACAGTTGACTAAGAAGAAGTGATAACTGTCAGAATTTGGAAGGCAGAGAATACTCTGAAAGTAGCAAATATGACCTCCAGCTTTCCCAGTGGTATAGCTTACACAAATCACCTGGCACACTGCCCAAGTTGTGTCAGTGCTCAACATATCAACTTTACCTTTCATGTGGGAAGTAAGAGGCTTAGAAAACAAATGCCGCTGATTGAACAAAGCATAGCGGTCCTTCCCTAGCTATGGCCCAAGTCAGCACATCCATTTATTTTGTATTTACTGAGCTTTCCATCCCCATGATTCACTTGCTTGGCTATTCCATCATGTAAATAAGCTCATGTGCTGTGAAATGTGCTTCCTCTGGGAGTGGGAGGATGCAGATACCCACACAGGCATAGATCTGCCTGTCTTGTAATGTTTCACCTTGAGGAAACGTCTTGTCTCACGTCTATGACAATTGACCTCTCTTTGCTTTAAAAGTGAGGTCAGAACCTGGCAGAGCTCAGCGCTCTGTCCTTTTAATCAGTATCCTTTCACTCTGGATGCTCTTTCAGAGAGGCAACTTTCCAGCGCTAGACTTTAGTTTTACAAAAATAAAGCAAAATCCTCCCTGAACAAACCATAATCCTGATGATAAGGGTGAAGTCTTATCCAAAAGCAATCATCATTTATCATGATGGACTGACCCACCTGCATCATATGATCCAATGTAGAGAGACATGTATATACTTCTCTAATTACCTAGTGTTGCCTTTTATGATCCCATGTACAGAGACATGTATATACTTCTCTAATTACCTAGTAAGTCACTTGTTACTGAAGATCATATTCCTCTTGTCACTCTGTAAAGAGACCTAACATTACTGAAAGATGCTACATCATATTTGCAACACTAGCCCGCAATCACCCCTTCCTGAAAGAGCTTCACTTTCATACCTGAACCTGGACCTAAATCTTCTCCTAAGCACTAAGAAAGGAGGCTTACGGTTTTTAAAATGTGTGTATTTCAATAGAACAAAAATTCATTAAAACACATTCAATAAAGTGATTATAGATTCAAATAGCACATAATGTTAAGATCTTGAAAATAAGTTTATCATATAAGAAACTAAGCAGGGACTCTTTTACCTAGTCAGCAAAAGTCTTGGAAGAACATTGCACCTCTGAAAACACATGCTTTCCTCTTCTCTTGGAGTTTAGAAATGTCTCTTTGTAGAAGTCATTTTTTAATGTAAAGCAGCCTATGATTTTTCACAATCAATATTTCATTTATGATTCATGTTTTGCTAAAGCAGATAATGTAGTCCCTTAATGGATGGAAATGGATCACAGCAAGGAGGTCAGAAAGCAATCGCTGCCATGAATAATACACGTTCTACAAGGTAATCGACAGACACTGAGTAGGCGTCTCTATAACATTCCTGCAGGGGTTTGGCATACAGAATGAATACAAAAATAGCAGCTGATTTTAAGAACAGCATATGTCAGAGAGACATACATATTTGTGTGAACATTACCAAAATTTGCCTTCAGCAAATAGCTTTTTCTACTCACTCAAAAGCAGTTGACAATTATAAGACCACATATGATGAGAGAAATCAGGAGATTAAACTGGACTGGGATCTCTATTTGCATGAGGTGGTGGGTGAGGTATTCCTGCACCTGGCGATTCATCACTGATACTCTCCTAGATGTCTGTTTACAGATCATGCACCTGAATGTTTACCTTTCTGACAATACCATCAAGCCTACCTTTAATAAAAGTTAAAAATGAACCTACCATATGATCCGGTTATACCACTCCTTGGCATATACCCAAAGGACTCATCCTATTGTAGAGACACTTGTACAACCATGTTGGTTGCTGCTCTTTTCACAATAGCTAAGAGATGGAAGCAACTTAAGTGTCCCTCAACTGATAAGTGGTTAACAAAAATGTGGTATATTTATATGATGGAGTTCTATTCAGCAGTAAAGAAAGATGAAATAATGATATTTGCAGGTAAATGGATGGATCTAGAAACTATTATACTAAGTGAAGCAACAAAGACTCAGAAAAACAAATGACAAACGACGTACGTTCTCCCTCATATGTGGCTCCTTGGACCAAATCCTTTTAAATTCCAGGTCCTTTTAATAAGATGATGCTATATAGCAGTCCTTTCTGCATGAAATAACTACCATCATCACAACTTCAGCTGAGCCTGATTGCTAAACATAGTTACAACTGGGCTTGTTGACAGTTGTGCTCATTCACTAAAGGAGGGCCAAGCAGTGTCACTGGACCCTTACTGGAGTACCCAGCCACTCTTCCCAGCCAATTGTATGTAATTTGGCCCTACCCACACATGACCTCCTGGATTTGGAGAGGGCTAAAGTATACAGTCTGTAGAAGGCTAGGAAGAGAAGGCATGACCCATGCTGGGTAAAGGCTAACCAGGTCATATCTTCAGGTCATACATACACTTCAGCAGTCCCTCAATTATCTCCATAAGTAAGCTCAATAAATTCATTGGTTCCCCAGTAAAACTTTAATGAAATATTGGCTTGATACTAGAACCTTAAAAGGGAGTAAGCATTGCTTAGCATCCCCAGGAAAAGAAGCTTCACAACCGAAGGAAAATTTATTTGTTAATGCTATTATGTCTCATAATTATTTAAAAAAATAAAAGAAAGAAAATAAGAATGTAAAAGATGTTAAAAGGATTTGGGATGGAGATATTTTCCAAAAGAGACAGAAAAAATGAGAACACCTAAGCAAGTGATGAAGGTCTGTTTAGGTTTGTTACAAAAATAATATACACATAATCTTAAAATTTCCAAGGTCATAATTTAGTCAACTACTTTAAGGAACAAATATATATCTAGTCAAGGTTTATCTGAGAATATTTGGTTCTTTACTCAAGCCTTATCTACATAGCACATGATAATTAAAATACCAGACTAGTGGAACTAACCTTATTGGATTTTCAACAGCCATACTTTGAAGCCTATACTAATGTAGTCAGAGGGACGTATAGGACAGTTTTTGCCACTTGCCCTCCAAGGTCGACTAAGTTCCAGGAGACTATGGAACATCTCTCAAAATGTCCTGTAAATGTGGTGAGTCACCTGTCCTCTTGTTTAGGGAGGGCATGGAGACCCCATGAGATGAACTTGAATTAGTGTCCAGTCTACAAAGGGGAGAGTCAACCTAGAGGAATCATCTCATTCATGCTTCTAAGTGAAACCAGATATGGTCGAACAGGACCTTTGACTTATCTTCACATAGATGGAACTGGTAAAAGAAACGAGCCAGGGACTCCTCCCAAGCCCATGTGACCCCTGAGGAACAGATCCTCAAATGATCTTAAGTGTAAAAATAAATTGATGTTTTTGTGCCATCTGTATGGTCTTAAACACTCAAAAAGAAAGTATAACCAAAGAGTAAATTCATCAGTATATTTTTTTAAGGGTTCAAGGGAATACATTAGGCTTAAGTCTCTATAAAAAGTTATTTAGATGATTATTTCTCATTGATGATTTTGTTCCTAACCAGAGAGTGCTGCTCAGATGTAAGACTTCAAATCTTGGTCTCCAGTACTGTAGTGCCCACCTGTAGCTAAGGGAGACAACGAGCTATTGTTTTAAAACGATGGATAAATTTGTTTTCTTCCCCTATTTAGAAGCCTTTGAGAGGGAACTGACACTGATTCTAACCACTCCAACAGCTATAAAAATACCTGAAAGCAAATCCTGAATCCATCACTCTAGAGTCCAGCCTTTGAAGACAAAAGAAAAATGAGGAGGAACTCAATAGAGGGGTGGTTTTGGAAGCCCTTGTCAAGAAATTTCAATGGATTCTCATATGAACATTTGAAAATCGTCCTGTTCTGACTTTTTTTCTAGTTCCTTGTCTAGAACTTGTAATGCTAATCACTCTTGCCTTTACTTCTCCTTCACATCTCCTACTCACTATTCAAGGGTTTTCTTTTCCCCTTAGAGATAAGAGTTGTGCAATTTGGAGTCTTTTAGATGGACCCACTGAAGGGGTACTCCAATTGTCTCACCCTGCATCCCTGTTCAGCATGGAAGAAGCCAGAGTAGTCTGTGTCCCTATTCCCTATTGGCAATTTTGGTAACCCCTTCAGAGGATGGTGTGATAAGAATAGGAGATAGGAATTTGCTAGGAGGTTAGAGTAAAAAGTCCCTAAAGGAAAGTAGCCAGTTTCTTGGCTAAAATTCAAAATGTCCTTATTAGCAACATTCTCTGTTCCAAAGGCCAAAAATGTCTTAATATTTGGGAGCTTGTATCTAATCCTTAAAAGATTTTAGGGTTACCTCTTCACAGTGGGGAATGTTAGAGTACTCAAAAGCCCCATAAAAATAAAGAAAAAAAAGTGATGAGGAGGTATGAGAGGTGTTGAAATGGAGGAAGTAGGCATGGATTTGATCAAAACGCCTTATATGCTTATATGCCTTATGAAATTCTCAATAAAGTTTTTGTAAAAGTTAAAAAAAAGTAAAAATCAATTAAAAAAAAAAAGAAAAGTTTATTTGGAGCTGGAGAGATGGCTCAGCAGTTAAGAGCACTGACTGCTCTTTCAAAAGACCCGGGTTCTATGCCCAGCACCCACATGGTGGCCAACAACTGTCCATAACTCCAGTTCCAGGGAATCCAGTGCCTTCTTCTGACCTCTGTGAGCATTGCAAACATGGGTGCACTTACACACATGCAGGTAATACACTCATACACATAAAATAAAAATTAATTAATTAATTAACTAAAAAATGTTTACTTGATGAGTAGGGCCAATATGGGGAGTCCCCTCTTACATGTGTTCTTGAGTGCACCCGACCTTCATGCAGTCCTGGAAAGTAGAAGGGATGGCTAGTTCAGTGTTCATTCACAGATAAGGACCTGAGACCTAGCATGGGGCAATGGCAGGCTGGAGGCCTGGAAGCTATAAGGCCAATTTGGGGACACAATTATAACTCTTTTGATCACAAGTCTACATTTCATTACGTTCTTTCGTACTGTAGCACAGGTTAGGAAGTGAGGGCAGATGGTAGGATTCCTTCACCCACCAGTGTTGTTTATTTTAATTGTTCCTACTTTCCCAGGTGATAAACCTGGAGCCAGTACACACTGTAGCTTCATTGTTCAGCGATATCATTCTGGGACCCCAACACTAGCCAGAGTATGAGGATTTACATTACAGTAACTGACAATCAGTCTTAAACACATGTGCACACAGGCATCATTAATGGACTCAACAGACTTTTCATATATATATATATATGAAGACAAAGTTGTCAGAAAAAAGTGATGGGGAGATATGGAAGGTGTTGAAGGGGCAGGAATGGGTGTGGGGTAAAAATGTAAATACAATATCCATGTATGAAATTCTCAAAAAAGTCAATGAAATAAAATTTCCATATGAATTATTATTGGACTTTTGAGGTCTGAATATTTGCTAAAAATTCAGATAGTGGAGTCAGTGCCTTATGAAGTCCTTGATAAAATCGAGAAGAGTAGCAGGGAGTCTAGTCCTCCTTCATCTTAACACTCCAAGAATATTTGTCTTTCCTTCTCAAGACTGTCACATGACACATAAAGGCTCATTTAACTGAACTGTGTGTGAAACAAATATTGATACATACTTAGGAAATGGTTCACTCTATGTGAAACTGGGGATTCCAAACCCCCTGACCTTGTCCCCTAAATAATATAAATATTTAAGTGTAGAATCATCTCTTAGAGTCCACAGAAGATTGCTTCAGGACTCTCGTGAATGCTAAATCCATGGATACTCAGGTGCCTTGCACAAAATGGCATGTTTGCATATAACCTGTGAAAATACCTTCTCTATAAAATAACACTTTGTGTCCTTTAAATCATCTCTAGAGTACTTTAATGCCAGTGCTTTATAATGCTATATAAACATTTATTATATTGTTGTTTAGGGATAATGACAAGGAAGAAATCTGAATATGTTCAGTAGAGATGTAACTATTTTTATTAAGTACTTTAATCCATGATTGATTGATGCTATGAAGGATACACAGGGCTGACAATATAGCATATGTGTGTAAATATATATATATATATAC
>NW_008347814.1:2025811-2047361 GCF_000622305.1 Nannospalax galili
CTATGACTTGGGCCATTTTAAGTATACAGTTTAGATCATTAAATCCATTCATATTCTTTAACCACCATCTATCCCTCTCCAAATATTTCCTTCATGGCAAACTTTGACTTTGTACCTGTTAATCAGTAACTTCCTATGCTGGTAACCACCATGGTTACCATGGTTACAGAATGGTTCGCCATTCTGTTCTATGAAGTTGACTCTTGTAGGAATTATAAAAAATAAGTCATTGTGTGTTTTATTTATTTCACTTAATATAATGTCTTCAAGATTCACTCAGACACCAAAATTTTCTTTATAAAGCCTGAAAAATATTTCCTTCCATGGTGATACGCACTCTGTTTATCTAGTCATTTGTCAATGAGCATTTTTGATACTTTCCACTTCATGGCTGTTGTGAATAACATCAGTACAAACACTTATGTGCAAACATCTATCCAAGTTACTGCTTTCAACTCTTTCCTGTACACACACATCTGAACTGCAGGACCATATTGTAATTCTTTATTGAAATTTTTAAGTAGCTGTCCTTCTGGTTTTCTGGTTGGATGTGCAGTTTACATTCTCACTATCCATGTGTGCATATATCATTTCATGTCTCAGTATGTGTTTCTAAACTATACACACAGAAAAAATTTAAAGGATGAGAAAAGGTAAATTAAGCAAACAAAATCAGTTTGGTTTGTATGTCTTTTTGTCTTTTACTTTCACTAAATATTATCAGTCATTAAAAATGAATAACAATGGTTTATGAAAAATACATCATTTTAAAGTATTAGTTAATATTTTTGGTACTTTGTTCAAAGATAAAGTTTTCTCTTTATTACAATACTTTATTATAATACTGCTCAAAACTGGTGAGTTGTGTGTGTGTGTGTGTGTATGTGTGTGCATGTGTGGTGTATGAATGTGCATGTGGCATATGCACCTGTCATGTAATGCTCAAAGAGGTCAGAAGAGGGCGTTGGATCCCCTGGAGTTGGAATTATGGATGATTGTTAGTTGTCATGTGAGTACTGGGAACCCAAGCCAGGTCCTCTGTAAGAGCAGCCTGTGCTCTTAACCATTGAGCCAACTCTCTAGCCCAGTTCTGGTGATCTGAACTCTCCATGCAAATTTACTCACTGAGCCATCTCCCAAGATCCAAAAGACTGACAGATCTCAAGGGAAGTAACATGTATTTTTGACTCAGCTTATATAATTAGGTTCCATCTTTTCAATCTTATCAGCCAAGTAAGTATGCTTATTTTTTGAACTTTGGCAGGTGCATTACCACCGGTGGCCTTTAAAGCAGCCACATGTTACCGTTTTTCCTCTAAATCCAAAGGGTACAGAGCCCACTGAAGCTATTTGGTATCCAAACTGTGAAAACTGCATTTCCATGTTTTCCAAGTTTGCAGATCTGAATGTTCTTATGGGCAACATTCTTATGTTGTATTTAGGAACAAAATTACATAATAATGAAATACTTCCAAACGTCAGATCTTGAAATGTTCCCTCAACCATTTAAGTTTTTCCCAACAAGTACATTTGCAAGTGCTGTTAAGCCTCGATTTTACTTGAAGGGAGCAAACCAAGGAAGCAGGTGTTTTAGAATACCTGCTTGGAAATGTTCTGAGGTTGTTTTATTGTCACAGAAGTTGTCAATTTTGAAACATTCACCTACTTAAAAAAAAGTCTATGCATCTTTAATGCTGAAAATTCTCTAAGTACATTGCCACCAGGGAATCAAAGACCCCTCCATACACACACTGTGCGTGGAATACACATACACATACACAGATAAAGGTCTTTCAATATACATGCAAATTATTATAGCCATCATTTTTTTTCTTATAAAACATCCTTCCAACACACACACAAGGCATCTATCTATATGTACATAGGCATGTATATTTTATGAGCACCCAGATATCCCACACACTTTCAAAATTATATATGTAATATAAAAACAAATCTATACATATAATCTTTTTGAAAGCATGTTTGTTACCCTTTATTTGGAAATTACAGCATTTCAAAGGATATCATGATCTTACCTTCTCCACCTGTTTGAATCCTCCACTAAGAATTCTTAAACCTTGGCTTTTTGAGGCAGGATTGCTACATAAAACATTAGTGTATTTTTCATTAATAAATAAGTCTTAAGCATATGATAGAAATTTTAACATTATATAATCTTCTAGAGCACTGAGTTTTTGACCAGTATCATTTGGAAATGATATTGCGTAGAGGGGCAATTTAGGCATAGAAAAATTACATTTTATATTAATAAGCAAAAGTAATTAGAGAAAAGTATGTCCTTGTGGTTGGAGACATGGCTCGGTTGTTAAGATCACTTGCTGTTCTAGAGAACCTAGGTTTGATTCCCAGCACCCACATGACAGCCAACAACCATCTGTAACTCCAGTTCCACGGGATCTGACACTCTCTTCTGACTTCTGCAGGCATTGCAAGCACGTGGTGCACTCACATACATACAGGCAAAAATGCTCATACACATAAAGTATAATTAATAAATAAAATATCTTAAGAAATTTATGCTCTTTAACTTAAAAATTTGTATTACTTTTTTAGGAAGATAGTTTATTTTTTAAATTTGTTTTTATTGAATTTTTGTGTATTTCATACAGAACACCTCAAACAATCTTTGTCATCTTTATACCCCAATCCCCACTGGCACCTTCCCATAGCCCCCCCCGCCCCACTGGAGCCAATATACTCTGTCATCCTTGTTAAGGTCCACTGTGTCAAGTCAGTATCCCCAGACGTTCTCCAGTGCAAGTCCATCCACTGAGGTCTAATCAGCCTAAATAGAGTCCCTTGTTTCAGGAAGGTCAGCTCTTCTTCACCTAGTAGCAATCAGTTGCCAATATTACTTCAGATAAGGTTGGAGTCTGCTGTTCATTTTCCCAGTTCTCTGCTGGGGTTTGTCTGTCTGAGTTTGCATGGGACTTGTGTATGCTGACACCATTACTATAGAATCATATGAACAGGTTCCCAGGAACTTGTAGGACTCAGTTTCCATATGGTCATGCACCTCCTCCCTGGCTCTTACAATCTTTCTGACCCCTCTTCCATGGTGGTTCCTGAGCCTTGGGTGGCTGAAGTTTAATATAGGAGTACTGTCCAAGGACCAGCATTAAGCAGACTCTTGATCTTTATGCTTTGACCATTTGTGACGTTTTGTGTTTCTGGATCTCCACTGTGTGAGAGACCTTCATTAATGAGAACTGAGAGGTTCATTAGTATCCTCTTTTCTACCTCTGTTCTATGTTGCATGAGCCTTAGGTGTCAAAGTTGCATTGTAGATGTGTCACTTAGGCCTGGGCAATTAATAGACAATGTCCGTGTGTAACCAGTTGTGGTACTTGGTTAAGAGTTTCCAAGTGGTGCAAAATGAGCTTCTTTGATGAGTGGTGACTAGGATATTTGTCTGTAAATATAAGGATATATATTTTGCACATTGTAAGAAATCATATTAGTCTAGCGATGTGACAGTCTTGGGGTTTTCTCTAAGATCTGTGACCACTCTAGCCATGTCTATTTGGTTATGTTTACCACACTTGAGTTTCCTCCCATCGAGTGGGCATTTAGTTCAATTAGGCAGTTGTCGATTGCCCCGAAGATAAAAATGTCACTACTGTACCAATATGCTATATTGTGCTGGCCATTGATGTGGTTATTTGGTCTTGAAGCTAGTGCCAGACCATTGACTGATATTTTCCCTTGGCACCTTCATAGTGCTCTCCAAAGCTATGAGAGCTCGCCTTCAGGGGAAGTGGTTTCAGGTCAGTTGCAGCTCTATTGCTCCAAATCCTGTGTTGGAAGTATGTTCTGTGTTCAGAAGTAGGAGCTTACCTTCAAGTTCTGGGAGGCCATCAAGGGCTGTGGCAATAACCTGAATAATTTTAGGAGTCTCTTGGGCCACCTGGCCAACAACTCAAAGGAAGGCTCCTCCTGTATTGCACGGTTTCTTGTTATGTAGCATTTCGCTATACACATGGACTCATGTAGGAATGATGTATGTGCAATTTGTCAATAGGTTGTTGGACTAATATGATTTCTTCTGTTTTTATTTTAACTAGCCAGGCATTATTTATCTCTCTTCTATCTCACTGTCTAACCCTTACAACATGGTTTCCCCATTTAAAGTGTCCCCATTTTCCCCGTTTCTCCCTTGATAATATCCATCTCCTATGGTCCCACCCCTCTTGAGCTCCTTCTTTTCCTTTATCCCCAAGGTTCCTTGTATAACCCTCTCTTTCCTCTCCCATTTAAGTAGCCCCATTTTTATCCATTTCTTCCATAGTAACACCTGTCTCCTACTGTTCTTCTCTCTTAGGTTCTTTCCTTCCGTTTACTGCCTTTTCATTATTTTGGTTCCTTCAGTTACCTCTAGATACATACTCACTTATAAGGATTTGGTGTTAGGATCCACATATAAGGGAGAACATATGTTGTTTTTTTTCTGAGTCTGTGTTACTCCACTTAGTATAACAGTTTCTAGTTCTATCCATTTACCTGCAAATTTCATGATTTTGTCTTTCCTTACTGCTGAGTAGAACTCCATTGTGTAAATGTACATTTTCATTATCCTCTTTTCAGTTGAGGGACACTTAGGTTGCTTCCATCTCTTGGCTATTGTGAAAATAGGAACACTAAATATGGATGTACAAGTGTCTCTACAATGGTATAACTGGGTCAGATGGTAGGCTCGTTTTTAGTTTTTTAAGGATTCTCCACCCTGCTTTCCTTGGGGTTGCACAAGTTTGCAATCCCACCAGCAGTGGATAAGCGTTCCCCTTTCCCACATCATCTCATTTGGTATCATTTGTTCTCCTGATCTTATCCAGTCTGATTGTGGTAAGATAAAATCTTGAAGTGGTTTAAATTTATGTTTTCCTAATTACTAATGATGTTGAACACCTTCTAAGATGCTTCTTAGCTATCTTTATCTCTTCTTTTGAGAACTCTCTATTCAGCTCCTTAGCCCATCTTTTAATTGGGTTACTTCCTTTCTTGATTCTATGTGTTTTGAGTTCTTTATATATTCTGGATGGTAAACCTCTGTCAGATGTGTCACTGGTGGATTCTCTCCCACTCTGTGGGTTTTCCCTTTACTTTCTTGTGTTGCTTCTTTTGATGGACAGCAGCTTTTTAGTTTAATGAGGCCCCACTTGTTGATTCTTGGCCTTAATTCCTGAGCAATTGATGTCCAGTTTAGAAAACCCTTTCCTACACCTGTATCTTGTAGGTTAGTGCCAATGTTTTCTTCTAAGACTTTCAGAGTTTCAGGTTTCACATTGAGGTCTTTGCTCCATTTGGAGTTGACTTTTGTGCAAGGTGAAAGAGAGGGGTTTAGTTTCCATTCTTCTACAGGTGGAGATCCAGTTTTGCCAGCACCATTTGCTGAAGATGCTGTCTTTCCTCCAGTGAATGTTCTTGGCCCCTTTGTCAAATATCATGTGTCAGACATTGCATGTACTCATATTTGTGTCTTCAATTTTGTTTTATTGATCTACAGGTCTATTTTTGTGCCAGTACCATGTTGTTTTTATGACTGTAACGCTGTAATATTGTTCAAAATCTGGTATAATAATCCTCCCAGCATTGCTCTTTGTGCTCGGGGTTGCTTTGGTTTCCAGGGTCTTTTGTGCACCCATGTTAATTTTACGATTTTTAAAAAAAAATTCTGTGAAGAATGTCATGGGGATTTTGATTGGCATTGTATTGAGTCTATATATGACTCTTGGTAGGATGGTCATTTTCACAATATTAATTCTTCCAATCCATGGGCGTGGGAGGTCCTTCCATCTTCTGGTGTCTTCCTCAATTTCTTTCTTTAAAGATTTATAATTTTCATTGTAGAGGTCTTTAATGTCTTTGGTCAGGTTTATTCTGAGATATTCTGTTTATTTTTGACGTTATTGTGAATGGGAGGGTTTACATGTCCTCTTTCTCCAATTGCTTGTTACTGGTATATAGAATGGCTACTAGTTTTGATAAATTTTTATAACCTGACACTTTACTGAAAGTGTTAATCATTTCTAGGCATTTTCTGGTGGAATTTTTGGCATCTCTTAGATATATCATATCTTCTGAAAAAAAGGATAATTTGACCTCTTTTATTTAAATTTCCTTCTATTGTCTTATTGCTCTAGCAAGAGTTTTAAGCACTGTACTAATAAGGAGTGGAGATAGTGGGCAGCCTTGTCTGGTTCCTGATTTCAATGGGAATGCTTCTAGTTTTTCTCCATTTAGAATGATGTTGGCTGTGGGTTTATTATATATGGCTTTACTTATGTTGAGGTATGTTCCCTCCAGTCCAATTTGCTCTAGGAATTTGAACATAAATGCATGTTGAATTTTGTCAAAGGCCTTCTCTGCATCTATT
Organism: Nannospalax galili; assembly: GCF_000622305.1. NCBI lineage: Eukaryota > Metazoa > Chordata > Mammalia > Rodentia > Spalacidae > Nannospalax > Nannospalax galili. The sequence goes on from NW_008347814.1 coordinate 2,032,209, forward strand.
GAGATGACCATGTGGTTCTTGTCTTTGAGTCCATTTATGTGACTTATGATGTTTATTGACTTGCGTATATTGAACTGTCCCTGCATCTCTGGAATAAAGCCAACTTGATCATGGTGGATGACCTTTTTGATGTGTCTGTATGCAATTTGCAAGTATTTTGTTGTGAAATTTTTTGTTCATATCTATGTTCATTAAGGATATGGGTATATAGTTTTCTTTTTTGGATGTATCTTTACTGCTTTTGGTATTAGAGTGATATCTTTATAAAAGTTAACTTGGAAGTTCTCCCTCTGTTTCTCTTTTTAAATAGATTATGTAGTATTGGATATAGATCTTTTTTAAATGTCTGATAGAATTCTGCTATGAATCTATGGTGGTTTGAGTGAGAATGTCTCCCATAGGCTCCAAGTATTTGGACATTTTTGTCCCCACTTTTTAGAAGGTGTGGCCATGCTTGAGGAAACAGGTCACTGGGCTTAGATAATTCTTAAACCTTTTGGATCTCCAATCACTGTCTTGCTTCCTGTGCCTGCTTGAAAACGTATCAACTACCTTCTTATCCTCCTCCAGCCACCTCTGCTGCCATGCCTCCCTGCCATGATGAACTCTTGCCCCTTGGAACTGTAAGTTCAAATAAAGTCTTCCTTTTATAAGTTCCTTTGGTCAGTGTTTCTATCACAGCAATAGAAAAGTAACTAATACAGTAATTGGTACCAGAGAGTGGACTGTTGGTGTGAAGAACCTGACCATGTGGGCTTCTAGAGGAATGTGGAAGACTTTGGAAATTTGGGCTAGAAAAGTGGTTGATTGCTGTAAGCAGAGATTAATGGACTGTTCTAGTAGACTCCTGGAAGAAAGTAGTCCTGAGAACAATATAGTTCCAGAGGGAAATAAGGACTTCAGCAGCAATTGGGATATTTTGGTAGAGTCTGGCTAGAGTTTGCCAACAGCCTAAAAGCTTACCTGAAGCTAAATTGAAAAGCAATGGACTAATATCTCCGGTGGAAGAAATTCAAGACAGACTAACATAGAAACAATGGCATGGCCATTAATGGTGACTATTATATTGATCTACAGTGAAAAAAAGCAAATGGGGCAGAAATAAATACAGAACGTACAATTTGGACTGAAAAAGAGCACTAGGAAGGTAAATGTTGAAGCCAAGGTATGTGCTGGAGAGGATCCCTTTGCTAAGGGTACTAAGATGATCAAGGAGAGGCCTAGAGATTTGCACTTAAACAATGAAGAGCGTGCCTCCAGGGCAAGACCACACTCAGCTAAGCTTCCAACTTGTGAAAGGAAAATGCTAATGGGGCCACTGAAGAGAAAAGCTTCTAAAATGGATAAAGCAGGCTAGAGTCCATCCCAAACTTGCAGCCAAACTTGGCAGTGTCCTTGATCTAGTGCTGGCTTTAGAGGCATGAAAAAATGCAAAAGTAAAGGGGTCGTCAGTTCTTCCTCCATGGTTTCAGAGAGCCATGGAAGCCAGGCATCATGTAGCAGGGGTTCTCCTGCATAAAGAAGGCCCTGATAGGCCATTTCATGAAACTGTGAAGGTGAAGCCTGGTTGGCAATGGAACCCCAAGAAGACATTTATGAGGCCAGAGCTGTGAGGCATCTGCCAAGAAGACTTGCATACAGGGAGTGGTGCTAACCCAAGAGAGAGAGAGATGTATTTTGCACGCAGCAAAGCTGGAGAGGCTGAACCATCTAAGCCCTTTGGAAGTAAAGTCCCAGAAATCAGACATGGAACTACTGAATTTGTTGTTTGTCTTATGGGGTTTTGGTCTTGTTTTGGTCTGGTATTTCCTCACTATGCCCCTATTCTCTTTTGTATCCAATTCCATTTTATATAGGGAGTATGTAATCTGTCTTTTGATTTTGCAGGGTCTTATAGTTAAGAGATTGCCCTGAGTCTCAGAAGAGACTTTGGACTCTGGACTTTGAAATAGTATTAAGACTGGTAATGAGTATGGAGACTTTTAATGTTGAACTAGCACATTTTGCATTTTATATGGTCATGAGCCTGTGAAGGCCAGGGAGTGGGATATGGTAATTTGAATGAGAATGTCCCCCATAAACTCTCAAGTATTTGGACATTTTATCCCCAGTTGGTGGCGCTGTTTAGGGAGGTCTTACAAGGTGTGGCCATAAGGGAGGAAACACATCACTGGGGTCAGGTTTAAGCCTTTCCAGATCTCCAGTCTCTCTCTTGTTTCCTGTGCCTACATGAAGATGTGAGAGCTTAACTTCTCCTCCTCCTCCCTGCCATGATGGACTATAATTTCCCTGTAACTGTAAGCTCAAATAAACTCTTCCTTCTATAAGCTGCTTTGATCAGTGTTTCTATCACAGCAACAGAAGAGTAACTAATACAGAATCCACCCAGACCTGGGCTTTTTTAGTTAGGGTGTTTTGTACTACTGTTTCAATTTCCTTGTATTATAGGTCTATTTAAGCTGTTGATCTCTTCTTGGTTTAGCTTTGGTGATTCCCATGATTTTAGATACACATCCATTTCTTTTCAGTTGTCAAATTTAATAGTATACGGATTTTTAAAGTATTCTCTTATAATGTTCTAGATTTTTTATGTTTGTTGTGATGTTTCCCCTTTAATCTCTGATTTTGTTGAATTAGAGTTGCTTTTTCTTGTTTTTGGTTAACTGGGCTAAGGGTCTGTCTATTTTCTTTATTTTTTTCAAAGAACCTATTCTTGGATTCATTGATTCTTTGTATTGTTTTCTTTGTTTCTATTTCATTAATTTCTTCTCTGATTTTTGTTATTTCTTCTTGTCTGCTAGGTTTGGGTTTCATTTGCTCTTGCCTTTCCAGAGCCCAGATGCAATGTTAAGTCATTTATTTGTGTTCTTTCTGGTTTTTTAATGTAGGCACTTAGAGCTATAAACTTCCCTCTTATAACTGCTTTTAAAGTGTTTCAGATGTTTTGTTGTGTTTTATTGTCCTTTTCATTTAGCTCCAGGAATACTTTTATTTCTTTCTTAATTTCTCCTTTGACCCTTTCATCATCCAGGAGTGTATTGTTTAATCTTTATGAGTTCCTGTAGTTACTAAGGTTTCTTCTGGTATTGATTTTAAGCTTTATTGCATTGTGGTTTGATAGACTGTATGGAATTATTTCATTTTTTTGTATTTGTTGAGGCCTGTTTTGCACCCCAGTATGTGGTCAGTTTTGGAGAAAGTTTCATGGGGTGCTGAATAGAAAGCATATTCTTTGATGCTTCAGTGGACTATTCAGTAGATGTCTATTAGGTCCATTTGATGTATACTATTGTTTAATTCAGATTTCTCTCTGTTTATTCTTTGTCCTGTTGACCTGTCTAATGGAGACAGTGGGATATTGAAGTCCCCTACTATTAGTGAGTCGAGATTAATCTGTGTCTTAAAGTCCTGTAGTACTGTTTTTATGTAGTTGGGTACACCAGAGTTTGGTGCATATATGTTTATATGTGGCCCTTTTTATCTCTTCTTATTACTTTTAGTTTAAAGTCCATTTTGTCAGATACTGGAATTGCAACTCATGCTTTTTTCTTAGTATTATTTGCTTGGAATATTTTTTTTCTATCCTTTAACCTTAAGGTAGTGCCTGTCTTTGAAGGTGAGATGAGTTTCTTGCAGACAACAAAAAGATGGATTTTGTTTCTTAATCCATTCAATTTAGCCTTCATCTTTTGACTTGGGAGTTCAGTCCACTGATATTTAAAGTTATTATTAAAAGATGTGTATTGATTCCTGTCATTTTGACTTCTGTTTGCACTCTTGGTTTAACTGTGCATTTCCACAGTTATACCTTCATTTAGTCATTCCTTTCTTTAGCTCTTCATATTGCTTCAAGAACTCTCTAAAGGGCTGGTTTTGTGGACTTGAATTCTTTAAGCCTATTTATGTCCTGGAAGATTTTTCTTTCCCCTTCAACTATAATTGAAAATGTTTTTTCTGGGTAAAGTATTCTGGTTTGGTATCTATGGTCATTTAGAACTAGGAATACTTTGGTCCAGGATCTTCTGGCTTTCATAGTTTGCACTGAAAAGTCAGATGTAATTCTGATGAGCTTTCCTTTATATGCGACTTGCTTTTCTTTTGCAGCTTTCAGTATTCTCTTCGCTCTGTACGTTTAGTGTTTTTACTATGATATGCCATGAGAAGTTTCTTTTCTGGTCCTGTATATTTGGTTTTCTAAGTGCTTCTTGTATTTGTATATGCATGTCTTTCTTTAATTTTGGAAAATTTTCTTCTACAATTCTGTTGAAGATCTGGTTCATACCATTATTCCGAGATTCTTCTCCTTCTTCTTTGCCTATGATGCATAAATTTGGTCTTTTCATGGTTTCCCACATTTCCTGCATATTCCATTCCTCTGTTTTCTTAAATTTTTTATAATATTTGCTAGAGCAGTCCAGTTCTTCAACTTATTCTTTCAGTCTTGATATTCTGTTTTCTATTTCGTTTGTTCTATTGGTGAGACTTTTCTCCTGTCATTTCTAGTTGGCTTATTGTTTCACTTCCTTCTTCATTTCAGCCTGAGTATTCTTCAATATTTCTAACTCTTTTCTGAATTCATTCAGAAGTTTATCCCTATCTTCTTCCAGTTCTTTGATTTCTTTGCTTGTGTGTTCTTTAAATTCATTTAATTCTTTTATCATGTTTATAATTGTTCTTTTGAATTCTGTGTCCTGGATTATCTCTAGGACTTTCACATTGTAGAACTCTTCTATAGGACTGTTGATGCTTGCTGGGGACATATTATTTGGATTTTTCATGTTATAATTTTTTTCATTATGACTTTTGCATGTGGATTTCTTTTGTTGTTTCTGATTCTTGTGTGAGACTCAAGCCTTCCTTTGTTGAGTTTAAGTCTATTTCTGTTTGTATACTTGATGTGCCTTTGTTGTTTTCTTATTGGGTATGAAAATCTGGTTGGTCTAGGCTTCAGGGTCTCTCTTTTGATTCTGTATCAGAGGAGCCTGATGGCATTAGTTCAGCTGCTCAAGAGTTCCCACAGAGGTCCAAGTCAGATGAGGATCAGATGCTCTCAGGGTTCCTCCAAAAGTCTGGGTTCCTCTAGTCAGGAGGCACAGAACATTTGGGGAAGCTTTCTAGGTGGAGCTAGGATTCAGGTAATCTTGGGCAGTCTGCAAGAGTCTGAGCAACTATTAAAGGGTGGGGAAGCCTAACAATGGAGCAGTGGGAGGGGCTGTAGGTGAACTCACTATAGAGAGATGGACAAGGAACTATTTGGAAATCTTACTGCCTCACAGAGCTAATTTGGTAGAGCTCTGGAGAGCAAAAGCAGGCCTGTCCCCAAAGCTAGAAGTAGAACAGGACATGGGGTCCAGAATATTGGAGTTGCTCAGGTTGTTTGGGAGTCAAGGGCAGTGGGCAGGATCAGAATTACTAGGGAAGAGGGCTAGTCTCTGGAATGCCAGCCAAGTTAAAGGTGGGGACAGCTAGGGTAGAAGGCTGGTATTATGTGTGCAAAAGCAAGTTGGGTCTAGGGGCAGGCTGTGAAGGTCTAGGAAACTACACTGAAGAATTGAGCTCATCAGGGTGCAAAGGATCAGGATGCAGTGGGTGGGAATAGGGCTGTGCCCAAAGCTAGAAGGAGAAAAGGATGTGGGGACTGGGAGATTGAATCTTCTCAGATTGTGGGAGTGAAGGCTTAGTGGGTGGGGTCAGACTTACCAAGGAAGGAAGCTGGTCTCAGGAATCCCAGGCAAGTAGGGGTTGGTGAAAGCCAGGGTAAAAGGCTGGTCTCAGGTGTGCAAAGGTAATTTGGGGGTGGGGACAGGCTGTGAAGGCTATAGGAAACTAGACCGAAGAGTTGAGTTTGTCTGGGTGCAATGGATCCAGATGCAATGGATGGGTCTGGGCCAAGAGAGTAGTCTAGAGGTCTGGGGTGCCAAGGCAGAAGCAGGCCTGTGCCCAGGGCTAGAAGGAGAACAGGATCACATATAGTCTTTTAATTAGAAATATGCATATATAGCACACAAAAAATGAATGACTACTATTTTATTTAAGTATTCCTAATTCTCTTGCTATGTATATATTCCTTTTCCAACGTTTAGTCTTTTACATGACATTACAGTTATGCATATATTTGAATAATCATGTCCATAATATTATCTTGTGACTAACTTGACCAATATTCACTCTGCCTGTGTACACATGCAGCACTTAAACACTATCAGAATTAACTTGCTTAGCAAACATGACCATAACCCGTATGTCACACCCCCAGGGATGAGCAAGTGCTCCACTGAGCCATCCTTGTTGGGGCACCAGCTCTTCCAACAGGGTTCTTTAAATACAGGATTGTCATGTAGCCAGCTTAAGGTGCTAGGGCTTGTGTTTCAAGACTAGTCTAGCTTAAGATTTTATTTCCTTATATTAAGAAGTAAGGTATAGCAAGGCTCTGCTATTTTTCTTCTTACATTCCAATGACTTATTGTGTGTCTCCTGTGCTCTCTTGACTGTGTGCCAAATGGCTCTAGCCTCTCTGAAAAGGAGGCTTCTGTCTCATTGCCTTATAGCTCCACACCTTCTAGAACAGCTGCCAGGGAGCCCAAGCATCCTTACCCCCGACTGATTCATCATAATTGTCCGATGGAGGCAACATTTCCAACATTTAAATAGGAATCTGATAAAATACAAGTAAGGATATAAGCATGGAGTAGACACGGGAGCCAATGCAAAGATGAGGAAGACCTGCCGGGCTGACCTGTGCTATCTGTCCTTATTGCCCCTCTGCATACTATATCTCAGCTTCATAATCCTGCAAGCAAGAGCTGCAGTCTTGGTGTCCTTGTTGAGGAAATAGGCATGTTTTAAAAGGACCGCACACCTGCAGGGCACCAGAAGCAACGTCACACTCTGGTCTTGGCTCCAAAGCAAACCCTCTTTACACTTCATTATGTTGATTTCTCCAGCAAAATTGCATTTGAAAAATCAAATTAGTACAACTTACAAATTTGTTCATCAATAATATTGACAAAAATGCATGAAACAGATGTTACAGATTAACTCCTATGGATGATGGCATACATGAGCTTAACTTTTCTGGGAAACGTTTTACCCATATAAAACAAAAGTCTTAAAAACTCTACACTGTATGTCTGTCTTTAGGACTCTAGCATGAGAAAATAATTCTGTGAATTTTCTCCAGACAAAATTGTTCATGGAAGCCTTGTTAAAAATCAGAAAGCATTATGAGCAACTTTCATTTGCCATTCAAATTAAATAGCTTGGTAAATGATCCTTGATTTTTGCCTTAGAATATAACGTAATTACTAAAATATGTTTAGAATAAATGTTACATAGTTGTATTATATTAAGTGAGATAAAGGAGAAGAGAAAATTATATAGATTATAGTGATCACATTGAAAAGATGTATTTATACATGTATATACACATTGGAAAGAGGTTCTCTGTGCTGATAGCTGAGTAATTCCTGTTAGCTTAGTTTTAATTTCCTGGGTAATAAATGAAATAATTTCAGAAAATATAATAGTTTAAGAAAAAGTTTACGTATCTAGAGACAGAAAAATCAGAGTTCAAGTGTGAGGAACAATTCAGATTGCCAAACTGTTTTCTTCTCTGCCATAGGGATAGTATCCTTCTCTCGTAGAGACTTGGCTTTGTGCAACAAAAAAGATGCTGGGAAAATTCTATTTCTTCTGCTTTCACTGTCCATCTCTTTTATAGGAAGTTTAGTTACCTGAGATATTGTGATGGCAAAGAGGCACTTGAACCCCTCTTTATCCTTTGTGCATTTAAAATGAGCCAAGAGGAACAGAATCAAAAATTATTTTACTCAAGCATCACTAATGAAGGCCATGGCTCCCCTAGTATGCTCATGATCCTCAGTCGTTTTAGGAATCCATTTGTGTGTAGATAGGAGAGCATATTTGGGATGCTCTCAAAACTATCCCATTGCTGCACATGCTCACAGATGCCAAAATTTGCATCTCTGGAGAACTGCAAGTATTTCATGGTTCTTCATTTGTGGAGCTTTGGAGTCGTGACCCAAGTTAAGAAAGAGGAGAGGAGAGGCTTAGGGGTTGGCAAGACAGCAGCTTGCAAACAAATTCCGTATGCTCTTCTCTCCCTACCCCAATCGCTAGGTCAGTTCAGAGTTAAGACCATTCTCCTGGTTGACAGCATTCCCAATCAATATGCTAGTTATCTCTGTCACAACACTTCCCTTTTGATAAACTCTTAGTCACAAAATGTATGAATGTTGAATCCTTAATTCTGGCCTCCTTTTAGAACAAAAGTTCTAATGGAGTTCTAAAAGTTCTAGATTCTAGGCACTACTACCTGGAAATCAAAAAGGTCATCCATGCCTTCATAAAAGACCCAAACAAATATTAATGAAAACATTTCAGGAGCCAAGCTTTTCAGAGCCAGGTAGTAAATGTTTTAGGCATTGATATATATATATATATATGTTTTATATATTTAGAAAATCTATAGATATCTATTTTCTACCATCTGTTATCCTTTGCTTGCTTTTTTAATAAGCTTTGAAAGTATAAATTCACTCTTTGTTTGTGGCTGTACAACAACAACCATAATTTGCTGCCTGAGGTTTGGAGTGGAGACAGCAGTCAGCTCCAGGAAACAATTTCTGATGCTTTTGACCTTTGTCATCTTCGGCAAGGTGCTAAACATTTCTGTGCTACAGGAAAATGGGGCGGGGGGGTGTCACAACAGCACCCTTTCCCCCAAGTCAGGTCTTGTGAGCATTCATTGATATAATACATATGAAGTATTCAGGGCAGTGATGATGATACAGGCATCAAAACACAGACCTAGCCCTGTCAGCAGGTTGAGTGTAGAGTCCAGCCTGGTTTGCTTTGCCCAGAGTCACTCAGGACCTTCAAGTGAAGGATGGTCGCTGTGAACCTTTAGCCCACTGTGCTTTGCTGATAGATAGTGTCCTGGGGGAGGGATAACAACTGTGCTTAGAGAATGAAAATAGTTCTCATATGCAAAGTGAGATAAAAATAGCTCCTATCTCCTGGTTGTTTTGCAGCATAAATAGAATGATGAATATGAATTTGCTCGTTATGAAGTATAGCTCTAGTTATTATCATGGAAGATACCTGATTAAAATGACTAATTAGAAAAGGGGTTTTGGCAGAACCTTTCCTGAGGTAATAGTCCTGAAGTAGTATATTTTGAGCTTGCTTACTTGATATACATTTCTTCCTGTCCTCACTTGTCTTCCGTGTTTTCCCAGACTGAGACCCTGTCTGATTTGCTCCTGCAGTCTCAGCACTGAGCCCAGGACCAAGTGCATAGCTCTGTAGCTGGGTAAATGTCTATTTTTAGATGAACTGGCTTTATTTTTGAAAGGACATTATACAAAATTAGGGTTTAAATGTTTGCTTGGGTTTTCTTTTTTGGAATGGCATTTCTAAATCCTAAAGAAATTCCAATTGAGATGGCTGTCAGAATGAACACACGCTGAACATCCAATATGCCTGATGTTAACAGAATGCACACAAGCGAATTCAACCAGCTGTGCATACAGCAGGGAACAAAGCAAGGCTTCCTCAGTGGAACAGTGTGTAAGGGTTCCAGAAAGGATGAAGGGATAGGAGAGCAAATTGAGGAAGGAAACCATGGGCCAAAATGTATGCTCTCCTGAGTGCGTGCGTGTGTGTGTGTGTGTGTGTGTGTGTATGTGTGTGTGTTGGTGATGGGGATTGTGGAGAAGCAACTAAACAGCTCTGGAGTGCTGCCAAGCCAGGGTACAGACAAAGGAGCAGACAGAGAAACAGAGAAAGGACAGTTGTCTGAAAAGCCACAGAGGTAAAGGATAGGTGGTTTCTCCTTGCTCTTTCACATCTGTGTACATAGTATTTATATGGTATTAAGCTTAATAAGTAACCTAAGATGATGGGCATGTTATATACAAACACTTGCCATTTTATAAAGGACTTGAGCCTCTGTAGATTTATCTTCAGAGGATCCCAGAACCAGTTCCCCACTGACACTGAGAGACAATCGTGCTGCCCAGTCAACAGCCCTAGGAAGAATAGTAAGCCCTTGCACCCAAAGGTGTCACTGCTAGAAATTACATCCCACATATATAAGGCACAAATAAAGAATACAGCAAACATTATGTAATTAGGAAGCTAGCCAGTCATACCTCCTCCAAAAGACTTACATAAGAATACAAATCATGAAACAGTATATTTGTCTAGGACCACTTATACAGCTGTTTATTTGGGACATTCCTCTGTAACCGCAAACAGCAGCAAGGAAGAGAGGTGACGTATGAGCCCCCCCACCCCCGCTTGCTCCACACTCTGCTCTTCCTACAGGAATGTGCTCAAGAGTTTAACAACCATTTTTTTGGGGGGGGGATACTTTTAATTAATTTAATTCTATGTTTTAAGATGTATTATGCTTACTTCTACTTATGTATATGAACCTGGTTGGTCATACAAGGCTGAAGACTGCATGTCAGCTAACATGTCAGCTGAGTTCATATATGGCTTGCAGTGTCTGCTAGAGAGAAATGAACATAGATCTCAGACACCATTGTTTGCACTATTCCATGTAGGATGGAAATCCTTCAAAAACATGTATTAAATGAATGGACAGCCCAAATCTAAACTCATACTGAAACACACACACACACACACACACACACACACACACACACACAAATGAAATGGAGATCTTTTTTAAAGGTTAGAACCTCATTCAATTTTATGTCTTATAGAGTTTATACTGAGTTCAATGTCATATAAGTGTATTAATTCAATTGTGAACCTAAAAATTTACAGCCAATTTTGAAAGACATGCAGCTTTGCTCTGGAAATTGTTATTGAATCTGTTAATGCTGTAATGGAATGCTTCTTCTAATCATGTGGTTATTAAATAATTTAAAAAGAGTACAAAGTATTATTAATATCCATAAGAAATAAAGATACTTATATAAAAAAGAAACAAATAATCCTAATGGAGAAATGGACAAAATTCATGGTCATCTTTTCACGAGAGATTTAATACAAAACTAGGTCTGGTGGTGTATGCCTGCAATCCTGGGTGGATGCAAGGTGATCAAGATTCCTGTTCAGTCATCCTCAGCTACATAGGGTATTTGAGGCCAGCCTGACTGCATTAGAGCTTATCTCAAACACACACACACACACACCCACACAGAGAGAGAGAGAAAGAGAGAGAGAGAGAGAGAGAGAGCCTGCCTCTAGAAGGGGGTTCACATTTTGAGTACACTACGTTTGAGTAGTGTTAATTTCTTTCTTTCTTTTTTTTTTTTTTTGAGACAGGGTCTATCTGCAGTCCTGGCTGACCTGGAACTCACTGTGTAGACCTCAGTCTCACAGAAATCCACCTGCCTCTGCCTCCCAAGTGCTAGGATTAAAGGCATGTACCACCATACTTGGATAAAGGGTATATTTTTGAATAAAAGAATGTTCTACACCTTTCTTTTGAATTCTAAAAAGAAATGATCATAAAAGCACAATAAAATTTGATGTAAGAATCCAAGAAGCACAGAAAATTGCAAATGAAAAGAGAACAAGATTCTAATACTACCCTATGCATGTAACTATGATTACCATCTTCCTGTATATCTGTCAGTGATCTTCTAGGTACATGTGGGCTCAGTTGAAGGTTTTGATCTGTGATAGACCATCATATTTTGGAGGTAGAAAACATGCAGTGTTAGTGAAGAGATGGAGAAGAACTTGAAGTTTGTGTAGTCTATAATCTATAGTCAAGGGATGATTGTTGACACTTTGTCAAGAATCAAAAAACAAAAGAAAGGTCATTGAAAAAGGGCCACAGTATTGGAATTTAAAGAGCAGGTGAGGCTGGGGCACTTGGAAGTTGACATAGGGCAAAGAAGGGTCAAATGACACAGAATTGCTCAAACACTCCTGGTTCATCCCGTCAGTGCTCAGATTTAATAGAAAAGAGAACTGATTGAAGGTATTCAGTCTCTAAGGGTGCTGAGCAGTTTTCACAGTGGAGAAATGAAATTGTAAATGCGATAGTTAATTTCAGGCTTTGCCTCTGTGAGAATTTGGGGCAATTTTGGTCACTCCCCCAAAGCCCATTTCTACTGTGTTTTCAAATTCATTGTTTTTCATTCATTATAGGTCTCAAACATTCTATTTATCTATGTCAGGTTTTATTTTTTACATGATCCATGTCTCGTCCCTCTTGCTGCTGTTTGTCTGGGCTTTATCTGTTTCATTAACTGTTTCATGAACAAACTTCTGGTTCTGTTGATCAAATTGTTTCTTTGGATGTGGAAAATCTTTCTCACACATTCCATTTTTTATCTCAGTATCTCCTTCTTTCACGTTTCTGGGGGTTTCTGTATTTATGCTTGCATTTCCTCTTCCCTGCATTGCCCTTGCAACTGCCTGGAATACAAAAAACATTCTGAGGACCAGACTCCTAGAAAGGGAGGTCAGAGAGACACAGGGCACCATCTTGTTTTAGAGGTGCTGTCTGAATGAGGGCAGGGCTTGTCCTGAGTCTCGTGCTTTGCTGAGTGCTGTTCGCAGTTGCTCCAGCTGAGAACCTCACTGCAGTCCACCAGGAAAATATCATGGCACATCTGCTAAGACTCTCATTCCACTGTCCAGAGGTGTCTTCGTATTGGTTAGCTCAACTTAATTATTGAGATGCTAACAATGCTTTTGCAAAGTTAAAACTAAGAGAAAAATCTCTGAGAATTAGAAGATCTGAGCTCCAGAATTGCTAGGTCATGTTGGTCATTTTGCACGTCAAGAGACCCAGCCTCAGTCAAGCCAACCTGCTTTCCTTTTAGGCCATGATGATCAAGGGTTAGCCACAGTTAATTGCCTGGAAAATGCCAAATTCTATTCTTGTAGAACTATGTATTTCTTCTACTCTTTCAGTTTTAGAACTCTCCTTCAAGAAGGACATTGACTGTAAATACCAAAATATGAAACCTTGAGGGGCATGAAGCCATTTCAAATAGGAAAGAAAAATTTGCATCTAAACAAGCAAAAACAAAAACAAAACAAAAAACGAAAAAGAAAAGAAAAAGAATCAAGCACTGTTAATGTAATTATTTTTCTGACTTTGAATTCCCTTTCCCAAGTGACTCCACAATGCTTTTATTTTAACAGCCCCACCCTTCAGCTTCCTGCACACCCTCCTGGGACATTTCCTCATCAGCCATGTCGGCTGGGCTGCTTTTCTCATTAATGTGTTTTAACAGCACACCATGGTTTCCTCGGTGACACAACAGACCAGAGTCAATAAACTCTCTTCCAGGTAGTATAAAGCATATTCAAGCTCAGGAATGATTGCATGTCCAGGGCTCAACATAAGCCTTTGTTTTCCATTTCCTTTGAGAATGCTGCCTGCCTCACCTGGTGAGCCCTTCATGTGAGAGTCATTACTCATGGCAGGGCATGTGGAATCCAACTTTGCCTAATGCAACAGAAAGAGAGAAGCCCACAGGCAAATCTCTCTTTAATGCCATCACCCCCCCATTCATAGAGTTTTAAAAACCAGACTATCTTAAATATACTTTAACTGAGAAAAAAGATCCACCTTAATCAATCTGATGGAAAGAGTATCTTGCTAGTAATGACAATACCTATGATGATCTCATCTAAACCTCATGGCAACAATATGCAGTGGATAACATCATACCCACAAGGAGGGAGTCCTGCACTTCAGTTTTTCCCCAGAAACCACAGCCTCAGTGGGCTGCATCCACTTGATTTATTAGAGGGATTTTTTTTTTTTTTTGCCCTTTTAGGGTTTTTTGTTGTAGCTGCAAACTAATGACCATGCCTAGAAGGCCATTTATAAAACATCAACATCTGCATTGAGTGGGGGGGGGATGTGGGAGAAGGTAGAGGAGGGGATTGGGATTAAGGGAAAAATAACCTCCTTTAAGGACATTTGAAAAAGCCATATGGCTTTTATATAAGCCATATATATAAACTTTTATAAGTTTATATATATATGTAATATATATATCATATATATCCATATAAAAGCATTTAATTGGAGTATCCTACACAGGAGATTATGCTTATCCCAGAAGCCATAGATTACCCAATAAAAAACTCAATGCCAGGTGTGGGATACCTCCAATCAAGGTGTTAGTCAGAAGTGTCCAGGAGACCCCCCAACACAATACAAACTATTTCTGTTGCTGTTGGTTGCACTTTAGAACTTGATGGTAAGATTGTGGCAGAAAACACCATATATATTGGTTACAGGACAAGGAGAAATCAAATTGGTACTGACTAACAGTCTTACCAAACTATGAACCCTGTGAAGTGCAGTAATAATCATCAGGACAAGATATGACTACCAGAACAATAGTGGCACAGACATTATGAGGGTAACCAGCTGCTTTAGCATTGGACTTAAGGCCTGCTCTACAGTAGGAAGCACATGCCTGGTACTGTAAATCTTGCCAAGAACTCATAGTCGGGGATCTCATAGATCCCAGCGGTGAACTCCTACTATTTTTCTAAATGGACATAGTAATAAACTACTCTCTAAATTCTAATCTCAGACCTCATCAGAGAAGCTGGTCAAAGTGCATAGAATAAGTGACTGGAATGCTCATCCACAAATGGGACTTCTGTATTACCTCCTCTTCCCAAGGCTTGGAAGGACAGAAAGATTGTAAGAACCAGAAGGTGGGTAAGACCAAAGCAAAACTGTGGCTTTTGAACATGACAGGACTGCTGTACTCATGAGCTCACGGCAGCTGTTTTGCCTGCATAAAAACTGCATGGGAATAAGCTAGTGAAGGATCTAGCACAAAAGGAGGAATTCATGAGCTCCCACCCTTAATGGAGGAGCTGTGGACAGTTGATGGCTTCGGGAGGAGGGAGAGTCCATTTAAGGGTGTGGCTCCTGGTAGATCACTATGCTCCAGTGGATGGCTCCATACCTAGAAGTCTATGAATAGCACAAATTTGGAGTCAATGTTTTAAAAAGGGGAAGAATTTGGAGGAGCTGAGGGGAGGAATTGGGGGTGAATATGATCAAAATACACTACATGAAATTCTCAGAATTAAAATATTTATAAAAATAAATGCGTGTGTGTGTGTGTGCGCGTGTGTGTGTGTGTGTGTGTGTGTGTGTGT
>NW_008347814.1:2047376-2087100 GCF_000622305.1 Nannospalax galili
CAGGACAACCTTGCTTGTCATTCCCCAGGAGGCATCCATCTTATTTTTTGAGACAGGGTCTCCCAATGCCCTGGAACTCTAGTAGGCTAGGCTGGCTGTCCAGTGAGCCCAAGGATTTGCCTGACTCTGCCTTTCCAGCACTGAGATTACAATAACACAGGGATGGAACCCAAACAGGAAGAAGGCCTCTCTTAATTACATAGGACAACCTTGCTTGTCATTCCCCAGGAGGCATCCATCTTATTTTTTGAGACAGGGTCTCCCAATGCCCTGGAACTCTAGTAGGCTAGGCTGGCTGTCCAGTGAGCCCAAGGATTTGCCTGACTCTGCCTTTCCAGCACTGAGATTACAATAACACAGGGATGGAACCCAAACAGGAAGAAGGCCTCTCTTAATTACATCATCTCTCAAATGGTAGTGATGTGATCATAAATGTTCGGAAAGGGATTTTTTAAAATTAAAAAAAATTTATTAAATAACCACATGATTAGAAGAAGCATTTCATTACAGTTTTAACATATTCAATAACAATTTCCAGAGAAAAGATACATCTCTTTCAAAAGTGGCAGTAAATTTTTAGGTTCACAGTTGAATCAATACAGTTATATGATACTTAATGCAACATAAACCCTATAAGACATAAAATTGAATGAGGTTCTAATCTTTAAAAAAGATCTCCATTTCATTTTAAAAAATATTGTTTCCTACAGAAAGACTTACTTTTTTTTTTTTTTTGGCCTTTTTTGAGATAGGATCTCCCTGTAGCCCCAGAGATCTGCCTGCCTCTGCCTCACAAGTGCTGGGATTAAAGGTGTGCAGCACCATGCCCAGAAGACAGACTCATTTTTAATGCTACTAACACTTAGATGTTTGCACATGCATCTCTAATCTCTATGTACCTGATTATTACTAGTCACAGTTGATTATGTTCAGATCCTTGGCACCTGAGTATGGATATAAAGTCATTTCAATGGTAATGTTTATCACCTCTACTAATTAACATGAAGTAAGTTTTTATGCTTCTTTCTTCAAATATAACTTTTTTTTATTTGTTGATTTTTTTGTGTGTATATCATACAGAACATCTCAAACAATCTTATTCATCTATATACCCACTTCCCAAATGGCACCCTCCCATAGCCCCCCCTTTAGATAAGATAGGGTCTGCTGTTCATTTTCCCAGTTCTATGCTGGGTTGCTACTGTCTGGGAGTCTCTTGGGCCAGCCTGGCCAACAACTCAAAGGAAGGTCTCTCTTATCTGGCATTGTTTCTTATTATGTAGCCTTTAACTATACACATGGACTCTTAAAAAATTATATTGACCCCTTTAATCTTTGGTTATACTTTCCTTTTGGGTGTTTAAGACCATATAGTTGGCTCAGATAAACCAATTTATTTTTACTCTTAAGGCTGTTTGAGGATCTGTTCCTCGGGGGTCACACGGGCTTGGGAGGAGCCCCTGGCTCCTTTCTTTTACCAGTTCCATCTATATGAAGATAAGTCAAAGGTCCTACTTGACCATGGCTGGCTTCACTTGGAAGCATGGAGGAAATGTTTCCTCTGTGTTGATTCTCCTCTTTGTAGACTGGTATTTTTTATGTTTTAAAAAATGAACCAAGAGAAGCAATAATTAAGAGTGAGTGCATTTGAATCATACATTCCTGGCTCAAAGTCATTATTCAACAAGTATAAGCTATGATAAGTGTGCAACCTTTCCATGGAATATAAGCTCCAATACTCTCAATGTATGACCAAGGCCATTAACATTACCAAACCCTCCATATACTCTTGTCCTAAACATGCACACCTATGGTAGAGTTTAATATAGAAAGTACAATAAGAGATTGAAACAGGCACCTAGAATCTGTTTTTGTCAAAAAGTATAGACTCCTCACTTGGGCCCCCGGGATAACTAAATGCAGGGCAGACCTTGCATCTCTGCCTTTGTTTTCTGCCTGTCTCCTTCTTACCTCCTCATGTAGGCAAGTTAGTCACTCAAGCAATGCCTGTCTATTCCATCTCACCTGCCTTGGAGACAGAAAGAACAAGGAAAAGTTATTGTTCTAAACGACATCACTTTAGATTCTGGGAGCAACACAGCCTGGAAGACTGCATCCTGGAGCAGAAGTGTCCATCTCCTGGGAACCAGACTGCTCCCTTCACGTGACTGCAGTTGTAAGGACTTCTTTGGACCACCCTGAAGAACCCAAACTGAAACAATGATCTATCACACACACCTTGATTAAGAATGCTCAGTCTGCATACCTCTCAAGAGTCCACTGCCATAGTTAGTGCTCTCCACATGTAAACCTAACACTCATGTCAGCACCCTGAAGATGGACTCTGGTCACTGGCCCCAGTTATTCGTTCCTCTTCCCAATGTGGCTGTACTGAATGTATCTCCGTTCTCTGCTTTACACCGTTATTTATCTCTGTAAATGGTGAACTGGATGGGTGGCTGAGCCTAGCCTCTTGTGGTTGATAGAGTTCAAGTTTTTGTCCTAAAACCTTCTGTAACAAGACTGGCATCAGTAACTAATAACAGAGTAATCATAGCATCATACTATAAAAATTGTTATTCAGAGCATATGAGCTATTTCTGGATCTCTGCTGATCATGGCTGAATTAAGCAATAGAAAGTACAAGCATGGATGGGGGGCTACTTTATTACTATATTGGTCTCTGTGTCCTGTATGTCTTCCATGCATTGCTGTGTATCGTGAATATTTGATTATCTTCATCTCAAGTACTGGAAAGGTGAAGCTCAGAGGGGCAGTGCCCAAGTCATAGCCTCCATTTAATCCACAGAAGTCCAACCAGGAGTAACATCCACTCAGCACTGCATTATGCATTCCATTGTCTCCAGAAACTTCAAGTCCATCATCTAACTCCACTATTCTTAGTAGGTAGGCTTTATCCTGCTTTTCATTAAGTAAAATGAAACTGAGAACAGTTAAGATTCTTGCTTGATATAATATGTATATTACACAGAGAAGCTAATGACAAAAGAATTGAAGATATCTTGTCTATATCTTGTAGGTGTTTGCTCCTTAAAGTGTGGTTCCCCAGGTCAGCATCCCACAATACCTGGGGACTTGTGAGGAGCACAGCATGGCAACATTTCAGGACAAGTCTTGGTCCTACTGAATTATAATGTGCACTTTAAAATTTAAGAACAGCTGTTATAGAAGACACTCATACCCCAGCCTAAATTAACTGTATCATTTTGTAGATGAGGAGATATACCCAAGAGAGCACAATAGCTTTCAGAGCAATTAAATATTAATTTATCAAGGTGTAAAATATCAAAATTCGTTATTTCAGAACCTCAA
Organism: Nannospalax galili; assembly: GCF_000622305.1. Lineage (NCBI taxonomy): Eukaryota > Metazoa > Chordata > Mammalia > Rodentia > Spalacidae > Nannospalax > Nannospalax galili. The sequence continues at coordinate 2,050,710 of NW_008347814.1, forward strand.
ATCAGATTTTCAAAACATTGATAGTTTCCAAAATAAGCTGAGTTAATAAGAATCACAAGTTGACATACCAAAACACAAAGGTCACGAAGCTACAGAAGAGACTTTAACAGGAAGTACCAGTGCCTTTTCTTTTTGCCATGCTGGGGATTGAACACAGGGCCTCACACCACACGCTACTGAAACACTAGGGCAATGAATCATATCCCAGGCCCATACTAGTGCCTTTTAAAATACAAACTTAAGGGGCTGGAGAGATGGCTTAGCAGTTAAGAACACTGACTGTTCTTGCAGACCGCCTGGGTTCAAGTCCCAGCACCCACATGGCAGCTAGCAACTGTCCATAACTCCAGTTCCAGGGGATCTGACAACCTCTTCTGTCCTCCATGGGCGTTGCACATCACAGGTGCACTTCCCTATAAGCAGGCAGTACATGCATACACATAGGGTGAAAATAATAAATAAAATATTTTCAATAAATAGTAAATAAATAAATAAAATACAAACTGAAACAAGGAGTGATTAAAGTTAGAATCAAGTTATACAAATGTATACATTAGTGTATAAAGTGAACATTTTCTATGATGTGTATTGCTTCATTTAATGACATTGTGAATGAAACACCATCATCATTGCTTTTAAATCTGTTCTAGAAACTAGGTTAAGGAACAGTTCAAAGGCATTCAACTGGCAAATTATCAAGTTGGACTGAAATCCAGGTCTTTACATGGAACGGGGAGTGATTATGCTGTGCTTATCATGTCCTATAACATATAGCTATCAGACAACACATTGCAGCAACAACCACTCAGAAGTAAGCTCAGGATTCTGCACTAAACCTCACCCACTCAGGATTCAGGAACCATTGCAGAAGAAGGAACAGAAGGATTGTAAGAGCCAGGTTTGGTGCATGAACATAAGGAAACAGAGGCTTTTAGGCTTCTGACAACTTGCAACAATAATGACAGCATGCACAAGACCCATGCCGACTCAATCAGACAAAACCCAACATAGAACAGGAGAAATGGGCAGCAGGCCCCAGTTAATGAGGAAGACCCAGTGCATTGAGGGAGGCACCACTCTTTAGCTTCAATGCACTGGGTCTTCCTCCACTAACTGGCATTCAAGACTGTACCCAACAGACAGGCCAACCTGATCTAGCCAATTTTACATTAAGACTCTCTTCCTAGGCAATTCTAGGTTATGACAAACTGACAGTTAAAATTAACAAGCAAGGTTATATGAACATTTAATATGGCAGTTCATACTTCACTTAATCTCCACACTGACTCTGTGATAAATAGTAATATCAATTGTCATTGACTCTGTTTTAGCAAATAGGATAAGGACTAGTTCAAAGTTATTGGCAAGCTGCAGAATTGGACTAAAGTCCAGTCTGTACCCTCCACAACCCCTTAACCCTCAGGGCTGTGCTCACCCTCCCACACCATGCACAGCTGATACAATTCTTTTATTTTTTTTATGTGGTTCACCAAATAACTCTCTAAAATGATTAACAGCATGGAAGCTTCAGCATCTTACCATCACCATAATTCCATGATAACCTTACTCAAACTGCAGTTTTTCCCAGACCAGTCTAAGTGCAGATCTCTTCCTATTTACGCCTCCTTCAGTGGACTCGTAGCCCAGCTCTGTCCAAAGGCAGGCCAGCCACCAGGATCCAGCTGGATTTACATCTGTGGATTGGTTAACAGCAAGATGTTTGGTCCTGAATAACAATCAGATGTATCTCTTCTGCTTTAGTGGTAATAAAACATATGGTTTATAAGTTTAAACTTTATTAAACCATTAATAGGAAAGGCCTCACATATACATGTATGCACATTCTATTTTAGAAACTTGCAATAAAAATTCTGTAGAGGCTCCTATTTTGTATATTGTTATTTTGTCTAAATGAGAGTTGCAAGAAAAAAAAGCAACTTAAAAACTTCTCCCAAATTGGGATTAAATAATAAATGGGCTTTCAAAAGTCAGTAACTAGGGCTAGAGAGATGGATCAGTGGTTAAGAGTGTGTAATGCTCTTGCAGAGGACCTGATTTTGGTTCCTAGTACCTATGTCTAGTGGCTCACAACTGCTTGTAACTCCAGCTCCAGAGGATCCAAGACCTCTGGCCTCCCCCCTGGTGTACGTGGCCCTCTCTAAACATACACAAACAATTTAAAAAATCACTGACTAACAGTCTCCAGATTTTTGTCACTACCTATTTTTGCAAGATAAATTTATCTTTTCAAAAATACATTATAGAATTGGGTGTGGTGGCATATGCTTTTGATACTAGCACTCAGGAGACAGAGGCAGGTGGATCTCTGTGAGACTGAGGCCAGCCTGGCCTACATAGCAAGTTCCAGGCCAGCTGTGGCTTCAGGGAGACCCTGTCTCAAAACACCAAAACATATATAGAGAGAGAGAGCTGGAGAGATGCCTCAACAGTTAAGAGTGCTTGCTGCACAATCATGAGGACTGGAGGTTAGATTCTAGTACCTATTACCACACAAAAGGCGAAACTCCAGCTCTGGCGATTTAACACCCTTTTCTGACTTCTGTGTATACATAAAGGCAAGCAGCCATACGTACACATGTGCATACACTCATATAGATACACACATATAAAGAAGTAAATAAAATATATCATACAAAACATTACAAAGGTTTAGGATATAGCTCAGTGGTAGAAATTTCTTAACATGCATGAGGCCCCCAGTTCAATCCTCAGCGCTGCAAATGTAATAGTAATGATAATGATAATGAAATGGCAGATAATAATACAAAGAGAGAAAAATGAAGATAAATATCATCAAAAGAAGAAAAGCAACCCATAATGTAATTTGGAAATAAACAGAAGGAATTATAAATTCCAAATATTTCTCAAATATTTTATGAGTATACAAGCATGAATTTGATGTTAAGTATAAATATTCTGTAGTTCTTAACTTTAGTAGATTTCATAATATAGTGTTCTTGGGTGCATAATGCAATGTACAGACACTGTGATTCATTTTATCTGCTGCCTATTGTCAACCTCACTTTTTAAAACTTAGTTTAACCTTGCATTAAATAACCTTTTCCTAAATCATATATTTATATATATGATTTTTTGAGACAGGGTCTCCCTGTAGCCTCAGCTTGCCTAGAACTTGCTATGTAGACCAGGTTGGCCTCAATCTCACAGAGATCCTCCTGCCTCTGTCTCCCACATGCTGGGATTAAAGGGGAGACCACCGTGCCCAACTAATTTTGGCTATATCTTGAATTACTTGTTCAGGAAAAATTTCTTGAAATATAAATACTCTGTCAAAGAGCTACACTAAAAAAAATTCAATAGCTGTTAGTCATAGAAAATTAACAAATAGAAATAGCCAAAAAGACTAATAATTGTTCTACCATATGTTCATAAATCATGTGTGGGCTTACTGTTTATCCCATACCTTCTGCATGTGTGTCTACTTATCTGTATGTAAATACATTTAATATAGTTTTGTTATTAATCTATATTTCAGACATATTTAAATATATATCTAATTCACAAAATCTATTTTTCGACAGTTTTCCTACTTAGAGGATAATTGCAAAGACTAGATGAATGAGTAGACGAATGCAATTCAAATGATTTTGTCGATGTCAGATTGTTACCTGTTATTTTATATTATTTCATACAATACAAAATATCTTCAGTGTCTATTTGTGCTCATGGTTTTCCCCCACAACAGTTCAATGGTGACTTAATAGACTACACAGTGTAGAATTAGGATGATCCAGGAATAGTAGAGACATGTGATTGAATTAAAACATGGCAGAGATGAATTCACTGGAAATTTGGAGCATTAACTCCATTTATTGTGAATAAGAAAAGATTACAATAACTGAAATGAGTCCCATGTATCAGAAACCAGTGGATGCATAATCAAATAAATGTGTGTGACAAAGCAAGGAATTAAGAGCATCACAGACTTTAATATACTGAAGCACTAATGAGAGTGCATGCATTTCAGAACTGAATCTAGAAAAAGCAAACATAAAAAAGGAATCAAATCAAAATGAATCGAAAAATTGGAGAACACAACTGCTATATACTGTGAGTTCTAAAAAACTAAATTATCAGTAGACAACATGAACAAGGTGGTTATGAGCCCAGAGGCTAATGAGATCCCAGAAGAATGAGAGACTGCCCTGTGCAGACCTAGGCCAATGGAGTCCATCATCTTTATGAGGTCTGTGATTTTCAAGGAACGTATTATGGGCTGAGTTGCTTCAGAGGATATAGGAAATCTGGACTGAGCAATGGCCCTGACAACTTGAAAAATCCATCATAGAACTCCCTTTTTTTTTTTTTTAAGAATTTCATAGAATGTATTTTGATCATATTCAGATCCCCTCCCCCATCTTACTACAATCCCCTGACTTCGTGTCCTTTATTACTTTTTTTTTTTTAAGGCCCATTAAGTCCAAGTTGTTTTTTTTCCCAAATAAATGCTGCTGTTAAGTGTGAGTGTACCCACTGGAGCCTGATCAGCCTACCGATGTCCCACCCTTAAGGAAAACTGACTCTCCCTCTCCCAGTAACTATCAACCGCCAATAGTTCCTCAGTTAGGGCTCACCTCCTCTGCTTCCAAGGGATCAGTGAGAAAGAGGGAATGAAAAGATTGTAAGAGCCAGAGGTAGTGAGTAAATACATCGAAACTATTTTCAGATACAAAAGGGTAGTTGCACATCCGAACCCACAGAGCTCTTAAAAAGCCAGATGTGGGCTGAAGAGATGGCTCAGCAGTAAAGAGCACTGACTGCTCTTGCAGAGGGCCCGGGTTTGGTTCTCAGCACCCACATGGCTGCTAACAACCGTCCATAACTCCAGTTCCAGGGAATCCAACACCCTCTTCTCATCTATATGAGCATTCCATGACCCAGGTGCATTTACACACATGCAGGCAATACACTCATACACACAAAATAAAAATAATAAATATTTTCTAAAGTGAGATGCAGACAGCTTCACAGGTAGCATGTTTCAACTCTTCAGAGAATGGTTTCCCTGCTATCTGAGCTATGCTAAGAATAGGGAAATGAGCATTCTCATTTTATGACTCTAACCCTAGTCTCATGAAGAAATGTGACAAGAAAGTTAGAGAATAAAACATAGTTCTGTTGAGTGCATGAATGTAAGCACACAAACTAAAAGTAAAATATTATTTGAACTCAAACCTTAAAAAGAACAGAACATGGTGATGAATTATGATTTAGTACATGATTTTAAAGATAGTTCTGTATTACAAAATCTATTCAACACAGGCTTTGAGTTATCATGCCATTATCCTAGAAATAATGATGGTGCTAAGATTGTGAGAGTCTGTGTTTAGCTGGAAATTTTTTAAAATGCCATTATCACAACAAGATCTTGAGATTCTATAGGCAGAAACAAAGTTTTTGGATGAGTCTGCTAAATTCAAACATGTCTCCTTTGTGTTAAAGTTATCAGAAATACATGCACTATAAGCTAACTTGATAATGACTTATGTGGCTTGCTATATGTTCTGTGTTTTGATAATGAACAAGGATCTTAATGACACTTCATTGAGAAAGGACTGTTATTTCAGTAAGAATTTGTCAAAAACAGTATGTAGGACAAATGTTGATACTTGTAATGATAAAAAAGTTTTTCTAGACTAAACCTCTTTTACAAAGAACAATAATAAACTCTAGCCATTTTATTCATTATTATTTATTTACTTATATGTGAGTATGTGGAGGTATACATGCCACAACATATGTGTGGTTGTCAGAGGACAATTGGAAAGAGTCAGTTGTTTCTATCTACTTTGAATTTCCCAGGGCTCAAAATCAGGTCATCGGGTTTGGCTACAGAGTTTTTACTCACTGAGCTATCTCACCTGCCAGGAACAAAATACTTTTTAACAATTTGTTGCTTACTAATTTTATTTAAAATTAAAATATCTTAAGCATCTGTTAATGTTAATAATTTTTACTGCAAACATTTTAGTAATTACTTAGCAGAATTTATAATGCACACAGCATTTGAAAACACTAAAGAATAACCCAAAGTCAGTGGAAACTAGAGTGAACTGAGCTCTTGAATCTCAGCTATATCCACTCCTTGTATGAGACTGGTTTTAACTGGTTTCCACTTAGGTAACTTCCCTATTTATGTGGCAGCTTAAGCAATATTGTCAGGGTGAGATGTGCTGGCTAGAATCAGGAGCGAAATCCCAGGAGGGAGAGGGTCTTAGAGAAAGGGAAAATTAGTATATATATATGCCCACTTGAGTCTTGGCCTACCCTAAACCCCGTGTGCATAGATGTGGGTCTAAGGAGTCCAGAGGCAGCCAGCACCTGTAAGGCAAGAACCAAGCAGAAAATTTTACCTACTGTTCACCACAGGAAAAAGTATGGAGGTTGCATCCTGTCCTTGTTGAGGAGTTTATTCAAATACTAGGCTTTCTATAATCCTGTCCTAGCGAAAGGAAGTACCAAGACTCCTTAAGTTCAAGGTGATCTAGACAGTATTTTAACTGACAAAAATGCAACCAGAATTTATAGAGTTTAAAATCTCCATAATATCTCATCCCCAGCATCTAATACTAGAGTAAAATGAGTAAATTTGTAAAATACAAGAAATCATTGATTTACAATCAAGAAAGCAGCAGTCAGTGTAAACTGACACTAAGGTCCCTCAGATGTTGGAATCAAATAACAAGGAGTTTAAAGCAACCATTTCAAATGTGGAAAGATTGGTAATGAGACTGAATTAAATCTTATGTCACCGTGAGAAGACTGTATTGCATCTTCTAATCCTGAAACATAGAAAATCTTCAACTTGTTAAGGTAGGAGCTCTTCAATTTCAACAGATTCAGAGGTGTGTATATTTTATATACATGCAAATGATCCACATTCACACATAGAGTAAATGCCTAAATTCTGCCCTCTGAAAGGATGTAGAAGCAATGTGGTATGCCTAGCATTCAACTGTGATTATAAATGTCATTTCCTAGGATAAGTTATTAGGATGAGTTGGAGAGCAGGGTGATTCCAGAGCGAGGCAAGCTAGTACACGATGAGCCTGAAATGACACAGTAACAAACAATATGTAGGCAGAGGATCATGGGAACATCCCATAAGAATATGGAGACTAACATATCTGACAGAGGTTTAACATCCAGAATATATAAAGAACTCAAAAAAAAAGAAGTGAGAAACCAAATGACCCAATTAAAAGATGGGCTAAAGATCTAAACAGAGAGTTCTCAAAGGAAGAATAAAGATGGTTAAGAAACATCTCAAAAAGTGTTCAACATTATTAGTAATTACAGAAATGCAAATTAAAACCACCCTAATATATCACCTTACCCCAGTCAGACTGGCTAGGATCAAGAGAACAGATGATACCAAATGCTGGCAAGGATGTGGAGAAAGGGGAATGCTCATTCATTGCTGGTAGGATTGCAAATTCGTGCAGCCTCTATGGAAAACAGTGTGGAGAGCTCTTTAAAACTAAAAATGAACCTACCATATGACCCAGTTATTCCACTCTTTGGCATACCATTTGACCCAGTTATACCACTCCTTAGCATACACCCAAAGAACTCATGCTATTGCAAAGAAACTTTAACATCCAAGTTTGTTACTACTCTTTTCCCAATAGCTAAGCGATGGAAGCAACCTAATTGTCCCTCAGCTGACGAGTGGCTAATGAAAATGTGGTTCACTTATATGATGGAGTTTTGCCCAGCAGTAAAGAAAGATGAAGTTCTATTCAGCAGTAAAGAAAGATGAAATAATGAAATTTACAGGTAAATGGATGGATCTATAAACTGTTATACTAAGTGAAGTAATACAGGCTCAGAAAAATAAGACATATGTTCTCCCTCATATGTGGATCCTGGCACCAAATGCTTTTAAATTCCATGTCCTTTTAATAAGATGATACTGTACAGCAGTCTCTTCTGCATGAAATAACTACCATCATCATGACTTCAGCAGTGCCTGATTGCTAAACATCATCACAATTGGGCTTGTTGTCCATTGTGCTCCTTCATTAAAGGAGGGGCAAGCAGGTCATTGGACCCTCACCAGAGTATCCAGCCACTCTTCCCAGCCAACAGTATGCAATTTGGCCCTAATCACACATGGTCTCTCACAACAAACGGAAAATAAATTTGTTATTATTATTATGTCTCATAACTATTAAAAAAAAGAAAATGAGAATGTAAAAGGTGTTAAAAGGATATGGGAATGGAGATATTTTCCAAAATAGAAAAAAATGAGAAAGCCTAAGCAAGTGATGAAGACCTGTTTATGTTTGTTATGATATATAAAGGGTGAGACATAAATCATATACACATAATCTTAAAATTTCTAAGTTCATAGTTTAGTCAACTGGTTTAAGGAACAAATGTATATCTATCTAGTCAAGGATTATGTGAGAATATTTGGTTTTTTTTTTACCCAAGATTTATCTACATAGCACATGGTAATTAAAAGTACCAGACTTGTGGAACTAACCTTACTGGATGTTTAACAGCCATACTTTGAGGCCTATACTAACATGGTCAGAGAGACTTAAAGGACAGTTTTTGCCCCTTGCCCTCCAAGGTTGACTAACTTCCAAGGGACTATGGAACATCTCTCAAAATGTCCTTTAACTGTGGTAAGTCACCTGTCCTTTTGTTCAGGGAGGCCATGGAGACCCCATGAGATGGACTTGAACCAGTGTCCAGTCTACAAGAGGAGGGTAAACTCAGAGGAAACATTTCCTCCATGCTTCCAAGTGAAGCCAGCCATGGTTGAGCAGGACCTTTGACTTATTTTCACATAGACTGGACTTGTAAAAGAAAGGAACCAGGGGCTCCTCCCAAGCCCATGTGACCCCTGAGGAGCAGATCCTCAAACAACCTTAAGTGTAAATATAAATTGATTTATCTGGGCCAACTGTATGGTCCTAAACACCCAAATGGAAAGTATAATCAAAGAATAAAGTCGTCAGTATATTTCTTTAAGAGTTCAAGGGATTACACTTCTCAGACATTAGGCTTAAGTCCATATAAAAAGTTATTTAGATAATTATTTCTCATTGATGATTTTGTTCTGAATCAGAAAGTGTTGCTCAGATGTAAGACTTCAAATCTTGGTCTGCAATACTATAGTGCCCACCTGTAGCTAAAGGGAACTAACACTGATTCTAACCACTCCAACAACTATCAAAATGCCTGAAAGCAAATCCTGAATCCATCACTCTTGAGTCCAGCATTGGCAGACAAAAGAAAAGTGAGCATGAACCCAATAGAGGGATACTTTTGGAAGCCCTTGTCAAGAAATTCCAATGAACTCTCATAAACATCTGAAAATTGCCCTGTTCTTTTTTCTAGTTCCCCAGCTAGAGAACTTGGAATGCTAATTTCTCTTGCCTTTACTTCTCCTTCACATCTCCTACTCACAACTCAAAGGGTACCCCAATTGCCTTATCCTGCATCCCTATTCAGCGTGGAAGAAGCCAGAGTGGTCTGTGTCCCAATTCCTTATTGGCAATTTGAGTAACCTCTTCAGAGGATGGTGTGATAAGAATAGGAGGTAGGAATTGGCTAGGTAGTTAGGGAAAAAAGACTCCAAAGGTTAGTAGCCTGTTTTTGGCTAAAAGTCAAAATGCCCTTAGGCCTCTTAGCAATATACTCCATTCCAAAGGCCAAAAATGTTGAAAGTAAGTTGGGAGCTCTTATCTAATCCTTAAAAGATTTTAGGATTATCTCTTCAGAGGGGGGGAATGTTAGAGTAGCCAAAAGAAGAAAGAGTACACGAAGTTATTAGAAAAAAGTGATGGGGAGATATGGGAGGAATTGGAGGGGAGAGAGAAGGCATGGATTTGATCAAAACACCTTATATGCTTATATGCCTGTATGAAGTTCTCACTAAATTATTTAAAAAAAAGAATAGCAGGGTGTGGTGGGACACAGCTATAGTCCTAGCACTTGGGAGGCAGAGGCAGGCAGCTCTCTGTGAGTTTGAGACCAGCCTGGTCTACATAGTGAGTTCCAGGCCAGCTGGGGCTACAGGAGACCCTGTCTCAAAAAGAAAAAAGAAAAAAGAATATGGAGACTAGCTTAAAGAGGCCCCATTTCCCAAATCTGATAACCTGAGCATCAAAACAAATCAACATAATAATATAACTCAATTAAATAAAAGTCCGCTGCTGAAAATAATGAAAGGAAGAATGTCTCTGCAAAAGAGATTGGCTGGGAAAGCAAGCGTGTGAGCTTACTGGAGGGGTGGAAGTCTGTGTCTTGGACATTGAATGATGACTAATTTATAAAGAAGGAATGATGAGGTCAGAAAATCAGCAGCAGCACTGATGATGGACTGAACCCTTAAACTGTCAGCCACTATGAATCCTTCCTTAAGTTGATTTGGTCAGTGTGTTTTATTACAACAGGAAAAGCAGCTAATTTAGGCTCTTAAAAATGCTGCCCATGAAAGACAGAGTCAGAAAAAAGGTTCCCCGTGGAAGACTCATGAGAGATGTGACAAATACCTTTGCTTTGTGACCTCGGATGGGATCATGATTTGAGAATAAAGAAAGCTATGGAGGACATTCTGTGGAACACTGACAGAATCATCACGTGAACTTGTGTTGAATGATGACATGTCATTTTAAAATTTCTTGGTTTTGATAAATTTATTCTCTAAACACACACATTGCCCTTTATCATGCCATGTTAAAATATTTTTGGATGTTTGGGGCTGGAGAGTTAAAAGCATATAACACTCCTGCAGAGGACCCATACTGGGCAGCTCACAGCTACCTGTAACTCTAGCTAAAGGAATCCAATGCCACCTTCTGGACTCTGGGGTACCTGCACACATGTGCATATTCCCACACACATATGCAGTCATTAAAAATAAACCTTTTAAAAGAAGATTCAACATTTCATCAGTTAACTAATGTTTTAGAAAATAATATGCATATGCTAATATACATATTGTAATAATAGACCAAATGAAAAACAGTGACTCTGAGCACAGTTACATGAATTCTTCACATTATTTTATGCAACTTTTTAATAAGTTAAAATGACATCAAGGGACTGGACATATGCCTCGGCAGTTAAGAACATGAACTTGTCTTGTGGAGGACCCGAGTTCAGTTACCAGCACCCATGTTAGGCAGCTCAAAACTGCCTGTAACTTTGGCTCCAGGGGATCTGACTCCCTCTTCTGGCTTTATAGGCAACTGCACTCACATGCACATTCCTACACATACACAGACACAAACAAATACATATAAAAATAAAGTTAAATGCATACCCACTCTATAAGCTGGAAATCCCATTCTAAGATACTTATCCAAGTGAAGTGAAGACATTCTCCAAAAGGCTTGAATAGCGGCATTCACCACAGCTGTATTTATAACAATAAAAGCTGGAAAGCATCTGAGTGTTCACCAACAGAAGAATGAATCAATGCATCTACACACTAGAGTTTTCATTCAACAGAATGCTACCTGGCAACAGAAAAGAATGAATTGTTGGTCTGTGAGATGACAGGGCTACATTTCAAAACTGACATGGTTTTTAAAAGCAGGCTGAAACTGCAGATGAAATACTATGATTCTCTTTGTTTGAAGTTCTACAATAGAAAAAAAAATACTCTGTAGCAATAGAAAGAACAGGGAGGAGGGGGTGTGAAGACTCATGGAGGACGAGTATGAGAGAAATTTCTGGAATGTCCTTTATCTTGCTTGATATATGATTCCATGTATCTCTGCAGCTCATAGAGTAATATAACTTGTGCATTTCAACAGGTAGAAATTCTACCTCAATTCTGAAAGGAGTCTGGATCTACAGCAAATAATAACAACAGGATTTTAATGACATGCTATATTCTTTTTTATCTATTAATGCATATTTATTATTTTAAAAAATATTTTATTGAGTTTTGTGCACTTCATATAATAGATATTAATCAAATTTAGAACCCCTCCCCCATTTTCATCCCCCATACCCCTCCACTGGTTTTCATATATTCAGTATATGCTAAGTTCTATTTGGCAAAGCATTTGTACCCAGATGTCCCTCAGTGCAAGTTCATCCACTGGAGTCTAGTCAGCCTATCTAGAGTCCCTCCCTTAAAGAAGATCCACTTTCTCTAACCTAGCAATATCAGTTGCCAATAGTTCCTTGGTTAGGGTTGGACCTGATGCCCATTTCCCTTGTTCTATGCTGAGTTTTTGTCTGATAGAGTTAGCATGGGGCTTGTGCATGCTGTCATTTTTGTTGCAAGTTCATACGAGCAAGTTCCCAGTGGACTGAAAGCCCCTGTTTCTTTATGGTCATACATTGACCCTAGCTTTTACAATCTTTCTGTCCCCTCTTCTGCAATGATACCTGAGCCATGGGTGGGCTTGGTTTAACATAGGAGTCCTATCCAGGGATTGTACTCTGCAGAATCTTAAACTTAGCCAGTGGTGGCCTTCTGTGTGTGTCATACTCTGTCGTATGAGGAAGTTTTGTTGTTGAGAGTTGAGGGATGTATTAGTATCCTATCTACCCTCTGTACCTCTGTGTTCCATGAACCTTAGGTGTAGAGGTTCCACTGTAGATATGTCACTTAGGGCTGGGTATCTCTTAGACATATATTCTCTGTGTGTGACCAGTTGTGGAGCTCTGTAATAGCCTCCGTCTGTTGCAGAAAGAAGCTTCTTTGATGAGTGGTATACAGTATACTTGTCTATAAATATAAGGATCCATATTTAGCACACAGCAAGAAATTTCATTTGTCTAGAGGTATGCCAGAGATAGGGTTTTCTCTCAGATCTATGACTTCTCTAGCCATGCGTATTTGGCTATATTTGCAGTACCACCCATGAGTTCTCTCCCACTGAGAGGGCATTAAATCCAATTGGATAGCTGTTGATACCCCCTAGGTAAAAGTGCCACTACTGCACCAATAGAAATAGTTTATCATGCCAGTTGTTGTGGTTATTAAACTTAGATCTGAAGCTGGAGCACGGATTGATTTTCTCCCTTAGCAGCTTGCATTATATCCTCTAGAACTATGAGCTAGTCCTCAGGGAGAAGGTTTCCAGGTCAGTTCCAGCTCTACCACTCCAAGTCCTATATCTGAAGTATGTCCTGTCTTCAGCAGTAGGGTCTTACCTTCAAGTTGTGGGAAGTAATCAAGGGCTGTGGCAATAGCCTGTGTTATTCTGGAAGTCTCTTAGACCACTTGGACCAACAACTCGAAGGAGGTTTCTTCTGTCTGGTACTGTGTTCCTTGTTATACAGCCTTCAGCTATACACATGCACGCATGTTCAGATGTTGTATGTGTATTTTGGGGGGGGTTAACACATTTCCTTCCCATTTTTTACACCACCATCACCTAAGCTTTATGAATCTGACCCCTCCCTGTCCCAGTCTAACCTCCCTCCTCCCTCCGCAGTTTAAGTACCTCCATTTTGCCCATTTTCCCCTTGATAATACTGGTCTCCTATTATTCCCCCCCTCTCTTGGGTTCCTTCTTCCCCTTTACCCCCCATGTTTCCTTGTATGCTCTTCCATCTTCCCTTCCCAGTGGAATACCCCCGTCTCCCCAATTTCCTCCCTGGAAACATCTGTTTACCAGCCAATCCTTGTTTCTGAATTTGTTGATTTATGTTCTGATTTTAAAGGGCTGCTAATTTCTAGGCTGAAATTTCTTCCCAGTGCACACCCAGGAATGAAAAAAAATCTCAGCTACTGTAATCTGACAGGGTTCCTGAGACAGGAACAAAGAATTCATTGAAAAGCTGCACACCATGACAACCAAGGAGGCCAGTTATACAATGACACTTTAAGAAAGTAACAGCTTGTCCCAAAGACAGAAGTTGCCAAAGGAGAGAGGTATAATTTAATAATATAACAATATAAAATATGTAGAAGCAAATTTAAAGGAAACAGAGAATGCATTTGGAAAAAGAACACAAAAACCTAGGGACTAGAGAGATGGCTCAATTGCTGAGAGTCCTTGCTGCTCTTGCAGAGGTCCCAAGTTCAGTTCCCAGCACCAACATTAGGAAAACGGACAGGAGCCTGCAACTCCAGCTCCAAGGGATCCACTGCCCTCTTCTGGCCTCTCTCAGCAACTGCACTCATGTGCACATCATCACCCACAGACACACATGGACATATAATTAAAAATAAAATAAACCTTAAAAATATTAGAGGTATAAGAGGGTAAATGAATACATAGTGTTTCTGGATGCCAAAAGCCACTATCCACACAAATCACCAGTTCTCTTAAATTAACATGGAAAGTTAAGAAAAATTTCACTTTTTCTATGGCCTTCTCACAACTATTTTCTTTGCCTTTTTTCCTTTTTAATATCATATTAATTTTCTACAGGAAAAGAGAGAGAGGAGAGGAGAGAGAGAGAGAGAGAGAGAGAGAGAGAGACTGTTATCAGTATATATCGGCCAACAAAACAGGGACAGCTAGGTGTTTGAGTTTAGAATATGACAAATTTACTATTTCAACAAGTAGAAAGTAGAAAAAAGAGCAGGACTATTTCAGTATGTGTTGTTCAACAGCTGTCTCTTTAAAATAATGAACTGAGGTCTCTACATCTTACCCATCGTAAAATAAATTCCAGACAGATAAGAATGTCATTTTTTTCTTTTTCCTTTTTGGTCTTTTTGAGACAGGGTCTCCCTGTAGCCCCAGCTGGCCTAGAACTCGCTATGTAGACATGTAGACCAGGGTGGCCTTGATTTCATTCCACCTGCCTCTGCCTCCTGTGTGCTGGGATTAAAGGTGTAGGCCACCACACCTGATTTAAAGACTGTCAAGAAGAGATTATTTATACAAATTTACAGTAAAAGAAACTATAATAACCACATCAGAAACAGTGTCAACAGTGTCTTATGGCATAATTTGAATATTGACAGACTTGAATATATAAATTTTTAGTTCCATAAGTGTGAAAGTATTTTACAAATGCCTCACTAGACAGGACTTAACATGTATGGCGAAATACATGAGGCCCAATTTGGGGGAGATAGGGGAGGGAGGGGTCTAAATTTGATTAAGAATGGTTATATGAAATGTACAAAAGCTCAACAAAAATTTAAAACAATAAACTGCAAAGAATTTGCAACATATATACCAAAGATATGTCAAAGCTTTATGACTGATTTCCAAATCAATGAGATCCACGCATTTCAAATCTTATTCCTCCCCCCTTCCATGATAGACACTTCAGGCCAGATAATTTTTTGCAGAGGGGGGCTGTCTTGGGTATAACAGTGACATCCTTGTTATCTGTTCTGACAAGCAAAATTGTCTATAGATATTATCAAATATTCCCCAGTGGACAAAAATCACTCCTAGTTGAGAGCCTCTTGTCTAGAATGAAGCTTTCATGATGATTTTATCTGTAGGTGGGATTGGCAAGGTGAATAAAATGGATCTCTTGCTTGTCTTCCAAGTTTCACAGTTTTGTGGGTGTTGATGAGGCTACAGTAATGTTAATAACCAAGACTTCACCAGGTCTGTCTTGCCCCCTCTTGTTCACACAAGAGCTGTGTTCTCTACACCATCCTCCCAGCATTATGGGACATTCTCAGGAAGTGAGTCACAGGTGCATCCAGCCAGGCTGCATCAGTGATCTCTGCTGCTGTCTGGGCATCCTCATTTGTGGTCCATCCCTGGCTCCAAGGCCAGCACACTCATAGAACACAGTGCTTCTTTTCAGTGTGCTGTGGCTACCAGCCACACTCTACTGCAGCTGGATTAATGATGGCCCAGGTCTCCAAACTCCGTGGAGGTTTGTGATGACAGGGAGTTTAGAATCCCAGGCTGCTGGCAGGGGCTTCTCTCTGTGCTGCTTACACTTGTGTGTCCCCCAGTTCATGATGGTTCGAATGAAAGACTTTTCCAGATAGACTCAAAATCTCTTGCTCTCCACAGTCCCAAAGAGCCTGAACTGGAAGAGTTACAAGTTTACGCCAAGATCCAGTTTGTTCTCTGTGTTGAAGGACAGTCTGCTTCATCACCAATAAGAATGTCCTCTCCATACAGAACTTTCCCGGGCATGCCTGTCCCTGGCTCCACAGAATGCTAAGAAATGTCTGAACCTTTATATTCAAACCAGGAGTTCATAGCCCTTCTAGACAGAGGAAATAAGAAGATGGCTGAGAAGAAATACAGAAAAAGTTCAGAAGAGGGAGGGCTCCATGGAGAGATGGTTCATCCCAGGGCTGGACCTGGGAAAGTGGAGGAGGCCAAAACATCTCACCATGCCAAGACGTCTTCAGCCTTATATACTAGCCAGGCTAGTATGTGCAAAGGCTTTGTGCACCCTTCAGAGTGAGTGGGGAATGCAACTTAATCCCTGACCTTAGTGTTAAGCTGGATGAATGTTGTGGAGTTGTTTCTACCTACAATGCCACAGCTTCCTGACCCACACGTGGTCTTGTCTTAGCTTGCTGCCCTGTGAAATAGCCTGGGTGGGTGCCCTCATGATTCACCTGCTTCCGGTTGGAATCCTTGTAAGGCCAAAACCACGTTGCCAGTGGTTTTGATGCAACACACATCACTACAGGAGAGGTTGAAGTCAGGCCAGGCTAGGTGGGAAGTGCCAATTCTTCAGCACTCTGCTTTTGGGCTCATTGAACTTACTGGGCTTGAGCTCATCATTCTCATTGGATTCAGTACTCTACTACAAGTGCGTGTCCTTGCCCTGTCCAAAGAGTGGAGGAGTGTCCAAACACTTTAGGAAACTATTCTGATATTACTGAGAAGCTGGGCCAGTGAGTAGTCCTCCACCCATTGACATTCTGATTCCTGAGCATTTGTGTGTTTCTTCAGAAGTCACTGTTGGTCCCACTGGCAGTGCCCACACCTCCTCCCAGAATGCTTACCTCTTTTTAATCAGAGCTGCTAGTGACATACTCCTCTGCTCTGCACTCCCTTCTGAGGAAGAAAGTTGTGAGTGACAGCTTTGGGAACCCTTCAAACTTCTCACCAACGCCAACCCCCCCCACAATTGTGATTTCCATTGATTATTTCCATTAGTTTCTTTCTTAGAAGGGGGAGTAGGCAGGAAAATGGATACAGACAGGGGTATTTAGGATGAATTTTCCTTCAGACATGTGCTTCTCCAAAGAGACTGCTGGACAAGCTAGTAAGGTGACAGAAAGCACTCAGGCATGTCATAAACCCTATGCCACACCTCTGACACCAGGAGATATTTTCTACCTGTGTTGATCCTTGGCAACATGACTAGAAAGAAAAAAAATGGACACACTGAAAGAAGAGGAGGATGGTAACCGTGTCAAAGCAGGTAAGACGTCAAGGAGGAATCTTCAAGTTGTATTGTAGAGTGATGCATGGACCCTGGCCCCAGCCAGTGCATTCACTGGCCATGTAACTGAATAGATTTGATGAAAACTTTGGCACCAGTAAAAGATTTTTAATGGACAATAATCACCATTTAATTCACATTCAAACTTGTAGCCACTTTGAGGCATGTCTGGGTGACATCATGTGACTTTATTACTGTCTTGGATCTGAGTACTACATGCGTGCGTTGCAATCAGTCCATAAGACACCAGTGAATGCCACCTGCACTGCCTCAGCTCAGACTCCAGACTCTTGTATGTTATGAACTGCAGTGCTTTACTGTACATACAAAGTCTCCCAATTTCTACAGAAACATAACCGTTCAATTACAAAAAAAAACTTGTAATATTTTTCTGCCATCATTCCTTAGAATGTAAGTATCAAATTAGTATACCTTTGGATTGTACTATGTTAGAATATTTAGTTTTAAAATTTCTGTTTGGGGCTTAGAGAGATAGCTCAGTGGTTAAAAGTCACTGGCTGCTCTTGCAGAAGACTCAGATTGAGTTTCCAGGAACCAATTCCAGTTCCAGGGAATCTAACATCCTCTTCTGACCTCCATGGGCATTGCATGACATGGGTATACTTATATACATGCAGGCAAAACAGACATGCACATAAAATAAAAATTAAAATTGATGTTTGAACTGCTGACTTGCATTTAATTTTAAAATGCTATTAAATGAATTTTGGCTTGGGATTAGGACAAAATTTCAATAATGTCTGAAATGGTTCGAAATATACTTCTACAATTTTTATACTGCAATTTATGCAAAACAGCATTCTCTGTATTGATTTTTATAAAATCAAAATGTCAGTCAACTCAGAAAAATACTGAAGATGCGCTATCAGGCATGTCCAACCTGTGGGCCATAGGCTCCATGCAGCCAAGGATAGCCATCAATACAGCTCAACACAAAGTAGTAAACTTACTTAAAACATTATATTTTTGTAACTCAGTTGGACAGTTCACTTAGTGTCACCTTTGTAGATGACAAACTTGTGTTGTTACATGGGCTAGAGAGATGGCTCAACAGTTAAGAGCAACGATTATTCTTCCAGAGCCCTGGAGTCCAGTTTCCAGCCTCCTGTAACTTCAGCTCCAAGGATCCAATGCCCTCTTCTGGCCTCCTCAGGCACCTGCACTCACACTCACATATCCCACCCCTCCCATATACACCTTTGAGACCACATCCTACATTTTACGAAATCAAATAATCAACCAAAATTTAATTCTTTATGTAAAACTAAACAAGTACACTATCTCATTAGTATAAAACTTTGCTTTCATTTTTAATAAATCATAAAATTATTTTATATGCCAAAGAATTGTTATAAAATAAATTTTCTTGTGATATATTAGTAAATGTTTTATTTATATGCCTGTTTTGTATACCTATATACCTAAAATCCTGTTAAAAAGTTTTAGGTGAAAAAAGGTTATGTGTATGAAAAATTTAAGAGAGCCTGACCTATCCCACATTGAACAGGACTGCAATCTCTTACCTCTTGTGTCACATTTTCTTCTCTTCTTGACCCTGAGCTGCCTTGGGGCCACTCAATTCCAGTTCCCCTGCTCCACTCAGGGTGTGTGTGTGAGGAGCCCAGGGGAGAGTGTGAAGGGAGCAGATGGCAGCATTCAACACTGCAAATGGATCTTAGAGGTAAGGTTTACAAGTGGAACAGGGTGGCTATGAACACCGTCCATTTCTTTCTAATTGTGAAAGATGTTTCTAGAAAGCTAAGCAGTGGTTACAAGATGAAGGGTCTGATAGACTGAGCTCTGTATGTGATAAGAAGTCAAAGAGGAATTTGAAGAAGAGAAACAACACCAGAGCCCACCCCGCTGACAGATGGAGGGCTAGACTTGCCTCAGGTTATAGACGATGCTAATGACAGCCCAGCTCTTTGCAATTCCACATTGCTTATCTATGGTTAACATTTGCTGTTCTCTCTCTTTCTGTCTCTTGGTATCTGTCTCTCTCTCTTTCTGTGTATGTGTGCTTTGTAGGAAGGATGATATTAGGAAAGTTGAGAGAGATTATATTCATGAATTAATTCAACAACCATTTGGCAAGCTCACGCTCCGTTCAAAGTGCCGGCTGAACAACACTGGGTGACATCAAAAGCACAAAAGTCCTTCAAAAACTGGAAAAAAGTCTCCAGCTCTGGTATTGGTTTTGATTATTCCTCAGCTATATAAACATCCAAAGAAATGACCTCATATATTCCACAGGCATGACCAAAGATTATGGCACAGATGTTCTGAAATAAACAACGTGAGCACAAGCACATAGCTGCACAGCCCTGTAATCGCCAAGAAGAGCTTAGTCCACATTTTCTGTTCTTTTACATAAACCACAAGTGGAGGCTGAATCAGAAAGCAACTAGAAACTTTAATTCATCCGTTCCGTCCTCAGGTTCATATTTTATAGATGCCCTGGGAAGTTTTCTGTAAGCAGTCCTCACTCAGGACCCTATGAAGCACAGCTCCTGTCGGCAGAGTTCTGCTGAGGCCTGCTTTCTGCCATCCCCATTCTGCTTTTGTAAGCATTCCACGGTTCTGTTTTCTTTAAACCAGTTTGTCATGTGGCACCGATGAGCTACACAGAAAGGAGCATCTATGTCCAAAGGCAGGGAAATGAATATTTTCTTGACTCTGAGATGAAGACAAGGGTTATGCGCTGGTTTTCTTAACACTCCCTCCCCCAAATCTGCACAGTACTCATCACAAAGCACAGCATGTAGTAGGTACTTTATTCTCAGCCCTATGGCAGGTCTCACAGGAGTAAGATGTCAAGGTGATGGTTACAGAGATGGGTGGTTGGGAAAGGGACTATAAGTGTCCAGCTTGGACAATCTTTTAAAAATATTTTATTATTTTTATTTTATATGTATGAGTGTTATGCCTGTATTTGTATGTAAGTGCACCTGTGTCATGCAATGTCCGTGATGGTCAGAAGAGGATGTTGGATCCCTGGAACTGGAGTTATGAACAGCTGTTAGCTGCCATGTCGGTACTGAGAATGAAATCCGTATCCTCTGCAAGAGCAGCCGGTGCTCTTAACTACTGAGCCACCTCTCCAGCCCCAGCCCAGACTATCTTTACCCTGAGATGGAATAAGGAAAGCAGTCCTAATTCTGACTACATTCTAATAATAATTATTTATGGTCCTTTAGTCTGGTGGGGACTCAGATTCACGTTTGAATTATTCACATAAACAAACAAATCCAGCTCACAAACAATTTCATACCCTAACAGCTAAGAATGGAATGTAGCCATGACCAGTTGGTATAAGCAGAGATCTGCCCAGCCCTCTTACTCTTTGAGAACCTAGTCAGATAAAAGGCTTTTTTTTAAACCTAAGAAAAATGTTCATGACAATATTGAATATAATCCATTTACTGCATAAGGAGTTGCAGTTACAAAATCTTTTATTAGTTATAATATTACAGTCTACCAATGTATGACTTTAGAATATCTTACTCCCTTCCCAGAATTGACTTCAGGGAATATCTTTTTATTACCTGGCAAAGGACCTGGTTTTAGGACCAAGTATTTTAATACAGAACATTTTCATATGACTGTTTTTCAATAGGTACATAAAATTATGCTCATTTATATAGTAATAACAAGTACATAGAGATCATAAAAACAGAAATTAGGTTTCTAAATAGTTCACTATAAAAATTAAGCAGATCCTACTCCATGTTCATTAAAACAGGAGCCAATGTGGTATATTTCAGTTTGTGTATAAAGAATATACACCTACATAAAACAATAACAACATATTTATGTTTTATTTCAATATTCTCTACATTCTCTACACAGCTAATTATTTAAATTTTATTGCACATGCCTTTGTGTTAACAATCCATGGGTTTGAAAGTGAATTAAGTACAGTCCTTATCCTTGAATTACTATCCTTGAATGCTGTAATGTGTGCCTGAAGGACAAAGAACATTATTTATAGAAACTCTTTACCCCAGTCTCCTTGTTGTGGGGACATGATCAATCATGTTACAGAAATGACAAGTGTGGAGCTCAAAGGTTTGAGTTTACATTTATAAGGAAAACGATCTAGGTAAATACCTATGATGGAAAATATATAATTCATCAAAACATAGTACAATATATGTATCTATTAATTAGGAAGAATCAGATATTTATTCAAACTAGCCTTTTGCCTCCACCATCTCCTCTTTTCCTTTCCCAACAACCTTACTCTTAACCTATGTTTTGACACCGGATAATTTTTTGATATGTTATGTTTCCCATTCAAGAAACAGATTCCACCCCCCGGATGGCAGAGTAGCACACAATGGACAAAGTTTCCTACAGAAAACAATGATAAATGCTGCAAAAATTTAAGTACAACTTCAGAGGACACTGTAAAGATAGCCCATATAAAGGGCAACTGTGGGAGAATGATTGTTTGGAAGAGGACAGTTCTAGGAGTTTCCCTCTTGTACTGCTCTTTGCCGACAGGCCACTCTGGCCAGTAACACAGAAGGCTGCTGAAATGGTGGAACTGCACCACGCTGGAGTAAACGCGTGGGTTCCGTGGCTGGAAGAGTGAAAGGGAGATCAAAGTAGTTCAAAGACACCTAAAAAGAAGAGATCCATGCACGAGGAGTGGCTCTTTGGAATTTTTAAGTTTTTGAGAACTTCGTAATAATTTCTGTATTTAGACCGTTTTTACCCCTCTCTCTCTCCCTCCAACTTCTCCCATATCCCCCCTTCACTCCCTTTCAAATTCATGGCATCTTCTTCCTTAATTATCTTTGTTACACACACACACACACACACACACACACACACACACACAACATACTGAGTCTGTTTAGTGGTGTTTGTTTAGAGCTGATCGTTTGGGATTGGATAACCTATCACGGAGCTCATGTTTGGAGAAAACAGATTCTCCCTCTCTATGCACAACTGTTTAGAGCTGATCGTTTGGAATTGGATAACCTATCACGGAGCTCATGTTTGGAGAAAACAGATTCTCCCTCTCTCAGCATTGATTACCCATAGCTCTTCGTCTAGGGGTGGGGTCTTGTGGAATTTCCTCCCCTTCAGCATGTCAGCTGGTGCTGTCATCATGCAGGTCTTGTTTAGGCAGTCATACTGTTGAGATTTCATGGGTGCAGCTTCCCTGTCACGTCTAGAAACACTATCTTGCAGCAGGTGTCCTGGTCCTCTGAGTTACAATCGTTCTGCCCCATCTTCCACAATTTCCTGCTGAGCATTATTAGGTATAGGGGTTTTGTTATAGATGTACCAACTGGGGCTAGGCACCCCAGGACACTTATTCTCTGCATTGTGACCATTTGTGGGTCTCTCTAACAGCTTCTGCTGCAAAATGAAGCTTCATTTGATGTTTAAGGATAAGTATTCAGAATACAGTTAGAAGTTATATTGATTTAGGAAAGCAGCAGTAGTAGGTTCTTTTCTAGGGTCTGTGACCTCTCCAGCCACAGGTAGTTGGCTTAACAGTCAGCTGTTGGTTACACCAACAGTGTACCATAGTGTTTTACTGTACCATTGGGACTATCTTACCACGCCAGTCTATTGTAGTTTGTAGGCTTTACAGCTGGGTAGGACTACTGATGTTTTTTTCCCTTGGCAGCTTGCATAGAATCTTCTGATACTATGAGAGCTGGTCCTCAGTGAGGAGGCTTCCAAATCTGTTCCAGCTTGATTTTTCCAAGTTCTGCATCCAAACCTTCAGCCACAGGGTATTCCTTCAAGTTGTGAAGGCAACCAAGGGCAAGGTCAGCTGCCTATACTGTTTGGGAAGTCTCTTGGACGCCCCTGACCAACAACTTGAAGGGAGGTTCCCCATGCCTGGCATTGGGGTTTTTGTTAGTCTATGAATATAAGCATTATCACCTCATGTGGTGTAACGCCATTAAAATATGTATATGCACACACAAGTATGTACATATATATATGTATATACATATATATTACATATGTATTTTAAGTGTACATAAAATAATTCTCCTTGTGACTTTTTCAAATAGTCTTTGTGTTGTTTCTCCTTTCTCCCTCTCCTATATAACTCTCCCTCTCCCCTCTACAGATAAAGTGCCCCTTATTTGTCCCACTTCCTTCTTCATGGGATCTGTGTTCTACAATTGCCTTCTCTCAAGTTCCTTCTCTCTGCAGCTGACCCATGGTCCCTGTCTACTTTCCTGGCTTCTGAAGTTACTTCAGGTTATATACTTAAATACAAAGATGCAACCCTAGGATCCACAAATAAGAGAACATGTAATATTTCTGGGTCTGGGTTACCTTGCTCAGTAAAATATTTTCCAGCTTCATCGATTTACCTTCAACCTTCATTTCATTTTTCTTTAAAGCAGAATAGAATTCCATTGTGTAAATGTAGCACATTTTCATCACCAATTCATCAGTTGAAGGACATCTAGGTTAGTTCCATTCCCAGCTATTGTGCACAGTTGTGGCAATGAACATTGCTGAGCAAGTATCTCTGTAGTAGGATACAGAGTCTTTGGGGTATATGTCGGAATGGTATAGCTGGATCATGTATCAGATTATTTCTTTCTGAGGAAACTTCACACTGATTTCCATGGTGGCTGTACCAGTTTGTATGTCTATCAGTAGTGAATGCTGCCCTTTCCACACATCTAGCACTTGTCTTTGAATAAAATCCCAACACCTTTTCTTTTCAATGATGGTAATAGGCAGACTTGGTGTCTTGCCCATATTTTCTCTAAAAGGGCAGTAACAACCTCCTCTGTTGCTGTATTAATTGATGAGCCTCATCCCAGCTACAACTTCTCTGAACTATTAGACTGAACAGAACAGAAATAAATGTATCCTGGGTTTTTGTCCAGCAACAGTCTACAACCCATCACTGGCACAGAGCCACAAAAGGTTGTCAAACTCACTCATTAGGGTACTGACCCTGAGCAAGAAATGCCTGAGCTTTCCTCCAGCGACACCACACCCTTTTTTGCCCCCATTCTCTGCCCTTTCTCATCACTTTCTCAGTATATTACAAAGACTCAAGTTCCTAGCTTGAACATTTTTCCTGATATTTGAGAGATATAAGAGAAATAGTAAATATAAAGCCTGTGGAGTTTGGAGGCCACTGTTGCACATACCAGTGATGCTTTCCAGAGAAGAACCAAAAAGCCTGGTGCAGTCAGTCACCAATGTTTTCAAAAGAAAATGGAAAGGCCTCTGAGTTTTCTTTTACACCCTCTGTGGCGGCCTTCCAAGCAACTGTTTTTTTGTAGTTGGGTGGAGAGACTGGAATTCACCTGAGGAAAAGGTTCATGACTCAACTATAAAAGTACCAAAATTGATCCACAGTGGATTATCAGTCCTGGGAGTTCCCAGAACTAAAATCCAGGCTCGGGGAGTGGAGTGAAGCTTTGGAGGATGGTGCTATTTCGACAGGTGGTGAAAGAGCCTTAAAGTACAGATTCGAAACTGGGAATGAAGAATTTTGGCATTCCCTACATCTTCATCAAAAACAGTGATGAAACTTCTAATGACACAGATCCCCTTTTAACGTCTCCACCTCACCTGAGCTACAGACCAATGATTAGAGTAATTTTCTATATAAGTGCTCTAAGCTGGTAGTCATGGAGCTATGGTGTGCCCAGAACCCAGGCTCTTAGCCCTTTTGCTATACTGTCTTAATCTTCTGACAAAATGGAAATAATTGCTTCTACTTTGTCATCTTTTATTGTTGCCACTACATTTAAACAGCCAATGGCCGTTTAAATTTACATTAATTACAAAGAAATAAAAATTCAGATTTTAATGGTGCTCAGTCCATGTTAGGCATTCAATAACCACTTTGAGCTAGAGGCAACCATATTGGTCAGTGCAGTGGCGGAATAGTCCCACCACCACATCAGGTTTCAACCACAAAGATTGATCACACTCAATTACAGCACAAATACAAAGCCTAGAGGAAGAAAAGTCAAAATGTTATTACATAGCACAAAACAAGAGTAGTTAAACCACTACCCCTGTGTATGTGTATGGGGATATGAGTTGTAAAGAAATCCATTAACCAATCAACTTGGTGCATTCAACATTATTCTACACATCACCAGGACAGGAGTTTGTTTTCATTATACTTTGACAAAATTGTGCTAAAATTATTGTGAAATGGAGAAAATATTGACAGTGAAGAATGAAGGATTTTTTGTATCTGGATATTAAAGTATTCATTTTTTAAGGTAGCTGGAACAAATCTGAAAAACCTCACAGCTTAAAAGTTTGCATTCATTCCCTCTCTGTTCTAGACATTCAAAGTTGGGGTTGGAGAGATGGCTCAGCTGGAGAGATGGCTCAGTGTTTGTCTTTTCTGCAGAGGACCCAAGTGTATTTCCCAGCACCTATGCCTGTACCTTCAGTTCCACGGAATCTGATTGATACCTTCTTCTGGCCTCTGAGTTACACGCACACATGTACACATACCCACATACAGACATACACACCTACGTGTCATTAAAAGTAAATCTTTAAAAAATTTAAGTTCAAAGTCTAGTAGGGCTGTGTTCTGTTAAGGTTTCATCATTTGACAAAATAATGGCAAAGGTAATTGGTCACATTGTACATGTTTTTAAGAAATTGGCAATTTTAGAAATGGGCATTTTGTCTTGTATTCAAGTAGCATCCATTCACAAGTGAATCTTCCCTCAGGACTACATGGCCTTGTTGGCTCCTACCCTGACGACATTCCTGGAGTTGTGACCACTCACCCCATTCTCTGCCCCTTTCTTCACATCACTCTCTTCTCTGTATGTCTCCACCTCCGCCTCCCTACCTCTATAAAGATGCTTTTTGCTAGATTTCTGGCCCACTCATAATTCACAATAAATTCCTCCTCTTGAAAAGCTTAAGCTAGTCACTTCTTTTTGCCATACAAGGTAGTACTTACTTTTATCAATAAGAAAATATTAACAGGTTTATAGACATATATTTTAGGGGTCACTATTAATCCCATCACATTTACATTAAAAATGTTAACATTTAAAACAGCATAAGACGCCAAAAGAAACCTAGGTACTGCAGGAAATGGCAGCGATGAGAGCCGAGTGGTGAGGGACGTCCTACAATTCTCAGTCTCACCAACACATTGTTAAAATACTGATGTTTTCTTTGGTGTTTGCAATCACCAAGCTTTTGTTTTAAATTATGTATCTTGAGGCTGGAAGATGGCTCAGTGGTTAAGAACACTGGTTGTTCTTGCAGAAGACCTGGGTTCAAATCCCAGCACCCACATGGCCACTAACAACTGTCCATAACTCCATTTCCAGGAGATCCAACAGCCTCTTCTGTCCTGAACATTTTGATGTAAAGAGGAATACTTTCTTTCTCCCTGGGAATTCTCTTCTACTCATTTTTTAAGTTGAGAAAAAGAAAATTACAAACACTTTGTGCTGCATGACATATCCTGACTCTGGAAAACTGATGCATAATTTCTCTAATCAGAAAGTTTTAATTTTGCCTGGCTTGTTCCTTTACTGGTCCTACCATATCAGAGCTTAGAGCCAGCATTCAAGGCTCTTCTAAAGAGACTGCTAGATCACATGAGCTGGAGCCAGCTTCCAACAGGTTCCAAACTTCTTTATGTATCAGACATGTACCACAGCCAGTGGGCTTCTTCCAATACCTTCACATAAAAGTTTGTTTACATTCTTGTATTTTATTTGGCAACATTTCTAAACATAATTTCATGCTTGGCCTAGTTAATAATATGCCTTGTTGAAAGTTATACTTTTATGTATAAAAAGAACAGAGAGTAGTGAACTGTCTTAGCCAAAAGTACCCATTTGTGCACACTGATGGTCCCTGCTACTGGGGAGGCTGAGACAGGAAGATCACTTCAGCCTAGCCTCTGAAATCTAGCTAGACCTTATCTCAAACAATGGTGATGGTGGTGTGATGATGATGATGATGATAATAATAATAAGGAACATTCTCATTCTGTAAAGATAAAAAAAGATTAATTTTATAGTGTAATCATAATTTTGAAGACTGGGTTTATACAGGCACACATGTATGTAGCTAAGAAATCAATTAAAGATACTCTATTCCCATATAGGTATTTTGGATACTACTCTGAAAGCGGTTTGTGTATCTTGTATGATGAGAAGACTAGAGGGGCAATTTGCACAAAGAACAGAAGTATGAGAACTCTGAGATACTGTCAACTGTGATTGAAATGTTCAGTGATCCATTAAAACTCCCTGGGCTTCAGTTTTCTCCTCTGCAGTTGGAGTCAGTTATTACGTCAAGGATCTCTGTTTAAACTGCATGCTCAGGCACTCATTTCTATATTCATGATGAAAGTCATAATGATAATTTGGGAGTTGGTAGACATGAAAAAATAGATAATCCAGGGCTGGGACAATGACTCAGTGGGTAAGCATATTTGCTGCAAATGTGAAGACCTGAGTTCAAATCCCTGGAACCCATAGAAACGCCAGAACATCTGCATGAACATCTGCAATCTCAATGCTCTCATGTAAGGAATGAGAGGCAGAGACTGGAGAATTCTCAGACGCTCCCAGGCCAGCTAGCCTGGTGTACCATGGGGGGGGGGGTAACAGCAAAGAGACCCTGCCTCAAACAAGGTGGAAGGTGAGGACTGACCCCTGAGATTGTCTTCTGACCTGCACACATGCACATGTGTTGGGTAGGCATGTCCTCGGAGGAATCTAGAACTGAAACCCCTAGAGATGGACACAGAAACACTGAGCACACTGGGAAAAAGGGGAGAAGCGGTTGCCATTGGAAAGGAGAGCACAGACCCCATGGGGTCTGCACTGATGGAGCTGTTCTCAAACATGGGAGATACAGAGCCCAGGAGAGTTCATGTTTTTGTCAGTGACCCTCTAAACTCTGTTGGCAAGCGCAGACAGATATTCTTATTCCCCACACTGTACCTTATGAGGAACATTGTGTTGATTTAGTTAGAACCGCACTCTCTGGGATCCCAGAGAGCATGCAAATCTCTCAGAGAAAAATCTGGTGTGACAACACGGCACATGCATACCTACAGTCACGCACGTGTGTACACACAAGCTCATGCACCTACACACACACACACGCACACACACCTCAAATACACAATTAAAAAATTTATTATTTTTATTTTATGTGTATGAGTGTATTGCCTGCATGTATGTGAATGCACCTGCATCGTGCAGTGCCGCGGAGGTCAGAAGAGGGTTTGGGATTTCCCTGGAACTGGAGTTAAGGATGATTCATAGCCACCATGTGGGTGCTGGGAATCGAAGGTCCTCTGTGAGAGCATTCAGTGCTCTTAACCACCGAGCCATCTCTCCAGCCCCCCTACACACAATTTTTAAGAAAATATGTAATGCATGGGGTTGGAGAAATGGCTCAGCAGTTAAGAGCACTAACTGCTTGCAGAAGACCTGAGTTCAAATCCCAGCACCCACATGCCCACTAACAATCACCCATAATTCCAGTTCCAGAGGATCCACTGATGTCATCTATCCTCCACAAGCACTGCACAACATGGATGCACTCACATACATGCAGGTGTAACAATTGTAATCATAAAATAAAAATAAAATAAATTAACTAATTAAAAATAGGTAATGCAAAGTGTGTTTTGAAAACCATTGAATTCAGAAGTAAACTTCCTCCTGAGACCTTTCATATGAAGAGGACTGGAACATGAGCTCAGTTATTGAAGCAGTGCTACACACTTGGTATAATTCTTTGAAGTTGGTTTGAGAGCCCTCCTACCCCAAAAAGCTACAGCCTTGGAGAAATACAATGAATGTGGTGATTACCAAAGGCTTGAGGACTTCTGTGCTATAGTCTTTGGACCGAAGGCTATGGAGAGTTTTCATAGTCTTACCTGATTGTCCAGTGGCAGCAACAGGACTTGAATCATATGGTGAGTGGAACCCTGGCATCCGTGTCTACAGCCATGCACCGTGTTCCCACTTTCCATCCTGTCCCAGGGTGTGTCTCATAAGGCAGGAAGCAGCAGGTGTGCAGTTATATTTTGTGGATTAGTCATTCTTGATAAGTGATTCTGCTGCTTTTAAACAATGCAATACATTTAAACTGGAAATGTATAATGTTATTTAAAAATTATATATATATATATATATAGTCATTCAAGAAAATAACACATTAGTCAGGTATAGTGGGACATGATTGCAATCCAACACCTGGTGTACTGAAGCAAGGATTGCCATGAGTTTGAGGTCAGCCTAGACTACATAGTGATTTCTAGGCCAGGCACAGCTTGGTCCTTTTGAGACAGGGTCTCCTGTAGCCCCAGCTGACCCAGACTGCACTATGTAGACCAGGTTGACCATGATCTCACAGAGATCTGCCTGCCCCTGCAGTCCAAGTGGTGGGATTAAAGGCTTGTAGCACCACGTTCTGCCACTTGAATAGACAGAACTACATAGTGAAACTCTTAGAACAAAACAATACTGATGTCAGTGTCTCTCTGCACTCAGTGGTTGGAAGCACATAGGCATCACAGCTGCAAAGAAAAGGCAGGGACCCCTAAACTGATGAGAGCAGAGGAAAACGCTGGAAGGATTATCTCGCCCTTATCAACAAGAGTGGGTCACCTCTTGTTTTCTCATTATTTTCACCTAAGAAAGTAATGCATGGACTTGGGGGACATTTCATGTCTCTCTTAATGTCCCCAACATACGGATCAGGTGAGGACTTGCAGGACAGAATGCTATCGAGATAAGAAATCAGGCTCAGGAGATGGCTCAGTGAGTAAAATGGTTGCTGTACATGTGTGAAGACCTGAGTTAGGATCCCTAGCACCCATGAAAAGTCAGATGTGATAGCGGGTGTCTGTAATACCAGAGCTCCTAAGGGGAGATAGGTGCCAAAGGCAGGAGAGTCCAGGAAGCCCACAGGCCAGCTAGCTTAGACAAGGGACCCTGTCCCCAACAAGACAGTGAGGTAGAAGGTGAGGACAAACATCCAAGATTGACCTCTGACCACAACACACACATACCATCCCCTCCCTCTCTGAGCATGCACACACGCACGCACTCTCTAGGTCTTTTTTTTTTTTTCAATCTGAAAATCAAAACACAAATGATCGCTCCACCTTTCCATATGAGTTTTCATGAGAGCTGAAGGCTCAAGAGAAAGCTGTGCGTGTAGAACAGGGATAGTGGGCCTCACAGAAAGATGAAGCTCTGGAGGATGAGGAGCAGCGCTGGCTGTACATGCTGCTCCAATACCACTAAGTTTACTCTTTTTTAATTACGTTTATTTTTGCATATGAGTGTATTGCCTTTGTGTATGTAAGTGCACCCGTGTCCTGCAATGCACATGGAGGTCAGAAGAGGGGGTCAGATTCCCTGGAACTGGAGCTACAAATGGTTGTTAGCTGACATGTGGGTGCTGGGAATCGAACCTAGGTCCCTTGCAAGAGCAGCTAATACTCTTAACAGCCCCACAAATTTTCTTGATGTACTCATGGTTATTCTGGGAGACACATGATGGGATAAAGAAAATGTTTAAACTGTTGAGGGCTTTTAAAAGTTCTCTTGGAACTCTTTCATTATGATGTAAGGTGCCTTGTACCCAGAGGGAAGAAACCACTTGCTGATGGTCTCTGCTTGAACAAAGCACAAAGCACTGATTTTGAAAACCCCAAACTGACCCCAAACAAACCCCAAACAAATCATTTCGTCAAATGATTAGACCCAACATTCGCAACAATCCCTGGCTCATTTGGTTTTTGTATTGATCTGCATCCCTGCCCACAGAGGTACTCCAGACCATGCTATGATGTAGGATTCAAATGACAAATGGCTATGAAAGCATCTGAATTACACTTAAGGAATCTGTCTTTGTGTTTGATGAGCAGGAAATTTGGAGAAAGTCAATAATGTAGTTTGCAAATTCACTTTGAGCCTACAAGTTACTTTTCTATCCTCAGTGTATATACTGAATATATGTTATATATTAAATATATATTGCATATTTAAATATATATATATACAGCATCTATTGCAAAATTATGAGACAGAGAACAAGCTTACAACAAAAAGATTTAGTTCTGTATGGGGGAAAGAGCAATGGTTTGAGAATAACAGGCCATCCTTTTTTTAGTTTCTAGATACAAAATCCAAAGATATATAATGTCAAATCTCAATTTTCAGTCCTTTTTGACCCAGGCATTTTTTTTCTCATTGGAAAATAAGTCACAGCAGTTGTGGGGAAAAAAAAGTGCTGCTTTTATTATCTGTGTGTTTTTAAACTTTAGCCATGCTTCCACATCCACAGTGACTTAATGGAGCCTAACAACCAATTAATGGCTTTAAAACCAGCAGGGATCCTGTTCTGCCTGGTAACCTGAAATGAATTATTGATAGATGCTTTCAGCTCTGTGTCCTGTCAGATATTTCAAAGTCAGTGTCAGCCTGTGCATTTTCTTATTTAGTCTTTACTGAGGTCAAGATTTGTGAAGCAATGCTCATTGGAAAAAAAATGGGGGGACCCTAGTGCCCTGGAAAGTGTGGCACTAGATGTAATTGGCCTGTCTTTAATCCAGTTCTCTGCACCACATTAGCAACCTCCCAGTGGGGAGTGGGACTGGTGACTTCTTTCCCTCGAAGCCAGCAGAGCCCTGCACTTTAGAAGGATAACATTAATAAGTGTTAATAAGTTTATAATTATGAATAATAACTTTCACTTAAGTTCCTGTTCTCTTAATTCTGTCAGAACAGAAGGGAAAAATATCATGATTTTTACCCAAAATGGAGAAAAGAAGCTGAGGCCTCTGCCGTGGGCCCTCTTCTTTTCCACTCTGCTTCCCTCCTTTCCATTCTCTTCCCTCCTCCCATTTGTTAACAGCGAGGCCATTTTTATAACTGGACTTGACAAGACGATTCTGAAAAGGTGCTTTTTTAATGACTCAGATTTTAATGTTATTCTGCTATGGCAAGCTATGAATTTGCCACTTCTTAGCAAAATAAATAGCATATTATTAAAATGTTCCTTTGAAGTGCTTTAAACTGATGGCTTAAGAAAAATAACATAATAACATATAATGGCTAAATATGTTATAAAGTAATAATTATTGGAAAACTTCCAAATGAAAATCATTTAGGGTCATGAAAATATTTAACATCCATTGTTCAAATCTATGAAAAGTCTCCTAATTCAGTCTTTTTAAAAGGAGCTAAAATTAACCACTGCTAAGCATCCATGTGTAGACATGGCTTCCATACATGTTATTGTAGCATTTAATTTTTCTTCCATCAGCTTATCGCGCTCCTAATTTATATAGGATGTTGTATGGTTTCATGATTATTATTTTAATATATAGATTTTATTCCATTTATACAATTTCCAAATGTTTATTGTCTTCCTTATTAGTGACCATTTGGGATTTCATCAATTTTTTTCTGCAATAATTAATATGGAGAATGTTTCCAAATGTGTCAGTGTCATTAGTTAGAATTGTATCTCTGGATAGGTGGCAGGATCACAGTTACTAAACCAAAGTGTAGAGATACTCCTCTGCCTTTGACTGTCTGGTCCTTGACACACCAGTAGAGGAGGGTGCCAGTTCCATGTAAATGGCCCTTAATTCACCAGCAGCAGTTGTTACCATGTTCATGGGTTTTGGAACCAAAGATGCTATATAGTATGTAGCACTTATATTTTCCAATCTGAAAATATGCTATTTAACCATTAATCAAACAATGTGCTATTGACACATGAAAAAAAGAACCCGTGAAACAGAGAAGAAAGCCCAGAAATAGAACAAAAGGTAGGACAAAATTTAATACTCCATATAGGGGAATCTAAAATTATAAAAGTATTATTCAATAAGAAAGAAGCAAGAGTAAGTTTAAATATTCAGAATGAGAACAATTTTAACTCTGCTTCATGACAGAGAAACACTAAACTATGGACAATTTTACTGCGTACAAGTACAAAACTTCTGCCTCATAAGAGCCACTAGTAGCAAAATCAAAAGACAGATAAAACAAAGCACTTCTGCTACATACAAGGAGTTTCTAAAAATTCATCTATGAACAAAAATCTCAATTTAAAAATGAGTAATGTGTCTTAAATGTCCCCCCATAGGCTCATGTGCTAAAAGCACTCTTGGGAGATTCTGAAACCTTTACATTGTAGGGTCTAGTGGAAAGAAATCAAGTCACTGGTAAAGGGCAGCCCACCGAAGTGACAGTGGGATCCCTGGCCCATCCTCTCTCTCCTTTCTTCCTGGCCACTGAGGCAGCATCTCTGCTCCACCATGCACTCCTGTCCAGAAAGCTGTGCCTTTTCACAGGCTTAAAGCAAAAGTGCCAAGAAAAAAGGGGGTGGAAACCCCCGAAACTGTGAGTTTGAAACATTTTTTCTTCCCTTTTAAGTCACTTATTTCTGTTGTGTGTCAGAGCAATGTAAAGTTAACTAGCTCAAGGGATATAAGTAGATTGCCTATCAAAAACTAGTATGATTATGTGGAACATAGGAAAGTGATTAATCTCACTAAGAAAAAATAAACATCAAAGCTATTCTGAAAGATACCTTATCTATAAAACTGGTAACTATCAGAATATTTGATTACATTATTCGAGGGAGAAAATGTTAGGAAAATGTACTCAACCTAAATTGCTAATCTAACTTGGTAAATGTGTCAAATTCAATTTTTTACAAATACATTTCTACAAGAATTTTCATACAAATTTAAGTATAAATGACTAGGATATCAAACTAGAAGTATATTGATAGACAACTGACTGGTTCAACAAATTAAAGTGCATTCTTACAGTGGAACAATATATTTGTAAACCAGCATCACTCTAATACCCAAACTGGGTAAAGACACAACCAAAAAAGAAAATTATAGACCCATATCCTTAATGAACATAGATGCAAAAATTCTCAACAAAATACTTGCAAACCACATACAGACACAAATCAAAAAGATCATTTACCATGATCAAGTAGGCTTTATCCCAGAGATGGAGGGATGGTTCAATATACACAAGTCAATAAATGTATAATCGTATAAAAGGACTCAAATAATCGTATAAATAGACTCAAAGACAAAAACCACATTGTCATCTCAACAGATGCAGAAAAGGCTTTTGACCAAATTCAGCATGAATTATGTTCAAAGTCCTAGAAGGAATTGGACTGGAAGGAACATACCTCAACATAATTAAAGCTACATACAACAAACCCACAGCCAATATCATTCTAAATGGAGAAAAACTAGAAGCTTTCCCATTAAAATCAGGAACCAGACAAGGATGTCCACTATCTCCACTCCTTTTCAGCATACTGCTTGACACTCTTGCTAGAGCAATAAGACAGGAGAAGGAAATTAAAGGAGTAATAATTGGAAAAGAAGAAGTCAAATTATCCCTTTTTGCAGACAATATGATATATATCTAAGAGGCACCAAAAAAATGATCACTTTTTGTAGATGATATGATACTATACCTAAGATATCACAAAAGTTCCACCAGAAAACTCCTAGAAATGATCAACACTTTCAGTATAGTGGCAGGTTATAAAATCAGTCTCCAAAAATCAGTAGATTTTCTATATACCAATAACAAGCAATTAGAAAAAGAATACAGGGAAATGCTCCCATTCACAGTTCCAAAAAATTAAAATATCTTGGAGTAAATCTGACCAAAGACACCAAAGATCTCTACAATGAAAATTTTAAATCGTTAAAGAAAGTGATTGAGGAAGACACCAGGAGATGGAAGGACCTCCCATGTTTATGGATTAGAAGAATTAATATTGTTAAAATGACCATCCTACCAAAATTAATATATAGATTCAATGCAATCCCAGTCAAAATCCCCATGACATATTTCACAGAATTAGAAAAAGCCATGCTTAAATTCGTATGGAGCACAAAAGACCCTGGATAGCCAAAGCAACACTTAGAGAAACCCTGGGGGAATTATTATACCAGATCTCGAAGTATAGTACAGAGCTACATAAAAACAGCATGGTACTGGCACAAAAACAGATACATAGATCAATGGAGTATCATTGAAGATCCAAACCCGAGTAAATGCAATTTCAGCCACCTGATATTTGACAAAGGTCCCAAGAACACACATTATAGGAAAGACAGCATCTTCAACAAATGGTGCTGGCAAAACTGGATCTCCACCTGTAGAAGAATTAAAGTAGATCCTTATCTTTCACCTTGCACAAAAGTCAACTCCAAATGGATCAAAGACCTCAATGTGAAACTGGAAACATTAGAAGAAAATATTGTCAGTAACTTACAAGATACAGGTGTAAGAAAGGATTTTCTACATCAGACAGAAGTTCCTCGGGAATTAAGGTCATCAGTCAACAAGTGGGACCTCATTAAACTAAAAATCTCCTGTACATCAAAAGAAACAATCAAAAAAGTAAAGAGGAAACCCACAGAATGGGAAAAAAATCTTCACCAGTGACTCATCTGACAGAGGTTTAACATCCAGAATATATAAGGAACTCAAAAAACAAAGAATTGAGAAACCAAATGACCCAATTAAAAGATGGGCTAGAGATCTAAACAGAGAGTTCTCAAGGGAAGAAAAAAAAAAAAGGAAAAAAAAAAAAACAAAAAAAAAAAATTTACCTTAAGGTAGTGCCTGTCCTTGAAGCTGAGATGGGTTTCTTGCAGACAGCACTTCACCCCAATCAGACTGGCCAGGATCAAGAGAACAAATGATACCAAATGCTGATAAGGATGTAGAGAAAGCAGAACGATCATTCACTGCTGGTGGGATTGCAAACTCGTGCAGCCCCTATGGAAAACAGTGTGGCGAACACTTCAAAAGCTACAAATGAACCTACAATATGACCCGGTTACACCACTCCTCGGCATATACCCAAGGGACTCATCCTAATGTAGAGACACTTGTACCACCATGTTTGTTGCTGCTTTTTTCACAATAGCTAAGAGATGGAAGCAATCTAAATGCCCCTCAAT
>NW_008347814.1:2087568-2098843 GCF_000622305.1 Nannospalax galili
TCCTTCACATCTCCTATTCATGATTCAAGGACTTTCTTTTCCCCTTAGAGACAAGAGTTGTGCAATTTGGGAGTCTTTTAGATAGACCCACTGAAGGGGTACTCCAATTGCCTCACCCTGCATCCCTGTTCAGCATGAAGAAGCCAAGGAGGTCTGTGTCCCTCTTCCTTATTGGAAAGTTGGGTAAACCCTTCAGAGGATGGCATGATAAGAATAGGAGGTAGGAATTGGATAGGCAGTTAGGGTAAAAAGACCCCAAAGAAATGTAGCCAGTTTATATATGGGCTAAAAGTCAAAATGTTCTTGGGCCTGTTAGCAACATACTGTGTTCCAAAGGCCAAAAATGTCAAAAGTATTTGGGAGCTTGTATCCAATCCTTAAAAGATTTTAGGGTCACCTCTTCAGAGGGGGGAAATGTTGGAGGGGAGGGAGTGGGCATGAATTTGATCAAAACACCTTATATGCATGTATGAAATTCTCAACAAAGTTTTTGTATGACTCAAAAAAAAAAGACAATGCTCTGCTATTCTAAAATAAAACTATCTTCAGCATATATTAAGTGGAAATAAAACTGAGGTCATGCTGCCCTTTGTTTAAATGTATGGTAATGTTTGTGTGCATATTTGTGCATTCTGGAACATGCATAAACTATGGATGGATGGCAGGAACATGGGAGGAAGAGAAAGAAAATTATATGTGCTGACATATTTGAAGATGTTGCATCATGAGCATGTACTTCTCATTAAAATATTTAGATGGCTTGGCAGTTAAGAGCACTGGCTACTCTTGCAGATGACCTGGGTTTGGTTCCCAGCACCCACATGGTGGCTAACCACCATCTATAATTCCAAGTCCAGGGCATCCTAACACCTTCTTCTGACCTCCTTGAGCATTGCATGTTTTAAAAATCATAATTTTAAAAACAAATAATAATAATAAAATACTAAAATATTTCAATTCACAACAAGACCTTTTGCTATTTTAATTTATTTCAAAGGGAGAACACTATTCATTGTACATACATGTCACATAGTACTAGAAGATACCATGAGAGAGCAATAGAGACCTGTAAAATTTATCACAAGTTAATTATTTGTTAATTCATCTACAAGTGAAAATACTTTATAAGATGAAAAATCTCAGTGAGCATGGTGCTGGAAGATCAAGAGTTCAAGGCTAGCTTCTGCTACATGGAAGCCTGTCTTAAAAAGAGAAAAAAGAAAGAAAAAGATAAAGGGAGAGGAGAAAAAAGAATCGCCAGTCCATACCAGGCAGAACCTGAGGACTGTTGTCTGGAACCAGGATTGACCCTAGGCACCTGGGTCACAGGACCAGTCACAGAAGCAGAGGGAATGGAATGTGCTGTAGGAAGAGTAAAATTGCACAAGAAGAGAGGAGATGAGATCAGATGCTAGATACACTGCTATCTGAAACACAATCTGCTGGAGAAGACAAGGCTTTTAAATATAGTATTTCTGCTTAATTCTTTGAAAATTTCATACATGTGTACAATGTATTTTCAGCACATTCATCTCCTGCCACTGTTCACCCCAACTCCTCCCAGATCAACCCCCAACCTCCCCCACTTTGTATTTTTTTTATAGTTTACCAAGTCCATTTTGTGCTTCCCATGTACTTATGGGTGTGGGCCATCCACTGGAGCATGGCTGACCTACCAGGGGCCACACCCTCACAAAACCCGACTCTCCATTCTCTAGAAACCAGTCACTGTCAGTAGCGTCTGTGCTAGGGGTGTGCTCACCTTCTAAAACCATCATACTGAAGGTTAGGATTTCCACATATGAATCAGAGACACAACTACTCACTCTCTCACACTCTAGCATATATGAGTTGCTCAGTGAAGGAAACCTATCAAAAAAGGCAACGAAAATGACTTTGATTATATGGCATTCTAGAAAAGGTACAGCTACAGAAACAGTAGAAACATTAGTGAGCTACAGGGATTCGGTGATGGGAGAGGAAGAGCTGAACTGGGAAAACATATTTTGCTGTTCTTTAAGGTGAGGAAACTGATCTTTATTGTTGTATAAATGTATTTAAGTGGCACTCCACATTGTTCAAACCATTGAATTTCACAACACAAACAATGAACCTTAATATACACGAACATAAAATTCTTCTTTCAGGAGTCTTAGAATGGAATGCCAAAGTTGACCAAGCCTTCCAACTCTACTCCAAATATACGAAAGAACTTCCTGAAACGGGTGAGGAAAGCTAGTGCTGACCAAAGTACTTTGGAACTGAGGGGAGTCTGTAAGACCAAAGGCTAAGGTGCACACACTTGGGATAACACATGAGTTTGCACGTCCCAGGAGAATGGTGAACTATCACCCGGTAAATGAGCTGAACAGCAAATGGGTGGTTTGCGGTTGGAACCAGGCTGTTGTAGTGGGAGTTAACAGGTAAGTGAGGGAAGAAAGCTAAAATAATCCACGTAAGAATGCATTCCATTGAAACACTAGTCTAAACTCACACTTAGCTTTACAAGGGCTAGGCTGGCCTAGCAGTCAAGAGCACTGGCTGCTCTTGCAGAGGATCCAGGTTTGGTTCCCAGAACCCATATGGCAGCTAACAACCATGTAACTCCAGTTCCAGGGGATCTGATGTCCTCTTCTAACCTCCGTGAGTATTGGGTGCACTTACATACATGCAGGCAATACACTCATACACATAAAATAAAGGCCAGGGCCATTGTACAGGACAGAATTTATGAAGATAGGCATGACCATGGGCTAAAAGGACATAGACATATTTCTTTGTTCTGTCAACTGAACTAGCACAAAAGAAATAACACCACAATAGGAACAAGTTTATGTAGCATCCTGATCTTGGTTTCCAGTAACAGTCTCCAATCAAAGGACACAGGGCTTTCTAGAGAAATTGCTGGAGTGGGTCTGGGACAAGAAGTATACAAGATAATATGAACATAAAGAAAAACTGAATGAGGTAGGAGTCATCTAGAAGAGCTCTTGGGGGCCTTATCTGAGCAATCTCAGCAATGATTACTCCAGTAACTTGCACCTAAAAGAACTCAAACTTTAAAATAAAGTACAGGGTTTGGCAAGATGGCTCAGTGGGTAAATGCACTTGCAGCCAAATCTAACAATGACCTGAGTTATATCTCCAGGACCCACATGATGAAAGAAAGAACCAAATTCCAGATGGTTTCCTCTCACCTCCACCCACATGCTATGACATGTACACACACAGATAGATGATAGAGATAAGATAGAGATATGATAGCTGATAGATGATAGATACATAGATAGATAGATAGACAGATAGATAGATACATACATACATACGTACATACATACATAGATGATAGATAGACTAAGTATAAAATGCATAAATATTTTCATGAATCCATTTTGATATAAATATGTATCTGAAAAAATTAATAAACATGTGAAAAGACAAATTTCCCATGCAGAGGACTGCTAAATAATCATCATGTAAATACTCAAACCTGAAGAAAAAGGAGCATAAAGCCCTATCTGCTTACCTGTGACCTGCTTGTGATAACTTCCTTCTAAAGAGAAGATGCACAGAGAGGTAAAAACAAGTAACTGCAGGGACCTTACAAGAAGTCCCTCATCTAGGAGTCTTAGAGGGATGTCAGCAGTGGGGATTAAGGAAAACCCTGATAGCAGTGATGGGAAGGTGCTTTGGCCTGAGCTCTTTCTCCCCCTGATTTATAGACCCAGTCTGCAGAAACCACTGGACCAGTCCCAGGGCAAGACATTTACAAAGTTCTTGACCAGAACACCCCTACCAGTGTCAGGGTTGTTGCTGAAATCTTGAGAGATGCCACCCGGAAGAGCCTGAAGAGGAGGGCTAATCCCATCAATGCAGTGGACGCACAAGATACTGGAGCAGAAAAGAGCACTAAATAAAAAAACCAAGGAAATCTCATGAGAGCATGTACTTCAATTAATTATATGTGCGCATTGGTTAATTAGGTATAAGAATGCTCCATACTTATGAAAGATGTTAATGGTCTTGGAAATGGGGATAAAGGGATATCTAGCTATCTGTTCTATCTTCAACTATTTTCCATAAAATGTAAAACTAAGGTTAGGCATATAGCTCAGGGGCAGAGCACTTGCCCAGCATGCACGAGGCCCTGGGTTCGACTTGCAGTATCATCAAGAAAACAAAGTGAAAAAAACCCAAATCTCAAAATCATTGGTAAGGAAGTGTTTATTTTTCTAAAATAGAGTTAAAGTGTGTCAACTTTGCACTCATTTAACATATTTACATGATCATATTTATGAATATAATCTCATTATCATGTCTATTGGAACTTTAAAAATGCACAAAAGATAAACTTGCAATTTCTCCCTTTCTTGTGTATGACCCAATGCATTTCATTAGGGCTGCTTATAGGTTCCTCTCTTTCTTTCTTTCTTTCTTTCTTTCTTTCTTTCTTTCTTTCTTTTTTCTTTCTTTCTCCATTACTTTATTTAGTATGTATATGTGTAGTGCACATGTGTGCATGTGTATAGAGAAGTCAATATCATGTGTCTTCTTGCATCTCTCCACCTTACTTAAATACTAAGTTTTTATTTATGTGTATGTGAGTGTGCCTGTAGGTCAAATGTGCATCATATGCATTCAGATGCCCTCAGAGGCCAGAAGAGGGAATTGGAGTTATGGGCATTTGTGAGCCATCTAGTGTGGATGCTGGGAATTGAGCCTGGGGTCCTTTGTAACATCAACAAGCATTCTTCACCACTGGGCCATCTATCTAGCCACACACACACACACACACACACATATATATATATATATATATATATGCATAGTCTCATGTATCCCAGGCCTGGAACTCACTGTGTAGCTGAGGTTAGCCTTAATTTCCTCATCTTCCTGGTTCTATCTCCCTGTTAGGTGGAAACTAAGGCCAGAGACATGGGAAGCAAAGATTTTTTAAAAGATTTATTTTATTTGTAATTATGTATATGTGTGGTGGAGGGCAGGAGTATGTGCAGGTGTGTGCAGGTGTCAGCAGAGGCCAGAGGCATTGGATCTTCTGGAACTGGAGTTACAGGCTTGTGTGCTGCTCTGTATGGGTTCTGGGACCCTAACTTGGATCCTCAGGAAGAATTACCAGAAGTATGCACTGAATCATCTCTCAAGTCCAAATCTTTTTTCTTTCTTAATCTTTTTAGGCCAGGTCTCTCACTGACCCAGAGCTCACTGATTATGCAAAACTCTCTGGCCAGTAGACTCCAGGGATCCTTCTGTCTCAGCTTCTCAGCACTAGATTACAAGCATGCATCATCATGCCTGGCTTTTTATGTGGGTACTGAGGATCCAAATTCAGGTTCCCCTGCTTGCAAAGCACCCACTTTATCAGATGAGCTATCTCCCTAGCCCCACATGTAATTTCTTTAAGAAAATAGGATTGATAAGAAGATATTTTCTGAGTCACAAGATTGAAAAACTTGACTGAGATACTTTATGTATTAGTCACTTAATTACTGTGACAAAATAATTGAGCAAATCAATTTAGAAGAGGAAAGATTGATTTTGTCTCCTGATTTCAAAGGTATCATCAGTCCATGACAGGCTATTATAATTGCTTTGGGGCCTGTGTTAAGACAAGAACATTATGGTGAAGGGTACTGCAGAGACTGTTGCCCATCTCAGGGCACTGCAAAGGCATGCCCCTCAATCAAGACCTACTTCCTCCATCCAGGACTGATTTCCTAATAGCACTTTCAGAGATGAATTCACAGTGAATTAATCTGCTGATGACATTAGCATCTTTGTGCTTCTAACACCTTTCAAAAGTGCCACCAGTAGGGCCCAGGGTGTCAATACATGAGCCTTTGGGGCCATTTTATGTACAAACTATGCACTGTGGTACTCCATAAACAGTTGCTGAAAGAAACACTAAAGGATGCTCTTAAGCAAAAGGAAACTGATATGCCATAGCAAAGAATGAGATAGGAGTAGCAGTGTTCAGGAGGTAGGTTTCCATCTCTTAAATCACTGTCTGAAATGAAATGTTGTGGATAAGGCTAATGCTTTAAAGAATTTATTTTAAAAATATAACATGGAAAGCTTGAAGCTTGCCCTTGTTATCAGGCAGGAGGAGAGATGAACTGATTAATTTTAAAATTCATCATGTCAAAAATTAAGGGCGTCTTCCAAAAGAATAGAACAGAATGAATAACTATCAGGGAGAAAAAGGAAAATAAAGAAAATTAAATTACATATACTATAATTACATATTTAATTATACTTAACAAACTATACACCAGATGATGTTCTGGTATCTACTGTGTATGTCATATGTGTGCATTTAATTCATCAGAATAATATAAGAAATGAAGGAATAAAAAGAAAATACAGAAAAATATAGCAATTATAAACAAAAGAAGACAAAAATAAATTCAGTTATTTCTGCAAACAGGGAATAAACAGATTTAATTTAAAAGGCTCAGGTCCCCAGATTAAATGAAAAAGAAACACAATTCAGAAATAAAATACACTCTTTAAAAAATATATAACCTGAGCTGGGCGTGGTGGCACATATCTTTAATCCCAGCACTTGGGAGACAGAGGCAGGTGGATCTCTGTGAGATGGAGGCCAACTTGGTCTACCTAGCTAGTTCTAGGTGAGCTGGGGCTACAAGGAGACCTTATCTGGACCACTAGTGCTCTGTAGCGGTCCAGTAAAAGAGCATTCATAGAGGCAGGACAACGAAACTCACAAAATAAATACTTCTAACACAAGTTGTGAGGTGATAATCAAATTATCAACTTTGGTGGTGATGTTTTTACTTTAGAATTGTGAACACTATGTATGAGGTACACAATGTGATGTCTGTGTATGCATCCTATTCACTCTGACCATTATCATGAGATTAGCATACTCATTGCCACTCACCGTCATTCGCTGTTCCTCAGAACTGGCTCTCCTTTACTACTGAGAACTTCAACTCTGTGAGCAGCTCCTTCCCACGTCCTCACCACAGTCCCAGGCAATCACCATCCTGCCATGTCCTGAGTTTCACTTTTACAAACAGAAATAAACAGCTCTATAACCAAAGTGGAAAAGATTTTGAGGAAAACCTCTGTAATCAGGCAGCCAACAGTGAGGCCAGAGCAAAACTGAATGTCACAGATGACAGACTTGATCATAGAACTGTAATCAAGGAAACATATAAACGAT
Source organism: Nannospalax galili (assembly GCF_000622305.1). Lineage (NCBI taxonomy): Eukaryota > Metazoa > Chordata > Mammalia > Rodentia > Spalacidae > Nannospalax > Nannospalax galili. Next base: position 2,094,776 of record NW_008347814.1, read on the forward strand.
TTTTAAAACTTCAAGCAACAACAAAAAAAATTTTCAGCAGAGTCAGAGTTCATATCAAACATATCCAATAAATGAGTTATTTTTCAAACTAACAAAGCTCAATCCTAGTAACAGCTAGCCGAGGTCCCTAACTGCTGAGGTCGACAAGGCTTACACATCCCCTTGTTCCTTGCTGATGAAAGTCCCAATGCAGCTCTTGTGATCGGCTAACAGCTCACTTTCTCTCTTGTGTTTCATCTCTCTCCCTCATGCTTGATTCCTCTGCTTCAAGCCAGCAGAAAGGCAAAGCCTAGAGAGCCAAAGGTGAGAGTGTTTTCACTCTCCTGTCACATCACCTGTCCTTGACCACAGCACACTCAGAAGGCTAGTCATGCCTGCAGGGAGCAGATCAGGTGGTAGCACACATCACCTGTCCTTGACCACAGCACACTCAGAAGGCTAGTCATGCCTGCAATTAGAGGTGAAGGTGAAAGAGCTTCCAGGAAGAGGTGGAAGTTCCATAGGCAGCTCTCCAGCCCAGCCATACCACAGCGCTCCCTAGTCAGCGAGGGAATTGCCGCAAACAGGCACTGTGAAACACAGGGGACTGTGAGCTGCATCTCGGCATGCTAAAGTGTATGGCATGCAGCTAGTGCAGCGTTTGAAATGCAGAGTGTCAATTACGTTTATTAGCACACAGAATACAGGCTGAAAATAAATACGCTAAGCATTTAACCAAAGCGCAGAGAAGCAGTGCAAACCAAAAGGAGAAATTATGAAGTTGGAAGTCAAAACAAAGGAAAAGAAAGAAAATACGAGAAAATATGTAATAGATGCAGAAAGAATAAAAGAGTCTGCATTAAAAATTTTGTTATATTTGACTTGGTGAGAGAGAGGAGAGAGAGAGAGCGAGAGAGGTGGATGGGGGTTGTACATAGCATGATGTACACGTGGAGGTCAGAGGACAAATTGTAGGAGTTGGTTCTCTCCTTCCACTGTGTGGGACTGGAAGGTTGAACTCAGGTTGTCAGCCACGGCAGCAAACACTTTCACCTACTGAGCCATCTGACTAGCCCAGAGCTTACATTTTACACTATTTAGAATAAAGTTATGAATTGAGTTACTGCTGGGTGGGGTGGTGTTCCCTTTAATAGCATCACTTTGGAGGCAGGCAGATCCCTGTGGGTTTGAGTCCACTCTGGTCCACGTAGTGAGTCCAAGTCAGCCACGGCTTAAAGTGTGACCCCATCTAAAAAAATAAATAAATAAGAAAATAAGAATTTAGTTAAAGGTCTATTAAATTTTAAATTATGTGCAGATTCTATGAATAATGTCACTCCAAAATACCTGAATGCTTAGAAAAAGGATAATTTTAAAGAAAAATTATAAACTAGCAAAATTCATATAAAAATAAGGATAACTTGACAGAAATCATCTAAATCTTTAATCTGTGCTAAACATAAGGTTATTTCCCTATATGACTCATTCTTCAATAAAACTGACTTCATATACTAGATTGCTAAACATAACAGTATTTGTAAGGAATGCAATCCTAGAACTGCTTCTACAGTCCATGAAAGGAAGAATGGAAAGACAAATTGTGGTGTTCACGCAGTCTGTGTAGCCCGAGAGCAAACGATCTATAGCATTGTATGAATTTGCACTTTGCAAATGCGCCAAGTGGAAGGCAGACAGCAGTACATTCTGCCTTCTCCAATTTCTGTGAAAGAAGCAGATAAACCGAGTCATGCTATCTGAGCTGAGTGAACTGTCCAAAGTGGCTCCATTTTGTTCCAGCTCGCTCTGTTTCTGCCTCACCCTGTGCTTCGCCCAGCCACTCCCCTGCCCTAGCTAACCACAACCTATGGGGAAGAACCCTCTGACCCAGCTACACCTGAAATTTCAGAAAGTTCATTATTTCTATAGTGCTGGGAAATTATTTTGAAAAACTTGTCTCTGCCTAACAAACATTTTGTTATCTGGCCTGCCCCTGGTATGATGTAACTGTGGCTTTATAAACCTTACCCTGCTTCTCCTCAGGGTCAAGAGTTCTTTCTGGTATTAGCCTGCTCTTGGCCACTGGCTGATAAAAGATTCTTAATTCAGCTATAGCTATGTGATGTTCCTCTGCGACTCACTTTGGGTATAACAGTGAGAACAGTGGCTGTCTTTGGCAGAGGGAGAGACAGTGCCTGGAAAGTGGGTGAGGGACTTTTTTGGTAACATTCCCGCCTCTCTGAATGAGTGCTGAGAACAAGGGTGTATTCCCTTTGTGTTCATTAGTAGATATTGTGGAAATGACTGGGAAATATTCCATATTTCTACTGTATTTCAATAAGAGACCAGGTATAGATTGCTTTAAGGTAAAAATTTAAAACTCACAAGGAGTAGGTAAATCTTATTTTATATGTAAAACAATTAAAAAACGGGCTGGGAAAAAGACCCAATCACTAAAGTGCCTGCCATGAAGGCAGAGACTCTCCAGCAGCTTATAATTCCATGCTGTGTGGTGGTTTGAATGAGAATGTCCCCGGAGGCGCCAAGTATTTGGACATTTTGTCCCCAGATGGTGGTGCTGTTTTGGGAGGTCTTGGAAGGTGTGGCCATGTTGGAGGAAACGTCACTGGGGGTGGGCTTAGAGAGTTCTTAAGCCTTGCTGGATCTCCAGTTGCTCTCTTGCTTCCTGTGCCTGCTTAAAGATGTAGAGCCTAGCTTTTGCTCCTGCTCCAGCCACCTCTGCTGCCATGTCTCCTCACCATGATGGACTCTTGCCCCTTTGGAACCCTAAGCTCAAATAAATTCTCCTTTCTATAAATTGCTTTGCTCAGTGTTTCTATCACAGCAACAGAAGTAACAAATATACTCAGCATATACATTTGTAACCCCAGCCCTGGTTCGGCAAAGGTGGACAGATCCCTGGGGCACATCACAGTGAGCTTAGCCCTTGAGCTCCAGGTTCAGTGAGAGAGCCTGTCTTAAAATATAAGGTGTGATTGATGAAGATACCTAAAGCTGACCTCTAGTCTCCACACATATACATGCCAACATGTACCTGTACACTTACCCACACAAATACCAATACATGCACAGCACATACAGAGACACATATATACACATACAAAAAGAGTGAAAAAATGTGTTCTCTTCAATACACACAGGGTGTCATTTGGCTAAATTCAACACTTATTAACAGAACAAAGAAAAATCTTTTAGAAAAATTAATAAGTAGCCATGTTATATTAATCAAAGACTTTGTACGTTGATCTATAAAAACTTTCCTTCATGGTGAGGTAGTAAAGATATTTCCTCCATACATGGGAATAGTCAAAGACAAAGCAGTCCACTATTGCCAATCTTATTAAATACTGAAACAAGATATGAATCAGAGTAGAAGAAAAGAAAAATACAGATATCCTCTGGCTAGGAAGAGATGACGCTGTCATTCAGGGAGTATGGACTATGGCATACAGAATGGGACAGGAGAGGACTGAACAGGACACAGTCTAGAGCAGTACAGTACCACACAGTACAGCAGAGCATGTGTGACACAGTGACCTAACAGGGCCGAGCACAGGATCTTTGAGCACAGATTTAATACTTAAAAGCCTGAGGCCTAGATCCACGTATGGATTGCTACCTGGTTTCACCACAATCCAGCTGTGGGACTCTAGACAAGTTACTTTACCTCCCTGAAACTCATTTGTACAGTGGAGGTCCTAACTACACATTCATTTGGGTAGTTATAAAAGACTAAATAGCTCATACGTGTGAACATGTGCTGGTTAAAATAATGCTCATCATTGTACAGCATCGTGTCTTTAATATCTACTCTCTACTTCGTATTGTTTCCTGTACACTCAGTCTTACTCTAGGGCCCCATCTTCCTTTTTGCTTTGAGTGACTTTGCTACTCTTGGCCCACCTATAGCATTTCCTTTTATTTCCTTGCACAGTCAGAAGGTGTCACTATTGGGCTCTGAGGGGTTTGTCAGTTGCCCTGCTGTATACTCATGAATTGATTTTTGACTTTATCAAAGGACATGTCACTTCCTTTATGGAAAAAAAAATACATATTTTAAATCTCCAACAA
>NW_008347814.1:2099052-2115598 GCF_000622305.1 Nannospalax galili
AAAAAGTCAGATGAATTCTTTTCTGTTTCTTTTGATTTATAATCAACCTCCAGAGTATAGATAATGTATTGAATCAAATAAAATCTAGTAAATAACATTTGACTCTGAGCTTTGAAAAATAATTGATGAATTACTGAATTTCACAAAATAACATCTCCACCTATACATAAGGCATAGCCTCTCTAAGACAAGGCCTTAGGGATGCTTTGAGTGCAGTCAGGCCTTTCCTTAGGGGCTTATCAGTCAAGAGTGTGGTAAGAAGCCTGGATAGGGTAGCCCATAGCTCACTCTCAAAGTAATTCTGCAGCAGCATACCACAGGAGCTGTCATTTCATCATTTAGGGCTGGGGTGCACTGAGGTGCTCTCTTCTAGGCTCTTTGAATCTGTTCAGATGGACAGTGGCCACCGACAGTGCACATCTGTCCATCTCTAGCTGAGCAGTACGGTCAGGAGACTGGTAGCTGGGACTCCCTAACTGAGTTATTGCTAAGTGTCACTATATTAGGACTCCTGATTCAGAAGAGCAGGGTCTGAAGTTTGGCATTTGCCAATTAAATACCTCAGAGATACTTGAATTAGTATTACTTGTTTTTCAAATGACTGAGACCACCCCCCCATTCAGCACTAAAGTTTTTCTCCTCCCTCGCTCCTCTTTGTCCTCTTTTTCTTCATTCTGCTTCTTCCTCTGCCTGCTCCTCTTCCCTCTCCTTTCTCCCCTTTCCTCTTCCTCCTCCTACTCTCTCCTCCTCCCTTCCTTCTCCTCCCCCTCCTCCCTCCGTGTTCCTTTTCCTTCACCATCTTTTCCTTTTGTTTCTTTTTGAGGAAGGCCTCTCTCTCTTGTAGCCCAGACTGACCTTGAGTTCCCAGTCCTCCTGGTACAGTGTTTTTAAGAGTGGCAGGACCTTTCACAGCCTGGGTCTGACATGACTCCAGACGCTCAAGCGCATCAGACAGTGCGTTGTCTCGGGTTAACTGAAACTAAAGATGTGAACTCTCTTGCTGGCACGCCACTCAGAAGCAAGCTTCAGTAAAGATCATTACAGAAAAGTGAGAGGTTGAGGAAAAGTGAGAAATAAAGGAAAAATAAGAAAATTCCAAGAGTAGGTGGGATTTCCAAGACAGGAAAAAGCTGTTAAACTTCCTTGTGTAGAGTTTTTATAGGGCCATGGTAGAAATGACAGAGGCTGAGGTAATCTCTCTTGAGATTAGTTAATTCTCTGGGCTATCATGGGCCAAGCCAATGGAGAGCTCACATGCTCTATGTCTGACTCTATGGCCCAACTAGAAAGATGATCACGCACTGCCCATATGCTGTCCAGCCAGTTAGGGTTGGCTGAAGGCCCCCTCTGTCTGTCTCTGATCCAGCTTCCTTAGTTGTTGACCTTGACTGTCTGCTAGCTGTTAGTCACCTGGTCAGTGTTAGCTCCTTCCAACCTTGCAAGTGTCTCTGGTGCTGTTAATTATAATAAGCTCTCTTTGTTCTCACATTTACAGGAGTAGCTTGTGACTTTACCATGGCTGAAAGTTAACACTGTCACAACCACCACGGTGTAGCTGTGATCTTCCTCATTTATCCCACACTTAGCTCCTTGTCATGGGGTAGTCTGAGCTGGTCTCCTTCCTTGCATTTTAGTCTATTACAATTGGCTGAATTAGAAGTACTGATATACAAAAGGACAAGAGTGCCTTATATATGTTCCTTAAGGGCTTTGAGGGGGTGGGGGAGCCAGCTACTATCACGGGCCCAGAACCCGCCCATCCTCTCATCTCTCTACTTGACTATCTCATACCCAGCTTTAAGTACTCTTATGTTTCTTCCTCAGTGCTCCAGACTCTGCTGTTTAAATCTTCCCTTTAACTCCAGCCTCTGTTCTCATGGCAACCTATGTAACTTGTAGTTTTCTCCATGACCTTTCCCCTGACTACAAACAGAGAGCTAGTCCTGCATTGCTCCTGCCTCTACCTTCTTAGCTCTGAGATCACATACATGTGCTACCTAAACTTGCTTGAAACTTCTAGGTCCTGAGAATTTAGAAGGAGCTATGAGAGAGTTCCAAGAGCATGTACCCAAAGCAAAACCATCCTCAGTGCCAGAGACCATTACATATCAATAGCAGGCCAGTGCCCATCAGAGGAGAGACAGAGTAGGAGAGCACAGCTGCCCCTGTGGGCTGGCTCTCCGGCATTCTCTATTTGGGTCATTTGGGTTGGGAGACATCAGCAGGAGGCCATTTTTTTATAGAACCCTTAGAAGATAGTTTGGTGGTCCGTGGTACACACAGGAAGTGCTTTGGATACTCAAGGATGGACATAGGCACACTGAGTAGAGACAAGGGCCATAAAAGCAAGCAGTATCATCTGGTGGGGGGGGACTCCATGAAGAGCAGCTGTTGGCATGTATGTGCGTGGTATCTGTCCCTGTACAGGGCCTAAGACAGACCATGACAAACAAGTCCGACCGTCATAGCGAGCCAGGCACACTCCCAGGTTAATATTCTCCAAGAGTTAAAAACATGCATTATATCATTGAACATCAATTAGAAAATCCGATGTTTGAGATAGAGAGCAAATAATAAGGTGAATATTTATGCCAAATAAAGTTCCCCAAACACAATACAAAGGGTCAAATGTGAGATGAAAGGATGATCCAAAAAGTGAGATGCAAAACCGATTCTGGGGTTTGATATCTGTGCTGTGGAAGTTCCTGTAAGAACAGGAAGCACCTCTGTGAAATAGCACCAGAGGAAATTTATCTGCAGGACAGACTTGATGCATCTCAGTTCTCTGACTTTAAGTTAATCAGCCTGAAAAACTGATTCGCACGGTGCCTGAAGCAGCCACAGGCACTTTGAAGCCCGAAGGACTTCTTTAAGGAATTTTGGGTCAACTTGATAGGGCAGTGTGGAGTAGTGGTTAGGAGAGCTGATCCCAAAAGCAGGCTGGGAGTTGGTGCCCATGTTCTCTGGCTTTCTGAGAGTGACATGCTTACTTAGCATGTACTGTGTGCCAAGCTCGACTTTCATCAGGGAGTACAGTGGTAAATCAGACCCATTTCTTGTTCTGATGCAGTTTACATTCTAGTAAGAATGACCACATAGTAAAGAAATGGATGTGTGATATAATTTCAAATGATAAAAGCTATGAAGATAGACAGGGGCTGGAGACAGAATTGAGAGTTTCTTTTAATCTGGACATCAGGAAGTCTTCTATAAACTGGTGATATTAGAGCAAGTTCCCATCTGGAGCAAATCAGTAAGCTGTTCTGAAGACCCAGGAGGATGTCCCAGAGGCTGGGAGGTGAGAACAAGGGTCAAGTACCTGAGGGATAGTCAGAAGCTCCTAGCCTCAGCTTCCCCATCTGTATGACTGTGAATCATCCTAATACGTGATTGCCAAGGTACCCAAAGGATTAAACAGCGAAACCCACACAAATCGAATAGCATATTGGAGAACAAAAAGCAATCTGAAAACAGGAATGCTCATCTTCATCCTCTTTAAGGGGGTTTTGTTTTGCCTGTTGTGGGTTATAAATGAGCTGTACTTTCTGCTTGGTAGTTCTCTGAGCCGTTACTCAGTATATGTAGATCATGTCAGTAATAAGCTCTTTTCTCCCTAGGGGGATTGTCATCAATGGTTTTTTTTGCTCAGGCCTTTGCTGACCAGCAACTGCATTCGTCCCTAAGCTTGTTGCGTTAGAATGAGCGAGACCTCCAGACTTCAGTGTTGCATCATCTGTTGACTTCTCTTCCTGATAACTGGTCCAGATGTAAATGGAAATGCATATTCTCTGTGCTCCTCCCTGGATATCTTCAACTGCAAGACAAGCAAAGGAGTTTTCAGTTTTCATTAGAATATTTGAGAATTAAAACAGCACTGAGCAATCTAGTTGCAATTGTTAACTACCACAGGCAACTGTGTTTCAGAGTACCTCCAAATGTCCACAGTGCATTTCCACCCCTTACTGCTGTTCTGTGTCACATAACACTCTGTCCCACATTATCCACTGTGGCACTTGCTATGAGATGCCACATTATGGTGATGCTTAAATACAAATGGCCTGACTCTTAGCATCCATCTTAAAGCCAAGAGCTGACCCTAACAGCTGAGAGAGCCCATTCCAGAATTCTCTTGGAACTATGCTCTCGAACAAGGGCTCACTTTTGTCCTTATTGGAAAAGGATCTCCATTATGAAATTGGGAAGGAAAAAGTGAAAGGATTTGTCTTATCAGAGAATTATGCCTCTTCTGACTCCTACTGACCTAGAACACCACACACAAAACCATGAACAGACAGTATCAATTTAATCCCTGTTGTTTGTAACACAAATAGGATAACTCTCAATGCTTCCAAGGAATATATGAATCGTACACACAGAACAATGACAGGGAAGGGTCATGGGGGATTAAGGTACACACTTAGGTTACAAAAGGAGCTCAAGGCTCAGTGAGCTTGTCTACATTATAAACAAGTTAAGATTCAGTTTTTTGGTTGCAAAGTTAAGTAAATGTCATTTGTTTAGAGTATGTCCATACTGTCAAATTCATTACCACAGCCCCTCTCCTGGACCACTCCCACTCATGGGCCCTCATGGAAGCATTTGGTATCACTCTATACTCTATGGAGGTGAGAGTCTTTATTTCCATCTTGATGCATCTAAGAGAAAACTTGGGTCCAGGATGAAGCTGTTTGAAGTAATAATTTTCCTTTCTATGTCTGTCATGGGTATCTCTGGTAAGAATGCATTTTGAGTGATGAAAATAGAAACACATTGGTCAGACAGAGAGAACATACATCTGAGAGATGCCCAGTACTAGGTGACATAGCTACAATTGAACCTCTACAACTAAGGCTCATGGAACACAGTGGAATACGGAGTAGAGAGGAAACTAATGCATCCCTCAACTCTCACCAGTAAATCTTCGTTATACAACTGAGTGCAATGAACACAGAAGGCCACAACTGGCCAAGTTTTAAAGAATAAGAGACTATAAAGTGTTTGATAGGACTCCTATATGGAACCTCATCCACCCATGGCTCAGGAACCACTGGGGAAGAGGGGGCGGAAAGATGTAAGAGCCAGGGCTGGCTCATGAACACAGGGAAGCAGAGGCTTCCAGGCCACTGGAAACTTGCACATGTGAACTTGTGGCACTGGTGGCATTGAGCACAGGACCCATGTCAACTCAATTAGAGGCCCAAAGGTGCCCAATATGTAGCAGGCTGACACTAGACTAGGAATTATTTGAGACTAATTGCTTCTGGGTGAGGGAGAGTATAACTTACATACGATCAATGGATGGGCTGACTAGACTCCAGTGGACACATTTACACTGAATGCCGTTTAGGTACAAATGCCTGAATGAATAGCACCTGGCATGTATGGCAGAATGCATGAGGTTCAGTGGGAGTATGGGAGGCATGGATGGGGGAGGGGATCTAAATTTGATTAAGAACTGTGGTATGAAATTACAAAAGCTCAATAAAAAATATTTTTTAAAAGTACAAAAAAAAGAAGAAAAGAATTTGCTATAAGCTATGGACTTTCAATCAGAATAGATTTTAGAAAAGTTCTAGGGGTAAGGCTATTTATTAAATTTTATTAAATCAAAGATATCAAAGGCAAGTATATCTCTGAATAATTTGTAATTATTGACCTTAGCAACCAAGTCAAGGGCCTCCAATTGGAATTTGTTTTAGTATTTTCTTCTTAAGGGCAATAAGAAATTTGTAGTAAGTTTTAAGTTTAAAGTTCAATAAATTTAAATTAATGAATTCCTAAAATAAAAAAGAAAATATAAGAAACTACTGTGTGTTGTAGGGTGAGGGAGGATGGAGTATATAATATACATAAGTGTGTCTGTGTGTGTCTATATGTATCTGGCAGTGGTACATCTATAGTATATCTGATGTATGTGTTGCATGTGGGAGGTGTGTGTTATGAGATGATGTGGTGGGTGTCTATGTGTTTGTGTGTGGTGTATATATGTGGTGTTGGAGGGGGTGTGGGGTGTGTATGTGTGTGTATATGCATTATGTGGTATGTAATGTGTAGTGTGTATGACATTTGGTGTTTAGTGTTGTATGTGACAGTATATAGTGAGTATAATATGTGGGGTATGTGGTATGTGTGATATGTGATATGTGGTGTGTTTGATGTGTGCAGGGTATGGATGAATTTGGTGTGCGGTATATTTGGTGTGTGGTCTGTGTGTGCTAAGTGGGGGTGTGTGGTGTATAAGTGGTGTACGGGGAGTATAATGTCTGGTGAGGTGTCCCCTTCTCTTTAGATGGCTCTCATTTGGGATCAGCTATTGCAGAACCCCTGCCAGTTCTCTGCCTGTCCTCAACATTCACTAAACAGCAAAGTGCGGCCCTCAGAAGGGGTAGCGAGAGGTCAGCTCTGGGGCTGGAGGAGGCTTCCAGCTCAATTGCATGGCTAATGCAAGACTCAGTTCTCCAATCTGACTCTCCAGGCACAAACCAGATCATTTTGTCTCTAACTTCCTGACTCCTGTGTCATGTTACTCAATGAAAACCATACTGCAGAGGAGAGAAGGGAATATACTCAGTCTGGAGCTTCAGGAAACCCTTCTCACTGGCGGGGCTCCTCATCTTTGTTCAACCTGTCTAGGTTAATACTCTCTGCACTGTTGCTCTGTAGTCTTGGGGGATTTGAGTTTTACAAATATCCACCTCACACATTGATCAAAATGCAGTGCAGGGACTAGGATGTAGCTCAGTTACTAGAGACTTGACTCAAATCCATGAGATCCAGAGTTCAAGCCCCAACACTGGAAAAAGAAAAAGAAAAACAAAACAAAACAAGAAGAGCTCACTGTGGCTGGCAGCAAACAGAGCACAGCTTTAAAGAAAACGTGGAAATGCTGGACTGATGCGGAACAGACACTTAGCGCAGCCTCAGGACACCCAGGTGTGTCTTGTGGACATCAGTTGTGCATCTGTTCCAACCCTTCACATCAAGGATTTGTGACAAACAACTTTTTGAAGTGACATGGGATACTTACTGAGTCCCCATATATGTCAAGTGTGTTATCCAGTTGTCAGAACAATCCAGTAAATAGGGAGTTATTAGCAGCAGTATTTTTTTTTTTAAGACAGTCTCATGTAGTACAGGTTGGCCTTAAACTCACTATGTAGCTAATCTTGGGCTCCTGATTCTCTGACTTCTGCCCCTCCCATGCTAGGATTACAGGGATATATCACCACACCCAGTGTAAAAGGGGTTATCATGATTGGTAGTCTTCAGTGTGTGACTGAGACTCAGAGAGACTGAGCTCAGTCCAAAGTTACATGGCTAGTGGGAGAGAGAAGTGAACTCTGAATTGGCATCTCTCAGTCTCCATATCTCCTCCTTTTTCCTACCTGCTTGCTGGTCTGCTGAAGGGTGGCCTAATGCTTAGGTTGAGAAAGTCCATGTGCCTCAAGACAATCTGTGTCTTAATCGCCTACTTTAGGAAGCAAATCCCTTTAAAATCAATGTCTCCACAGTGCTTTTAAAGGACAGGTCAACTCTCTGACAGAGAGACCCCTAGGGGAGGATGTGGATGGTTTCTCTCCTCTATGATGCATTTTGAAGAAATATCTAGTCTTTTATGAAAGGTAACTCACTCTGCCTGTGCCTAATTTATATACCCCAGCCCCACAGGAAACTGTTATCTTCCACATCAGCATGTAAACATGATTGAGTTTCTCTCCCTTTAAAAGACCACACGATCCACTCCTGGACAAACTTTATTTCCTGTTCTTTGAGATCCCAGTTATCTTATCTGTTCACAAAGTATCCACGGCCTCCTTGCTCAGTCCCTCTCCCTTCAAGAAAAGGGAGACGGGAAGGAAGAAATGAAGGAGAGGAGCCTGGGAGAAAGAGAAGGGGAGGAAGAAGCCTATTCTGATTGGTCACTGTTACTGTTTTACCAATTTCCTTCTTTCTTAGCTCACCTTGCTCTAGTGCTTGGCTTAGTCAATGGTTTCCTCTTTTCTAAGCACTCCCACCCTTTCTGATGAAGTACTTTTCTTGTTGTTACTCAGCCATGGCTGTTCCTTTTAACAATGCCAGTTCCTCCAATTCTAGAGAACATTTAAATAACCTTATTGAATGCTGTATTCATAAGTACCCCTTAGTTGGAATCACTCTGTTTGACTAGAAAGAAAAGACTGGAACTTGGAGATGTGAACTTGCTTATTCAAAGTTAGTCAGTGGGATTAAGTATCTTGGTTTTATGTCTTTCTAGACCTTTTGTCCTCGACCCCTTCAAAGCTCAGGTACCTGAGCTTTTAGAGAGAGGTGGAAGGAACAGGGGCCCTGGGTTGTGTTTCTGTCTGCAAGTGACTTCTCACTGAGCTTTAATTTCAGATCTAGGCTCTGTGTCTTACCAGTCCTGCAAGTTCCTGCCTGCATGTTCAGAAACAAGTAGTTCAATCTGTTTATGCTTCTACTTCTTTATTTATAAAGTGGAAACAGTTAAAAGTCATGTATTACAGCAACTGTAAGGGTTAAGTAAAAGAAGGCAAGCAAGGCAGTTGGCACCAGGTTCAGTGTGCGCTCTGTCCTCAACTAATGTCAGCTTTGTGACAAAGGTGAGGACCCAGAAGGAACAACAGTGCTTGGTCTGGGTGAGCTCTAGGTGCCCCCGTTCAGCACCGATGGAGGATAATTTCCAAGAGAAATGGTCCTTTCTGAGAGGTGGTGCTTTCATTATACGGGTAATGTGTTCTGAAAGGTGGCTTTCATTTGGGAATGAAGTACAGAGCCCACATTTCCATTATCCGTTCTCACTAGATGGTAGAGACACTGCCATCCACACAGCAGCTCACATGAGGTCAAACTGAGGTCCCATTTCCCTTCGTGCAACTCTTATCATAGGAATCAAGAAATTCAATCAGGCAAGAGGGTTTTAGCCACCTGTCCCAGAGAGATTAAAGTTCAAAGGTCTCTGCTCCTCAAGCCCTCTCCAAGTATGGGTCAGGAAGCCTGCCCTCACAGGCTTCCGGGTGAAGGATGCATGAATTCACCATTGTTAGTGCAGAAGAGAGGCTCTTGCAAGGCAAGAAATCAGCCTGAAGAATGTCTCCTCTTTGCCATCACCAGGGTCTGAGAGGCTCAATGGCGTCGTCTCTCTGGCCCAGGCAGTATTTGTGACAAGGTGTAATTAAAGCCTCACCAGCCTCAAACACAGGAGAGTAGGAGGGATGGGGAATGGTGTTCATTTCCTCAAGGGCAGTCATGGGTGAACAGACTCTGCATTGTACCCTGGACTGACAGACAGGTCAGTCATCAGAGACTGCCCTTCCTCGCCCTCTGAGCCCCACCACATTGTGTAAAGGTGTTTCCTGTTCAAAGTGCAGACAGACTCTCAGATCCACTCAGGTGGGTTCCCACGGTGTCCTTGTCATAGAAGTAGGGGAATGTTGGGCTCTCAAAACAAAAGACAGAGAGGTATGAACATCACTCAAATGTTTAGCCTCACCCCCATTCCACAGATAAGAAAACTGAGGTTAAATGAAGACAAATGCTGTAGGCTACATAGCAATAGTGGGTGGTGCTAAAAAGGCCCTTAGTATCTGACCTACTAGAAATCCTTCAAACAGAAGCAGGCAAATTTTTCCCTTGGAGGGCTTCTCTAGCCTCACGAACTCCCCAAATTAAATTCTTCATCAAGTCTCCTCGGTCTGAATGCTCTTTGGATGAGGGCTCTGGGATTTTATGAAAAATTTATACAAAAAGACTAAGATTGGTTGGACATGTACAGCAGCCAAATTAAACTTAAAATGTTAGAATTGTGAAATAATCTGTTGTTGAAAGAGAAAGTTAGTACCTCATGTTGTGTTGGAGACACCGTGGGGCTGCAACTTCAGAGACTTAAGCCCCACTCAGTTATCTGGGCTAGTCCCTTCTCTGCTGTCTCTAAGCCTCAGTGTCCTCACTTTTCATGAGTGGCATCACCAGTCACCTGTGCTGTGTGTTGGCAGACATCTCTCATGGGGCTGATCTTTGTAGAACACATAGCACAGACTATGACCCAATGCTTTGTTGATTTCCCTTTATTGATTTCAGCCCCTAGAACTTGTAAAGCACATCTGTCCATTCAGAAAGCATTTGTTGTTTCCTGCATGGGCTCTGGACTCTGCTTAGCACATTGCATGCACATCAGGGAAAGGAGGGAGAATTTATAACATGGAATGTGATGTGCCCCTGTGGTACCCAGATGCATGATCCAGGTGCAACTTGAGAATGGTCTGTGCCCTGTGGTCCTGAGCTCAAGGTTACATAGGAAAGGGCATGTGTGTGCATATAGGTAGATATGTGTAGGCATCTGTGGGAAGCCACACGCAGGGACCCATCCTTCAATATCAAGTAGGGAATGTGGAAATGATATTCTTTCTATAATTGACACTGGAAGTAACAGAGTCATTTTTTCATGGGCTGACAACCAGGGGCTGTTTCCCAGACGTTAACCCTTGTTTTTTTGCATAAACAGGTTGGATACAAAGAGCTGAGACCAAAATGGATCCATTTTAAAGCCTGATATGAATTCATAATTAGGATGTAAATAAGGGCAGCAATAGTGAATGACAAACTGAAAAGGGATTATGAAACTGCGGTTAATAAGCCTTGGTTTGCTTCTGTACATGGGGGCAGGAAAAGAAGACAAAAACAACAGCTGTCCAGGGCACTGGTAGGAGGGAGACACCCTGAGCCGAGGGCAAGGGGGCTACAGTACGTTCCTTTGTGTCATTGTTGGAGCCCCACGCAGTTACTTACAAGTTTTCCTTTCCCCATGAGTATTTTGAGGGCAGGTATTAAGCAACTTTATCTTTGTTCTAGAATGAAAAAGCCTGCCACACAGTAGATGTCCCAACAGTAGGCATCGACTGGGTCGCTTGCAGTGCATTGAGTTTGGGGTAATTCATTCCACAGCCTGTCCCTGTGGGAAGGTCCAGCAGGCAGGTGAAAATTCAAAAGCAACATTCAGGAGAGAAACGAGAGTGTCAACACAGTAAGAGAGTGTATGTGCAGTTGTGGTTACATGAGGCTTTCAAAAAAAAAGACCCAAGGTGGGAGAAAAGAGAAAGAAAGACTTTGCTCTGTCTAGAGCAGGCAGGGCAAAGCCTAACGGAGGAGAAAGGGAAGCAGGAAGAAGACCAGAGCCCGTCTCTCCCTGGTGTTGACTCTCTTAGGTCTCCACATATTATTTTATTGTATGTCAGGCAGTGGGTGGAAGAGTGCTTCTGGGGGAGACATGCCTGACATGTATTAACGTTTTAATTAAGGCTTTGCCTCGTGCTGTCATTGGTTTCTCTTACAGTTCTTTGTGTTTTTATTCTGGACTCTGGAAGATGCCATATCACAAAGCCTGAACAGCTTCTGCTGGGTGGGAAGATCTGCTTATTACAGTAGCTCTCTTGCACAGAAAATTCTAGTTAACACAGTATCCCATCTACCAGAACTTGAGCGTGCTTAACTGTTGTGAAATCAAGGGCAATGCAGGTACCATTAACCACACCCTGTGTGTGCTCTGCATACCTGTCCATGTGTTCAAAGGGCTGCAAGGTTTACCTTACTTTGTAATAACAATGGAATTCCCTGTGATCTGTGGATTTTCTTTAACACCAGGCTAGACTCACCCAAATCATGTTTCTGTTTTGTTGAATCAGTTTTCTAAAGATATTTGTTGTTGGTGAAAAAAAAAATGACAGTGATTGAAGAATTTCCCACTCTACCAGAATTGTCAATGTTTCCTAAAGGTCCTGAGGGACTGTGACTGGGGGGTGGGGGTGGTGGCAGCAGAACCTTTAAAAGAGGTGGGCATCCTGGGTGGACTTTTGGTTATTGGTGGTGTGCTCTGAAAGGGTACTGTGGGACTCTGGCCCGCTTCTCACTCTTTTTTGGCTTCCTGGCTGTGATTTGAATAGATTTGTTCTGCCACAAGCTCCCATCATGCACTGCTCACCACAGGCCCAAAGCAACAGGGTGGATTGATCATGGACTGAAACCGCCAAACAATGAGTCCAAAGCAAACTTTTCCTCCATAGTTACCTCAGGGATTTTGCTATGGTGATGGAGAGAACCACACAGATAGTTACTGGGCACATCTGCCATAAAAATATCTATGACCATGGAGTAGGTTTTCTTTTTAAATTAACAGCTTCATTGATTATTCTCTCGAAAGATTTAATTAAGAAAAATTTCAGTGAATTCATTAATTTTAATTCATTGATTAATTAGTTAATTTTCATTAAGCAAGACCACTTTTGCTTTCATTTTCACATTTCTCTGAGTGTTTGTATTCCCTTGAGTCCTAATACAGGCACTGCCTTGATGCTGCTTATTAAATAGCCATTATTTGAACAAACTGTGCATCATAAACCTTTGAGAGGTAAGCCTTTTCTATGCAAAAACATAATGGCCACCACAGTTGATTTTAGCCACTCAAAATAATATTTGTATGTTCTTAAGCATATTGACCTACTTCATTTTAATTTGATCTAGTTGCAATCCAACTGAACATCCCATCTCATCCTCTATAACTTCATTAATTCAGCAGTGTCTGTAGGGTTCAAATTGGTTCAAAACAAAACCATGTAGGCAAACTTCGGACAGAAAGATAATAGTGACTCTAATGAACTGTTAAGAGTTTGGTCCTTTGGGGATGGAGAGATGGCTCAGTGAGATAAGAGCATTTGATGTTCTTTTAGAGGATCCAGATTTGGTTCCCAGCACCCATACGGTGGCTCATAACCAGCTGTAACTCCAGTTCCATGTGGTCTGGTGACATACATGTGGTGCACATAATACATGCAGGCAAAAAAAATACATGCACATAACTTTTTTAATTAAAAAATTTTGTCCTTTGAATATTATGGTTTTTTATTGCTGTTATTACATCATAACTTCGAAAGAACTCTTTAATTAAATAGAATTACATGGTATTACAGATTATCATATCACATCACAATGAAAAATGATAGTAGTTCCTAATAATTCATGGAAATGACTGTGCTTTTGTTCTTCATGTGGACTCTGTTGACCACAAAAATTATTCTTTTACTTGCTATTACTTTTGTCTGCTTTCTGGTTCTTCACTGTGTTTGAGAAGTGTCCTCTTCTCCATGATATCCTTGATTGCTATTCTCCTTATTTGTGTAGCTATCTAAACTCTTACCATCATGATTTGAACCACTAGTCTTAGGCTTTTATTTTTCCTTATGAGTTCAGACAACTTTCTGACAGTCTGAAGCTTCTGCAAAGTCATTTTTAAACATACACTATTAACTCCTGATAAAAGATACTTTCTTCTTGTTATATTTGAATTTGATCTAATTATTACAGACACCAAAAATAATTAAAGTTGAAGACACACTACAAAGTCAATGAACTGGCAAATGGTGGCTCCAGCTTACTGGGATACACAGGTGTATAAATAAACCACACACGAACTTATGGGTGAACATTTATAAGTAGCTCACCACAGAAACATGCTTCTTCAGGTCATCCTGCTGTGCAGTTGGTCATTTTGATGGCTGCTTCATGGACCCACCAGACTCCTGTGGGATAAGATGGGAACTATAAGATGTTGCCAATACAATGAATCTTGACACCAATTGCTTATTGGTTGTGTTATGTCATGACTATGTCTTATAAACAGGAATGCCAATTAATTTGACTTTAAGAGATGCTAATAAAATAATATGGATGGTGTCTTTGTAATTGCTCATGGTGGTGCACGCCTTTAATCTCAGCACTCGGGAGACAGGGGCAGGTGGATCTCTGTGAGTTCAAGGCCAGCCTGGTCTACATAGGGAGTTCCAGGCCAGCTGGGGCTACTGGGAGACCTTGTCTTTAAAAAGACCAAAAAAAAGTTCTCTTTTGGCTAGGTATTGGTGAGAACTGAATCCTCTACTTACAGATTAATAACTGAACATGTCTTTTCTGAGGATAACTCTATCTCTATATTGAAAACTCTGTCTAGCCTTACTCTACATCCTTTAACTTCTGTGCACAAGAACACATTCTTTCACAGCACACAGCATTCTGTCTCCAACGTTTTGTGTCAGAACTCTGAGTAAATGAGCTATGAGTGCCACTGTTGTCTGAAGTCATTCTCTCTACAAATAATACCAAACATTTTTTGTCATCTGAATTTAATGTATCTTAGATACAATAATGTAACTTTCTTTTACAATATCTCCTTAAGGAACTGGAGAGATGGCTTAGTTATTAAGAGCTTGCTGCTTTTTCAGAGGATCAGACTTTCATTCTCAGCACCCACATAAGGCAGTTCGTAACTACCTATAACTCCAGCTCCAGAGGATCTGATGCCATCTTCTGGCCTTTGTGACTACTCACACACATGTGGGATGCAAAGAGGCACACACACACACACACGCACATGCACACACACACGCACATATATACACACTCACAAACATGCATCTATAAATAAAAATAAAAACCTCTTTTAAAGATATTTGATTAAGGGACAGAGGTGATAACTCAGTTGGTAAAGTGCTTGTCTCATAAATACAAGGACCTGAGTTAGATCCCCAGAACCCATGTAAAAATGCCATGTGTGGTAGCATGTATTTGTAACACTTGTAATCCTAGTGCTAGGGACAGGAGACAGTAGGATCCCTAGGTCTCACTAGTCAGCCAGTATAGCCTAATGGGTAAACTCCAGGTCAGTGAAAGGCCCTGTCTCAAAGGAGGTGGATGGTGTTTTTGAGGACGGCACCCAGACAGATGGGTTATCCCTCTGGCCTCATACACATGTGCACATGAGGCACATGCACACACACACGCACATATATACACACTCACAAACATGCATCTATAAATAAAAATAAAAACCTCTTTTAAAGATATTTGATTAAGGGACAGAGGTGATAACTCAGTTGGTAAAGTGCTTGTCTCATAAATACAAGGACCTGAGTTAGATCCCCAGAACCCATGTAAAAATGCCATGTGTGGTAGCATGTATTTGTAACACTTGTAATCCTAGTGCTAGGGACAGGAGACAGTAGGATCCCTAGGTCTCACTAGTCAGCCAGTATAGCCTAATGGGTAAACTCCAGGTCAGTGAAAGGCCCTGTCTCAAAGGAGGTGGATGGTGTTTTTGAGGACGGCACCCAGACAGATGGGTTATCCCTCTGGCCTCATACACATGTGCACATGAGACCACATATATACATGAATACAACATACACATACCAAAAAAGATATTTCACTAAAATGACATACTGATGCTGCTTCTCTCTTTCTGTGTTATGTATTTGATTGAAAACTTCCATCTTACCAAATGTAGGTTGTTTGTCTCTCTTGTCTCGTGCTTCCTTTAATTTCTTCTGGATTGAATATACTCCATTATGTTCATATTTTTCCTCTCTTGATTTGGAAAATCAAGTTTTTTCTATTTCTGTTAGGGGTCACTTTAGAAATTAATTTTTTTCTTTAATTAATTTATTTTTATGGAGCTTTTGGCTACTCTAACATTCCCCCCTCTGAAGAGGTAACCCTAAAATCTTTTAAGGATGAGATACAAGCTCCAAAATACTTTTGACATTTTTGGTTTTTGGAACAGAGTATGTGCTAAGAGACTCAAGGACATTTTGCAAGGACATTTTGAACTTTAGCCAAGAAACTGGCTACTTTTCTTTGGGGTCTTTTTACCCTAACTGCCTAGCCAATTTCTTCCTCCTATTTGTATCAACATCCTCTGAAGAGGTTACCCAAATTGCCAATAGGGAATAGGGACACACACCGCTCTGGCTTCTGCCATGCTGAACAGGGATGTAGGGTGAGGAAATTGGGTACCCCTTCAGTGGGTCTATCTAAAAGTCTCCCAAGTTACATAACTCTTATCTCTAAGGGGAAAAGAAAGTCCTTGAATCATGAATAAGAGAAGTGAAGGAGAAGTAATGGCAAGAGTAATTAGCATTACAAGTTCGAGTCAAAGCCAAAACAGGGCAATTTTCAAATGCTCTTGAGAAAGGCTTCCAAAAGCATCCCTCTATTGGGTTCCTCCTCATTTTTCTTTTGTCTTCCAAGACTGGACTCTAGAGAGATGGCTTCAGGATTTGCTTTCAGGTATTTTGATAGCTGTTGGAGTGGTTAGAATTAGTGTCAGTTCCCTCTCAAAGGCTTCTAGATAGGGGGAGAAAACAAATTTGGCCATCATTTTAGAACAATAGTGAGTTGTCTCCCTTAGTTACACGTGGGCACTACAGTGAGACCAAGATTTGAAGTCTTACATCTGAGCAGCACTTTCTGGTTAAAAACAAAATCATCAATGAGAAATAATTGTCTAAATATCTTTTATATAGACTTAAGCCTAATGTCCGGGAAGTGTAATCCCTTGAACTCTTAAAGAAGTATACTGATGACTTTACTCTTTGGTTATACTTTCCTTTGGGTGTTTAAGACCATACAATTAAGCCAAATAAATCAATTTATTTTTATACTTAAGGTCGTTTGAGGATCTGTTCCTCAGGGGTCACATGGGCTTGGGAGGAGCCCTTTCTTTCAC
>NW_008347814.1:2115787-2163035 GCF_000622305.1 Nannospalax galili
AACTTTTTATATAGACTTAAGCCTAATGTCTGGGAAGTGTAATCCTTTGAACTCTTAAATAAATATACCGATGACTTCACTCTTTGGTTATACTTTCGTTTTGGGTGTTTAAGACCATACAGAGAAATTACAAAATTTAACCTGTTACAACTCAATGTTTACTATTTTCACATTCTCTTTCCTAATAAGGCAAATTCCTTAGACTTATTTTAGTTCCAGTTTCCCCACTCCTATTTATATACTGGTTTCTATTTTTGTTCTTTGTATAACTTCACTCTTGCCAAACAATGTTATTCTTGGCCTGTTTAAAGAAAAATAAATTTGATTTGGTTTTACTGCTAGTTTCATTGAGCTTTGCTCTTTTTCTTATCTCCAATATTCTTTCCATTTTTGAGCACCTAATTATACTCCTAAGAGTTAAAATTATGCCCCTAATTATATTCTTAGAGTTAAAAAATTATCTATTTATTCTTATTTTATGAGTGTTTTCCCTGCATGTATATAAGTGCACTTGTGTGCACAATGCCTGAGGAGTCCAGGAGAGGGCATCAGATCCCCTAGAACTGGAGTTATGCACAGATGTTAGCTGCCATGTGGCTGCTGGAGACCGAAGTTGAGTCCTCTGTAAGAGCAGCCAGCGTGCTAACCCCTGAGCCAAACTTTCAGCCCCCAGACTTTTTAGAATGAGTATACTTAGTGAAATGGGGTCTCCAAGTTTAATTTTTTTAAAGATTTGTTTATTTTACTTTCAATCTCAAGGGATGTGTTGACTGAATAAACAGAATTTGGCAGGTTTTTTTTCTTTATTAAAATTTTATTTTTACCATTGCCGGCTTCCATTATTATACCTTTGAAGCAGGCTGTCAGTCTAGGTTTGAAGTTTTGAAAACAATGTGTCTTTGTGGGTATTCTTCTGCTTGGTACCTAGAACTTATATTTCTTTTCACTTCTACTCCAGAATTGATTAGCTTCTAGAATCTACAGATTAAAATCTTTCAATATTTATTTTAAAAACTTTCAGCAATTGTATTTCTGATTCCTGTTAGCTTTCTATTCTTTACAGAGAGCTTCAAGTTTGGCTTTAGTCTCCTTCATCGTGATAATCATGATTGTTTCATGAGGCATGTGATAATTCCATGTCTGGAGTACGTCCAATCTACTCTATTTTGGTACTCCTCTACAGGACTCAATTACATTGTAATACCTCCTCATGCTGTGCTCCTGGTTATGTTCCATTTTATTATGGGTGTTGTATTTGAAAGACTACCTTCAGAAATTATTTGAGGTAAGGTTCCACGATGTACATCTGGAAAGGACCTTCATTTGTGGGGTTTTTTTGTTTTGTTTTGTTTTTTTGTTTTTTTGTCCAGGTACTTTGGGAGACTTGATGTGTGTGACAATCGTGAATATGATCAGTGAGAGCCATGAGATCTTATACAATGACTGCATTCCATATGTTTTAAAATTAGGAGTAAATCTGATTCAGTGTTTCAAGTCCATTAACAATTTTTGGAAAACATAGCTAAGAAAGGAAAAGTAAAGACCCATGTGACTGGGAGCTGGGTATATTGATCAGTGGGTGTGCACTTGCCAAGTGTGGGAGGTCCCAGATTCAAACTCCAGTACTGTAAACAAAAAATAAACAAAACCAAAAATGTCCTGTCTAGTTAATAATATCCATTAAACATTTAAGTAAATATATTTCATAATTTTGTATTTAATTGAAAAAGCGTTTGAAATGGTAACTCCTCTTTGATTTCACAATTAGGGGTATAAGCCATGATCCTAGTTTTGTCTTCTCTATGTATTAAGGTTAGTGAGAAATGCACCAGGATAACAATGTGCACATAATGTTCTATATTTTAAACCTCAAAGTTATAGATTTTCCTGCTTCAAATCTGTGTTTATGTCAATGTGCATATTTATGATATGTACACATTCATGTCTTATGATATTTGATGCCCTTTCCCTTTCCTCAGTGACAGAGAGACAGGACAACTTGCTGGATGAACTGTCACTGAGGAGGACTGAGCCTCTTCCCTGGAGTAACAAAGCAAACATCAATGGAGTTGTTGAATGGATGTGTTACATTCCAAATAATGGTCTTTAAAGCCAAAATTTCCATTTGCAGAATATGTCTTTTTGTTTTGTTTGATTATTTGCTTTTAAGAAAGAGAGTCTTTCAAGAATAAACAAACCAAGAGTTCTAAAGGAGGAAGGGATAGATTTTCTATTTAAAACAATAGATTAAAAGGAAAATGCATACTGTTAGAAGATGTAGTTCCTGCCCAGAAGGAAATAAAAATTCAACACTCTGGCAGGAGAAGGGCAGGATGCCCCACAGAAGAGTCTGGGAACAAGTTCCAAAGAGCCGCAGGGAGAATTTAGGAGCAGAGACTTGCTTTGTGAGGTGACATCTCTGAACTTCTTGAGACCCAACATCCCTCATCAAACTAAAGAGCTAGAGTGGCAGAGACCAGATGAGATGCTCACAGCAGGGGACAGGGGCACCTCTAGGGTTCTGCGCATCCAGGACTGAGCCATAGCACCCAAGGAGTGCTTAGAACAAGGAGGCAGTATGTGCCTAGAAGTGTCAGAGTCTGTGTAGCAGAGTGATGCAAATCACAAGTGAATGCTGTGGATAGACCAACATCACAGGGCAGGGAACTCAAAAACAGACTCATAGAATTTTAATCAACTGATCTTTGACAGAGGAGCAAAAATAGTACAATGGAGAAAATAATGTAGTTCTCAACAAACAGTACTGGAATAACTGGACTTCTACATGGGGAAAAATGAATCTACCCACTGACCTTCCATCTTTCATAAAAATTATCTCAAGTTTGGAGAGATGGCTCAGGGGTTAAGAGCACTTGCTGCTGTACCAGAGGACACGAGTTTTGTTCCCAGCACCCACTTCAGGTGGCCCATAATGCCTGTAACTCCAACTTCAGAGGGGCTGACACCCTCTTTTGGCCTCTGTGGATACCCGTACACATGTGGCATACATATATATAGACATACACACTTAAAATTTTTTTTAATCTTTAAAACTGATCTCAAAATGTATTCTATGGCAAATATAAGGCCCAAAACCACAAAACTT
Source organism: Nannospalax galili (assembly GCF_000622305.1). Lineage (NCBI taxonomy): Eukaryota > Metazoa > Chordata > Mammalia > Rodentia > Spalacidae > Nannospalax > Nannospalax galili. The sequence goes on from NW_008347814.1 coordinate 2,118,894, forward strand.
CTAAAAGATAATGTAGAAGACCTAGGGTTGTAGCTCAGTGGTAGAGTCCTTGCTTCATAGGCTTGTGGTTTTAAGCCCAATCCCCGGTCCTGCCAAGAAAATAAGAACACCTAGATGACTGTGGCCTTGGCAATGACTTTTCAGATAAGAGACCAAAGTCACAGTCCATGAAAGAAAGAATTAATAAGCAGGACCTCATTAAAATTTAAAATTAAAAACCTCTGCTCTGTGAAAGACAATGTCAAGAGAATGAGAAGGCAAGACATGGGCTGGGAAAGAATATTTGCAGAAGTCATCATCGGATAATATACCATTATCCCAAATATACAAAGAAGGCTAAAAAGTCAACAATAAAAGATAATCTACTTATAAATGGCTAAAAACCTAGAACATATACCTCATCAAAGAAGATATTCAAATCACAAATTGTCATGTGGAAAGATTCAACGTCACATGCTATTAGGCATCACAAACTAAAACAACAGTGACATATTTGCATATGAGAATAGCTCAGTCCTCAAATCCTGGTGACATTGTGGAGGACTATTTGTGGCTAGTGGGAGTCCAAAATATGAGAGCCACTTTAAAGGTCAATTTGACAGATTCTCACAGAGCTAAACAAACACTTAGCGTTTTATCTAGCAATTACACTTCTTGGTATTTGCACAATAGAGCTGAAAACTTTCATCCATATGACTACCTTCACTTGGATATTAGTGGCAGCTCTTTATAAGTGCCCAAATTGGGAAGCAATTAAGGCCTCCTCCAGTAGGCAAATGGATGAATACACTGTGGTGCATCCAGACAATGGGATATCATTAAGTAATGAGAAGAAATGAGTTATCAAGACATAAAAAGATATGAAGGAGACTTAAAAGCATATTAGTAAGTGACAGGAAAGAGATTGGGGCTTGCCACTTTAGGAAGGAGGATGACTGAATGAGCAAGGCAGTGGAGAATATGAAGACAGTGAAATTATTCTATATGATGTTGTCATGTTGGGAACATGTCATTATACATTTGTGAAAACCCACAAACTGTGATTACACTGTGTCAGTGCATGTTCATCAGTTGTAACAAAAGTGCCAATGCCATGTCAGATGGTGATAGTGGCGACACAGTAGGTGTATGTATGCAAGAGTTTTATGGGAGCTCCCTGAACTTTCTGCTCAGTTTTGTTGTGCAATCCAATCTGCTTTATGAAAAGACAATAGCAGCAATGCTTGCTAATGCGCCCAACTGATCAGAGGGAACTACAGTGAGCAGCTCAAGGGAGATTGCAGACTAGACACCATTAACTTGAGGTCAAGAGTTCTTCTCCATCTTCACTGTCAACCTTAGAATTGGGTTATTCCTGGGAAACAAGGAGGATGAGTGAGAGATGAATTCTGAAAACGAGCTTTCAATGACTGAATCTCAACTAGAGTTGTTTTTATTTACTTTGAAAGAACATGTTCAACCTCTCAGGAACCAGTGATACTTAGGGCTGAAATATCAATTAGTGTCAATTCCTAAGAGATAAGTAGATAGTGTCTATCTGGGTTTTTGTGGGAACCTACTACAGAGGCTTCCATAAGTTACATGTATAAGATGGGTCTTAAAAAAGAACTCTGAAAAAAAATGTACCAGTTTTATCTCACCCCAGCAAACCCCACTGGTAAAGTTGCATGTGACAGATGAGGCACATTGAAAACTCTCTCCAATAGCATTGTCCCTCATGATAAAGTGTAAATTCACCGTTTTCCCGAATGTGCCAATACAGGGCACAAAACACATGGTAAGCCTCTTGAGGAAGGCTGCCTAAAAGCAAATGCCAGCAGGACTTGGTATTCAGAGACACAGATGTCACGAGATCAGTGAGCACAGAGCTAGAGAACCCAAGGGCAGGGAGCCAGATACTGTCAAACTCACTCCTCTGAGAGATAAGACAGAGGCAGGCTGCAGGGGAGGCTTGGAGGGCAATGAACTGAAACCTATTTCCTTCTGCAAACCCCTAGAGATGGGGTGGTAATATATCAGGGCCACTGTCTTCCTCCATCTATGTTTGTGTTCACCTCAGATGCACACAAGACACCTTTAGGAGGCTGCTGTTTGCTTGGAACACAAAATCTGTTTGGATTAAATCTGTGTGAGCCAGAGCAGGCAGGTGGCTTAAGACTTTGAAGTGCAGGAGTTGTAACTGTGAGCTGTTGCTGACACTTGAAGATTTAAAAGCATGGAAGAGGGAAGGGAGAGCTAGAAAACCCAAAAGGGCATCAATGAGCAAAGTGATAAAGGATTTGGCAAAGTGTTTGTGAGAGATGGAAACCTCTTTCACCATCTCCAAGGGCTCTTCAAACGTCTCCATCTGAGAAAAACCCAGCAAACAGGCTGCAGCACTGAGAACAGGGCCGAGGCAGCACCTAAGAGCAATGTTTATAGACTGCACTAAATGCAAAACCAGGCTTTACTCTTGCCTGAGACAATTGCCTGTTGACAGAATGTATTATATGTACAGAAGATGTTTAGCAATGGACACATCTTCTCATGCTGTGTCTGGAGATGATTGAAATCATGACTAGAGTTGGGAAAGGTGACAGAATAAGTCAAGTACTTTGGTAAGATGGTTGATATTGATTGCCAACTTGAAAGATCTAGAATCACCTAGGAGACAAACCTCTGAGCATGCCTTTGAGGGATTATGTAGATTACTTTAATTGTGGTAGGACACACCTTAACTTTGGTGGCACCTTTCCGTGTGCTGGATCCTGAACCTAATAGAGAAGGACAAAGCCAGCTGAGCATGAGTGTTTATCACTCTCTGCTTTCTGACTGTGGACATAATGTCTGTCTCATGTTCCTGCCACCTTGACTTCCCCACCATGATAGACTGCACCCTGGAAATGTGACCTGAAATAAAGTCTTCCTTCCTCAAGTTCCTTTAGTCAGGTGTTTTGTGGCAGGGAGACAAATAGTAATATACATGGCATTTTATTAAATGCAATATCAAGAAATGCTACAAGCCTCTAGTTAAAAGCACAGAGCAGTTTGGAGAGGGAGGCAACAGAGATGTAGACCCCAAACAGTTCATCCATCAGAAAGTACTGCGCTCCCTACCCCTAAGGCTCAGGGATCATCATGAAAGAGGCGGGTGCATAAAGATTACAAGAGCTAAAGATAGTGGATGCCTGTGACAAAACAGCATTTGCTCCAAATGACAGGGCTGTTGCACACATGAACTCATAGTGGCTGCACTTGTTTGCACAGTGATTGCACAGGATCCAAGCCAGCCAAAATCCCAGCATGGATGGGGAAGAGGCTCACAAAGTCCCACCCCTAGCAGAGTAGTTATTGATAACTGATGGCTGCTGGAGGAGGAAGAGTCTGTTTTCTTCAGGGACATGACTCCTGAGCGGTTGCCCATGTTCCATTAGATGACCCCACACTCATGTTTATACAGTCAGCACCAAGTGGACTTGTGTGTGTGTGTGTGTGTGTGTGTGTGTTTTAAAGGGTGTATGCAGTTGGGAGGGAAAAGTGCTGAGGAGTGACAAAGGAGGAACTGGAGGGACAGGACTAGTGGGTAGATTTGACCAAACTTCATTATATACATGTATGAAATTTTCTAATAATAAAAGGTACTGGGTAAAAAATTTCTTAAAATGTAGATCTAGAATAGAAATAGGCAGGAAAATGCAGTGTGGAGTAACACAGAATGAGGAGGGGACCAACATTAGCTAAGTCTAATACCTCTTAACAAATTTGTGAGTGCTCAGAAGGAACTGTAAAAGAAGAGGCCTGTTACCAGAGTTGTTAGCGGCAGAGCCTGTGCCCTGGAAGCCCAGACAAGCTAGCCTCAGCCATCTGTCCTCAATAGGCCAATTAAAGAAAGAAGAAAAAAACGAAAAGTGGAGAGGGAGATGTATTCAATGTGGCCACATTGGGAAGATGAACAAATAACGAAGTCCAACAAATAGACGCAAGACATATGGAGCTCAGCAGCCCTGGTCAAGCTAGTGGTCCTGCCTGTCATCTTGTCAGAGCCACGTGAACTCTCCTTTCCAGAGCCTATCTTCCCCTCTGGCTGGCAACAGGTCCCAGCCTTTTCCTTAGCCCGACATAAGACTCCTAGAGAAAGTCCAGTTCCTTGGGGTCCATTGTCTCAATGGTCTGATCATTGAAGGAGCGGGCACAAGCATCTCTTCTGAGTATCTTCATTCCTGCCAGGATGATTACAAACATATCTGGACCAATACTGAAGCAAGTCACAAGGTGACAGGAGTGGAACCAGAAGGGTCAGAAGTCCAACGTCCTTGGCTCATAAACTGGGGGAAAGGACTTAGTGAAGGGAGAAGCTTTGTTTTCAGTTGGGCCAGAAGTGAGGTGAGAAAAACTTAATTTTTCTTCACCTTTCCTGTAGCCATTTTACAATTTATAGAATAGATGAAGACAAAAATGGTCAGGAAATGTGCATACATAAGTCTAGCTGTGAGATAGGTTAGCAGTTAAATATGAGATATCCCCTCTAACCCCACCCAAGGGAGAGGGGGATATCCCAGTACCAGTTCCCCAGGTTGTCTCCATTCTCAGCATAGGAGGTCTGCTATACTGTTACAGGAGGAAAAGGTGAGGTGGATCACAATTTGAAATAAAATGAACAGAAAATATAAACTGAGGTCCATGAACAGACTGATGTTCAGTGTGCACAGACTTAAGTGCATAGTCCAAATAAAATTGTTGACTATAGCACTTATAATAAAGGGAGGCAGAGAGAAATTATGGAAGGTGAATATCAGTGAAGGACCCTGGAGAAGACAGAGGGAGCAAGCTTTCCAAACACTGAGAACAATGTACACAAACAATCCTGGGGAGAGGACAGGAGTCACAGATCTTGGTTCCATCTTTGAGAAAACTGTGATAATCCTTAGGCACAGCTCTGTGACAAATATGCCACCTGTCTAACCCTGAAGGATGGAAATACAATGTTCCACCTGAGACCTCTCACCACTGAGTGATGACACAGGCTCTCTTAAAGTCCAACTTCCTAAACCAATCCCAGGTAGGGTAGCGTGACTCAGTTAGAGGGTATGGAAAGTTTGGCAAGAGTAAAAGGCTTCTGAGTGTACAATTCTGAACATTTATTAAATATCAAATGCATGATGAAACTGAGGTGTTTCCAGCAGCACTTGCCTCTGTTGCATCATGCAACTTTATGGCAGCCTTGGTTCTGAACACGCAACATGTGAACTTTGTACCATGCATGGTCACCATGAACGTTGAGCACAAGATGTCGGGGAAGGCTGTCTGACACACCTCGGCTTAGCTTCAACACTACTGTGGAACACACTGCAGTATTTTTACTGTATAAAGTTTTCTGCATACAAAAGTGTAATAGTTTAATTATGGAAAAACAACGATTTTCATAGCTCCTCAGTATTGATCTTCAGCATGTAAGTATCAAATTGCACTGCGTTTGAATTGTATTACATTAGAATGTTCAATTTAAAAACTGTTTTGTGGGATAGGGAGATGGTGTAGCAGGTAAAGGAATTTGCTGCCAAATCTTAGAACCTGAGTTCAATCCCTAGGAACAACATGTGAAGAAGAGAAGTGACTCCCACAAGTTACCCTCTGACCACCACCCACTCTCCAGCGCATGTGTGTGCACAGTCTACAAAAAATAAAATGTGACATAAAATAAAATAAAAATTGCTGTTTGAATTGTTGACCTGACTGTCATAAAAATATCATCACATGAATTTTGGCTTGGGATTAGGAAAGAATTTTCAATAATTTTTGAAATGGCCCCAAACATACCTCAGCTATTTGGTGAATCAGTATTCATAGGATTATATAATCAAAATATTGATCAACTCTTCAAAACACTGAGGATGCTGTGTCCTTGAGTACCAATATCCATTCAAGATTTAATTCTGTATGTAAAAGTAAATAAGGACACTCATGAGCATGTAAATTTGTTTTCATCTTTGATAAATGCTAAAATCATATGTACACCAAAGAATCATTTTAAAATAAATTTATTATTTTTGTCAGTGAATATTTTATTTGTATGTCTGTTTTGTCCTTATGTTCTTGGGGCATTATAAAAGTTTATTGGACAAAAGGAGTCAGGTATGAAGACTTTAAGAAACCCTGCTCTAGAGGATAACTGTGACTATCACTAACCCCATAAATACACTGGGGACAAAAACTCACTGTAATGTCTTTGGGGTTGGAGAACATCACAGATGGATGTACTTCTTCATTTAGTTATATGTGCTGTCTGCGACATAGATGGATTTTTCAAGTCACAGGCATCTACCCTCAGAACAGGTTTGAATCAAAATGTGTCATTTTTCCATTTCCATGGAATTATCCAAGATGGAGAACATGGAAGTTGTTCTTGACAAGAAGGAAAGCTTGCTTTGTGCATAGCATGACCCATTGCAAGTGCTGACCTCCCTAGAGATCATGCTTTTCTCGACGAGTAAATGAGGCCTATCTTTTCCTGACCCTGTTAGGTGTCCGATAGGATGTTCTCTCCTAGCCAGCTTATCCTGTGGACTTCATAATGATGGTACTCATTGTTAAACTCTAGTCAGTCTCACAACTGAGGCCACAGGCTTTTGGTTGGTGCCCAAATTAGATTTACTATAGAGGGTGCCATCATTCTCCCTGGAGCCACTTCAACTACTGTCTGTCCTGGCAAAGAGCACACTGTTCTGATTGTTGATCACCCTCCTCCCCTCCCCACTTTGCTGAAAACTTTTCTCTCTCACTCCCTGCTCTCTGCCATTCCCTGCCTTGCTCTTGACTCAGAAGACTGACCCTACTGGACCTGATTGCCTAGCAAGTGGAGGCCAGGGGAGGATGCATAGAAGAGACTGGAGCAGAGACGAGACAGTGTTTCTTCCCCATGTGCCCCTTCCCTAGGCACAGAGACACTGAACAGGCCACGTCCTTCAGTCCTGCAGCTCCTGCCATTGCTCCTCCTGCTTAGCCCCACCTTTCAATTGACCTGGGCTGTGAACAGCTTCCTTCTTTTGTAACTTCCTGGATGCCCCAACGGTTCCTGTTGGTCCTTTCCACACACTCTCTTTATTAACATCAAGCTGTCTGGTCCTGGTGCATCCTTGAGTCACCCAGGTCACTGTCACTGCTGCCTTCACCTGTCTGCATTGCCACATCAAAGCAGCAAGGGCTGAGCAGCTTCAACAGGTAAGCACTGACTCCCCAGCCCAGAGCAGGGTGCTGCCGGAATTGGTGTCTGGGGAGGCTCTGCTTTCCAGTTCGTTGAGGGGTGGCTTCTTGCTACATGCTCACATGATGGAAATTAAATTCTGAGAGTTCTCTCTCGCCCTCAGTTTTCTCCATTAAAAACAAACGAACAAAGAGTAGGCAAATTGGCTGCAGCTTGAAAGCAAGGCCAGAGGCAGGTACCTGCTGTACTCAAAGACAGCAGTAAATGGAAGATCTGGGTTTCACTCCTGACTGAAGCCATGCCCTGTAAGTAGACTTTTACTATGTGATGCATGACCTCTAAATACAGAAAACTTTAGCAAATGGCAAACACAAAGAAAGAGATCTTCACATGCTGGGATTGGAACAATAGCTGGAATTGGAGATGGTGGTAGGATAACTCAGTGGTCTAAAGTAGACAAACGTAACAAGAAGAAAGCTACAAACCTGCATTTGAGGTACAGTTTCACAAGGGCACTATCTCACCCTTAAGGGCTCCATGCATGAGATAATCACATTGCAAAGGCTCTGGCTCCCTACAATATCACATTGGAAGTTAAGATTTCAATGTATGAGTCAGTGAGATGGCTGGTAGGTGAAGGTGCTTGCCCTCAGCCTGATGACCCGAGTTCAATCCTCAAGAGCCAGGACAGATCTGAGTCCCAAAGGTTTTGCTCCATTCACACACTATAGCATGTGCATAACAACAGGGAGAAAGAAAGAGAGAGAGAAAGAAAGAGAGAAATAAATGCAATAAAAAATTAAAATAGTTTCCACATGTAAATGAGGGAGACATAAACACCCAGATCTTAACACTGTGGACAGGAAAAAGACAGCATCCTGCACTCAATGGAGTTTCTATCCCTGCCACATAGTTTTGAAATCTGTTACTTCTTGTACTCGAAAACGGACCTTGCCACTTTCTCTAACTAGAAAGGTTCACGAAAGGGCGCGAAGCTAAAAAGAGAAGCAAGCTTCGGGAGCTATTTTTGATTTCTCTCTGATCCTCATGCTTGGGTTTTCCTACCAGCAGGCAGCCAGCTCTGGGAACACCTCTGCTCTGCCCTTGAATCCCTGATACCATTAAAACCCTTATAATGTATATGTACCTTTAAAATCCATTCGGTATCTTTGTTACGAGAAATAAGAAAAGTTGAAGGCATGAAATGACCCCCACCAGTTTAGGAGTAGGCATTCTGTTGGAGTAAAAGCTAGCCCTTGGGTACTTTTCAAGGGACCACTTGATTATTTCACAGGACATAACAAAAATCACAAGCGTACGCTTGAGAAATATGTTTGAATGTATCACACTTAGGGAAACATCATCTTGTTAGGAATTTCAGAAACTTTCAATTCGCACTCTATCACCCTCCATTTCCATAAATAGTCTCTTTTTGCTGTGGGCTACCTTTGTGAATATAGGAACTTCTAGTCTGCTTTTACTTACAGTGTCGCATTTCATAGGCAGTTTTCAGTACTATTTATTTGTGAGTTTTAGTAGCTACATAATATTCTTCCAGTGGATACCTTGCAATTAGCCTTGAACAAGACAAAGCGATTACATCCCACTGTGGTAGTGAGGAGGAAAGTGAGCTCAGGTGGGAGGAGGGAAGGGATGAAGCCAGAGCAAGAATTTTGCTATGTCCTGGTATGCCCCGAGGAAACGTTGTTAGGAAGATCAGGTTGGATTGTGGAGAAATGACCACAGGAAAACTTGGAAAACAGAATTTTGTGATAATAAAGCAAGGCAGAGCTGACTCTGATCATTAAGCTTTTACTTATCTAACATGTAGACCTGAGACTTGAGAGCCAATAAACTCATGTGATCTATACTGGGAATGGGTAAAGAAGCTAAGAAGATTTAATCAGGAAATCTCAGAGCCCACAGGACAGCTGTCTTCTTGAGTCTGAGGACCTGCCATATGGAAGAGGAGATGCACTTTTGACCAGTGGATAGAATTAACAGGGCGACAGATTTTGGCTCAATCATGGGGACATTTTCTAATCATTCCAACTGTCACAGAGTGGAAGGGGTGATGTGGGGAATGCTGAGACCCCTGTACAGTGGACATGTGCAGGCTGGCATGCCATCTGTCAGAGATGCCATCAAACCAAATGATTTGCTTTAAAAATAACATCTTGTAATGATTATTAGATAGAATATGTCTACAGGAGACTATTTAGAAAATACAGCATTAACAAGGAAACAGGACTCATCCTTAACCCCACTCCACAGCTGTGTACACTTCCATTGGTGCTTTTTCTATGCACATAAAACTATGGATTTCAAAGCTTTGTAAACCTTGTGCGTGGTCCACCATAAATCTTCGCAAAATACACATGCACTACAAATACATTTTAATGACTTTTCGTCTTCATTTTATATGATTTTTCAGTGTTATTAAATCACATTCAGAGGTAGGACTTGTTATTTTGTCTTTTTTGATGTATATGAATTTGTCCTGTGGATGGAAATGTCTAATGTTGTTCCCACAAATGGTTAGTTGAACATCTTGAAAATCTTTGTATTTATGTCTTTGAGGAAAACTCTCAGGCATAGAAATACTAGCCTAGAAAACATGGAAATTTTTTTGTTCTTTGTTTTTGTGATGCTGTGAATCAGACTCAGGCCTTTATGTGAGGTAGGCAACTGCTTTACCATTTAGCTTTATTCCCATCCTGAGAACATGGGCATTTTCAACGTCTCTTGATACAGATGTAGCCTTTAGCAAATATCTATCAGTTTGCAATGTCAAAAGAAATTTATAGGAGTAGGATTCATCACATTCTTTCTGGCGATAAACCACATCTTGTTTAAAGATACTCACTCATTGGAGGAATAAATTTGTATTTTATTTTCTGATAAAATGGACTTCCCTTAATATTAATGGATTGGACAGGCTCTATATTTTTATTATTGCTTTTATTCTTTGTTTTCTTAGATTAGCTTCTTAGCCTTTTGTAGTCCCATGCTTTCCTTATTGATTTATGACATCATTATATAGCATTAATGTTTTGCCTGATAGTGAGAAGCATTTTAAAGTATAACATTAAAATTTAGATGTCTTTAGATCTTTGCATTATGCAAATCTATTTTACTTTAAATTTATACATTCTTGATTCTCAAAAATGGAGATGTGAAGGAAATATCTCACTAATCTTTAGTACTTTCTTGTATATCTGGAAGTTTAATCTGTCAAATATATGCTATATTATTTTAATATGTATTCTATTATATTCAGTAAATTCTAACAAATCACTTTAAATATATAAAATCATATACTAACATGTCTACATTTTAGCTTTTCTCTTTCAGAGTTTTTATTGTACAATAGTGGAGCTAAACTCATAAACATTTTTTGTGATTACTAACGTTTGGTTTCATTTTTCACATTCTATATCTATGTTTTTCTTCTAATATATTAATCCCTGAATATTCTAATTTCTGTTAGTAGTTAATATTTCATTTTAACATTATAACAATAAAATGGAATCTATTTCTATATTTCTATTAACACCAATATTTTTTGCAAGGTATCAAGCACACTTTCACTTCACACACTTCTTGTTTTTCCCTACCTTGTTCCCTCCCCCCACTCTTTCTTCCTAGGTTAAATCTTGGAACTGAAAGCTGGGCTACTCTTGACAGTATAGTACAGTGGTTAGGTGAAAGCTCTAGAGCCTGACTTCAGATGTTTTAATGGAGGAGTCTGCTACCCATGTAATACTCTCCATGCCTCAGTTTCTCTGTCTAGAAAATGAAAGTAATATAAGCATCTTTATCACAAGTTTTCTGGGAAGAAAAGTAGATGCTGGCTTTGAGTAAGGCAGAAGACCTGGGAAGCACCCACTGAACAGCATCACCACTGATGGAAGCCACCTATAGGCATCAGCATGGCAGGACTGGAGCTCTAGTTGAAGTGCTGCAGTGAAGGAGTTGTGCATGCGTGTGGATTTTAAAGGACAGTACTCTTGATAATTGAATCCAATCAACGGAATGCCTTAAGAGCAAAAACTGAAGTCTCCCAGGGACAAAAGAATTCTGCCTCAAGGCTGTACCAAATCCTGCTCTGGTTTCTAGCCTATTAGCTTGCCCTACAGATTGTAGACTTGCCAGTCCCACAGCTGCAGGAACCAATTCACACACACACACACACACACACACACACTCACACACACACACACACACACACACACACACACACACTTCATTGTTGTTTCTCTAGAGGATCCAACAGATATACCAATAACACTGTTTTTTAACATTTGAAAGTTCTAATAACATTTGATAGTTCTAATAGGTCTCATATCATATCATTAATACACATTTAAACCAACATATCTTTCAGTTCTATGGTTTGAAACCATTTCTTTCAAACCACATTCTTCCCTCATTCAGTTTTTCAGTTTTGTTTATTGCGCATTAGGTTAAACTTCTTCACCAAGGGACTGGGTCATGAAGAATACATGAGGGGACAGTATCTGATTACTTAGTTGTTAGAAGACATCTATCTTACTTTACACACACACACCTATAAAGTTCCTCTGCTAATGGCCCTTTTGCACTAGGAGATTTCCTGAATTTGAAACACTCTTTTTTTCACTTCTGTATTAGCTACTTGTTACTGTGAACAAATACCCGAAAAAAGGAACTTAAGGGAGGAAGGCTTTATTTTGGCTTCTGGCTTAAGTCTCGAAGCTGTCTTGATTGTGGTGGTAGGTGCACAGGCTGCTTACTCAAATATTGGTGGACCAAGTAGCAGAGAGAAAGATACATTTCAGGAAGTAGAGCAGGTTGACAAACCTGAAGACCTGACCCCCAGTGATACACTTCCTCCAGCTAGCTAGATCCTGCCTTCTACAGGTCCCACAGCCTCCCAAAATAGCACCACCAACAGGGGACCAAGTGTTCAAACACATGGGCCTGTAGGGGACATTTTACACTCAAACCATAACAACTTAAAAAAAATCATTTCTTCTCCACTTGATTTCTGTTCTTCTCTTCAAATTCTTATTATACTTTAAAAAATTTTTTATTTATTATTTTTATTTTTTATGTGTATGCATGTATTGCCTGCATGTAGGTAATTGCACCCGTGTTGTGCAATGCCCACAGAGGACAGAAGAGGCTGTCTGATCCCCTAGAGCTGGAATTACAGACAGTTGTTAGCTTCCGTGTGGGTTCTGGGATTCAAACCTGGGTCTTCTGCAAGAAGAGTCACTGTTCTTAACTGCTGAGCCATCTCTCCAGCCCCTGAATTCCTATTATATTTTTGATGAGATGGTTCCAAGTAAATTTAAATGAAATGAAACTTGTGGACTGAGCTGATGTGAAACTTTTCAGTAGTTGGAGCTTTAAAAAGGACACAAGGGGGTGGAGAGATGGCTCAGCAGTTAAGAGCTTTGACTGTTCTTGCAGAAAACCCAGGTTCAATTCTCAGCACCAGGTTCAGTTAGCACATGGTGACTAACATCCATTCGAAACTCCATTTCCAGGGGATCCAATGCTCTCTTCTGACTTCCATGGGCACTGCATAACATGGGTGCACTTACATACATGCAGGCAATTCACTTATACACATAAAATATAATAAAATATTTTTTTAAAAAAGAAGACAAGAAAGCTGTGGATGGTGGAGATGTACTGATGTCAAGTGCCAGGTCAGGTTGAGAACAGGTCAAAGCCTTCTGGGAATAGGGCAGGATCGAGTCCAGGGAGGACACAGTCTGCTGTGGGAACCACTGGACAATCAGGAGCCCTGTGAGGTTGTATCTTCCTTTTTTGAATTCTGTAAATATTCTTAAAGTGTTTTTCTAATTGATTGGTTTATTTTTCTACTTTTATTCAGTCCATTGTTCATATTTAAGTAGTTGTATTAGCACAGATTCCTGATTTCAGATTTCTCCTTTTGATGGATGTATTTTGAATTTCATTGAATTTGAAAAAAACTCGATTTTTTTCTGTTTGATTGTTCTTAGATACTTCAGTATATGTAACAAATGTAAGTTGTGCCAGGGCAGTGCTCCCAAACTCTCTTGTTTACTGTTAGACTTCCTTTTCCTAAAATATTACTTTGTACATAGTCAAGATTGACAAACAAAATTTTTATTTGCAAACTTATACATTTCAAATTATATATATTTCTACCTTTTCCTGTATCAAATTAAACTTTTCAAATATAAATCACGTCTTTCAAGATGATACTTTGGTTTATAATTTAAGAGCAAAACCAAGTTTTCTTGTACCACAGATAAATTCTCAAAGTTCCATATGGTCAGTATTATATATTTTATCCCCAAGATTTGCAATGTTATCTTGGCATTATTGTAAATCTATTTCAGCAGGCTGTGTATTTGTTCTTCGCCTAGGTATTCTTTTGACTGTTATAGAGTGTTATTTTGATGATTGGGTTTTCAAGTGTATCCTCCTTACATATTTTATTTAAAAAGGAGGAAAACCTGCCCTTACTCTTTTTTACATCTGCTTGTCAACACCGACACTAGAATTCTTGTTTCAAGACAAAATTCTGTATATTTTGATTGAACTTACAGTAGAGTTTTTTTTTTTTTACAAGATGTTAAGAGTCAATAAAACAATAGCTACTAAATTTTGTGACAAGAAGGGTATGACCCAGAAACCATTTCCTATGGAGGTCAGCTTTAAAAGATAATGTCACTGAGGAACATTCTCAGACATGCGAGTTTAAAATATTGTGTATTTGTTTTTCTGAATAGCTCCTTGGATGTGGCCATTTCAATGGTGAATTTGATGTGTCAACCATGACAGTGTCTCAGTACCCAGATATCTGGTTAAACATTCTGAATGTTTCTGGGAAGAAGTTGCTAGATGAAATTTACATTCCAAGAGATGACTGTGGTTTATGTGAGTAGGCCTCACCAACTCATTCTCATAGAAGGAAAGGCTAGCTGAAGCAAGGGGAATGACTGCCAGTAGACCCCCTCTAACCTTGGGCTCCAGCTTGTTGTCCGGCCAGCCTACCCACCTGAAGACCTGGGTCTTGCTAGCTTCTTTTGTTGCAAGAGTCAGTTTCCTAAAATGCATCTGTCTACACATGTATTCCATTGATTCTGTTTTTCTGGAGACCCCTCACTAATACAGAAGCAAATCTATGATGAGGAAGAGAAATGACAGGTACAAGAATCAAAGTGAGGATGGGGATGTGGGCAGGGAAGAGGCAGGCAGCACTGGCTATAATTTTTTTAAATAATGGAGAGAGAAAAAGAAGTGATGTTAAGAGAACATGAGAAGCGCAGTGGATGCCTTGCTATTCAGCCAGGAAAAAGGAAACAATGCATTTCCTTCTGATGGAGGAGTTAAATAAATACATAAATCAAAACAGTAGCAAAGCAGGTGGAAATGCTGAATGAAGAGAACCTGTCCATTGATCTACGTTTTACTAACAATGACTGAAGTCTCCAGATAACATCATCACTATCTTTGATAATATAGTCGGGATGCTACTGGGTGGAAGAGATGCACAGAAAATCCAAATCATGACCAGGTTTAAATAAGGAAAGAACTCAAGGGGTTAGAAAGATGGCTCAGTGGTTAAGAGCACTGGCTGTTCTTACCGAGGACATGGATTTAATTTCCAGCACCCACATGGTGCTTAACAGCTGTCTGTAACTCTAGTTCCAGGGAATCTGACTCCCTCTTCTGACCTCCACAGGCATTGCAGGACAGAGGTGTACTTATCTGCGTGTAGCCAATACACTCATACACATAAGTGAAAATAATAAATAAAATATTTTTAAAATGTATTTATTTTCAATTTAGTTTTTAAATTTAATAACCACATGATTAGAAGAAGCATTTCATTACAGCTTTAACATATTCAGTAACATTCCAGAGCAAGGATACATCTCTTTCAAAAGTGGCTATAAATTTTTAGGTTCACAGTCGAATTAATACAGTTATACAATATTGAACTCAGTACAAACCATGTAAGACAAAAAATTGAATGAGTTTTTAATCTTTAAAGAAGATCTCCATTTCATTTTAAAATATGCTGTTTCCTACATTTTTAATGCTACTAATGCTTAGATGTTTGCACATGTGTCTTTAATCTCTATGTATCTGATTGTTACTAGTCACAGTTGGTTACACTCGGATCCTTGGCACCTGAGTGTGGATATAAAGTCATCAGGCAGATTTCAGTGGTAATGTTTGTCACCTCTACTAATTAACATGAAGCAAATTTTTATGCGTCCTCCTCAAATATGTCTTTTCTTTTTAATTTGCTGATTTTTTTTGTGTGTATATCTTACAGAACATCCCACACAATCTTATTCATCTATATACCCACCTCCCAAATGGCACCCTCCCATAGCTTCCCCCCCCAAAGAAAAACACTCAAAACCCTCTTTTTTTCTGGTGATTTTTTTTTATTAAGGTAAAATTCACAGAGCATAGTCCTCTTTACTGGCAATTTTGAAACAAATTAATTGTTGTCAACTGTAGTCACCTCACTTTCCAACTGCATGCTGTCCCCACTAGCCCTCCTCTTGATTTCCCCCACCTCAACACCTTTTTCAGGCTCTGGCATAAATTTTACAGCCATTAAAATTGGCTAAACTTGAATGATATCTTTTGTTGGCAAAGATACTGCAAACAACCTGCGGGTGGCAGGAATCTGGTCACACAGAGTGAAACTGCAGATGTGCAGCAGTCTCTTTCCCGAGGGTACCTAAGTAGCTGCTTCTCAAGTATGAAAATTTTGCCCCCCTAAGGGACTTTTAGCAGTACTTGGAGACATTGTTCGGTTGTCACTATTGGGATGCTACTAGATTCTACTGGGTAAAGGTCAAAGATGCTGTTAAACATCTGCAATGTCGAAGAGTCCCCAACAAGGAGGGACTGTCCAAACAGCTGTCAGTCATACGGAGGTTCAGAACTCTGTCCTAAAGAACCTCTTAATACAGATGTGGACAGAAACTTGACTGAGGTACTTTATCACAATATTCTTTGTGGAAGTGGAGGGTTGGAGCACATAAGGTCTAATATGAAATAAATAATGACGTGATGGATGCACACAGTCTCCTACAGTGATAGAAGTAGTGGATAAACAACACCAAATAGTGGAGATAGATATTAAGCCAGGTATTATGATGCATGTTAGTAATCCCAGAACTCAGGAGGTAGAGGCAGAAGGATCAGAAGTTCAAGATTAGCCAGAAGTGAGTTGGAAGCCAGCTTGGGATGCATGAGATCTTGTCTCAAAAAAAATAAAAAATAGGGGTATTGGAAAAATGTCTCAACAGTTGCAGAGCCCCCCCCCCATCTCGGGGGTCCGGGGGGTGGAGGATGGCTTGCTCCTGCCTGTTACTCCAGCTCTAGGAGATTGTTGTGCAGCAATTTCCTCCTAAATAAAACCTTCCATCTTGGAGGGAAAATGAGTAAACAACACACAACAGATGTCTGAAGGGAAGTGAGCAACAGTACGCTCTATATTTACAAAAGTAAACAAAAGAATAGCTAAAGAGAGACAACAGACTTTTAAATTTAGGGAGTTAAACAACAGGATGTTCTAAAGAAAGGCAAGGCTGTAGTGAGACAGTCAATCCTGTAGGAAATCTCATTAAGCTCAGGAAGTGAACAACTCAACAGCTTCAGGAAGTTCCTGAAATAGATCAGGTTTTCTGGGACCCTCCCTCCCCCAAACATATAAAAAACCCCAAGAAGTGCTGCAAGATGCTCTCACACCAGCCAAGCCACCCTAAAGAAACTGAAACCAGCTAAGCCTGAAAGAGATTCACACTGACTATGCTACCTGGAAAAGACACTCTCCAACCTGTTGAGCTGCCTTCAGGTTGTGCAGTGAGTTCTCACCTTTCCTGAGCTGTCACTCATGCTGGGTGGGCTTTGGTGATGCTGCTGTCTGTGAGTCCTTTCTGCTCCTGATAGTATTCTCTTACCTATATACCTGTACTTACCCTAATAAAAGTCCTTGGTCACCAGGTTGGATTTTGGTGCTACCCTTTCTCTGGTCTGCTATTGGTTCTCTATTTGGGGTGAATAAATGATTGTTCATATATCCCCAGGAACAGTTGTACACAACAGAGATCCAACACACTCTTCTGGCCTCTCTGGGCCCTTGCACACATTTGTGCACATATTCACACACAGATACACAGAATCAAAAAATAAATATACCAGGTGTAGTAGTGTACCTTTAATCCCAGCACTTGGGAGGCAGAGGCAGGTGAATCTCTATTAGATGGAGGCCAACCTGGTCTGCCTAGCAAGTTCCAGGCCAGAATGGGCTACAGGGAGACCCTGTCTCAAAAAGACAAAAAAAAAAGTAAACAAATAAAAATAGAGTCATATTAAAAGACTACTAATGCAGAAAAGGTAAGAAATGGAATTAGTCTATAATGTGGCAAGATGTAAGTAATAAATACATATACAGTGCCACATCATATTTCACAAGGTTATATCATCTCAAAGGAAGAGAAAAATGAATGGGTGTGAGGGGATTAAAATAGGTTAACTTACATTAACCTGAAGATTCTGGCTTGAGATAGCAACAATATTGTCTCTTGAATGGAAGAATATTATTAACTTGGCTCCTTGATATGAGATAGCAAAAAAGTGGCCAACATATATTTTACTGTATTCCTTGCTCTATTGAGAACATTTTTCTTTTCAAGGGATCATTAAACATAAAACATTTGGTGATGTAATATATTAGGAAGAATACCTGTATACATTTGTTGAAAAATCAGACCTTTAAAAGATTGCATTCATGAACTTTAGGCTAAGAATTTAAAAAATAGGTTAAACGGAAATCCCTTTGGCTTTTAAATTAAAAACACTCAAGCTATTTCTGGCCAGCAAAGAAAACAAAAACAGTCACAGACTGCACTGACAATTTTGTATCAAAAACTTATTAGATATACTCAGAGTTTTATTCAATATAAAATTCATAAGACCTCTACTGCCTATGGTATTAAACAAGAAAGAATAAAAATATATGATCTAAGCATTCATATCAAAATGTTGGTAAAATGACTTCAAAATAAACCCAAGGAGAGTAGGAAGGAAGAAATACATTGAAGAATTCAATATTAAACCATCCAAAACCAAAAAAAAATGTTCTTTGAAAATTAAAAAATAAAGTATTAATTCAACTGTAAACCTAAAAATTTACAGCCAATTTTGAAAGAGATGCATCTTAGCTCTGGAAATTGTCATTGAATATGTCAATGCTGTTGTAATGAAAAAAATAGTGTAACTTTCCTCCAAAATCACAAAAAAAGGAAAAGAAAACAGACTCAGTCAGCAATAACAGGAATAGAAACTAAACTTGTCTAAACTGTTCCTTTGGGGGCCTAGAGCAGGAGGGTTGGGATGGAAAGCTTTCTTCCCCATCCAACACAGCAGGTTGAGGGGTCAAGTTTCACCAAAGTGCACAAGGGGAATCAGCTTAGACCCATCCATGATTCCGTTGTCTGGTTGTACTGCTGAGCCCAACACCAGTTCAGCAGGATCCCTCTGTCCAGTCACTTCTGTTGTCAAGACCCAGGCTTCTGATTTCCTGTCTCTGGTGAAGACAGCTCTGACACATGAAAGTCCTGTTTGTGATTTGTTTTGCTGTCTCCTGAAGTTCTCCCTGAGCTTTCGCTGCCAAGAAGATTGCTTCTGGTAACCCACAAGTTCAGCCTCTATATCTGCTAGGCTGGGAGCTCTGTTATGCCAGGACATGCTCTGTCACTATTTGTGACAGAACCTCTTGCATAGGAAGCAGTGTGATCCCTTTTCATATGTGTCCCTAGTTGAGCTCCCTCATCCACTTGCATGCAAGTGACAGCCTTCTTTGGTTTGAAGTGCTTGTGTAGGGTCCCTTCCACTTATGCCCTGTGTTGGTCATTCCCACCCATGTTGGGAAGGTCATCAGGCTGAGCCACCTCCCCACTTTTACATAAATTGGTCTTTAGCCCATCATCATAACAAAGCCAAAAACAGACCTCTTTCATCTGTATCATTGGTATTGTTTTCCTGTATTCATAGTTTGTAACTATACAAAAGATGAAAAAAAAGTTGCCATTTGTTTCCCTAAAAATAATATTTGCCCATTTTACTTTAAAAATAATATATTTTCACTTTTAATAACCAATAACATAGACATTTTGAAGAGGAGAGTTAATAACCCTCCTCCATTCACACTCTCATTTTACCAGCCTCCCTCTCATATACTGACTCATGCTAACAATCTGGAATCGGTGTTTCTTTAGTTTCCTCTCTGTTCCCATGGTTTATGTTAAACATTTAAAAATATTATTCTTCATATTTTGTGTTGACTGTAAACCACCTTCCTGTCTGCATTTCCTTTGTTTCATAGTGAACTTGGGGGTAATAAAGACCCCCCAAAAGGAAGGGTCGGTCATCTAACCAACTCAACTACAAGGAGCCAGGCTTCAGCTCTGATGTAAATTTAGGTAGGCTGTAAAGATGGGTAGGCTGATGGCTAGTGTATTAGTATATCAGTTACTTCTGTGCTGCTGTGTCCAGGGTACCTGACAGAAACAGCTCAGGGGAACAAAGGTTTATTTTAGCTCATGGTTTCTGGGGAGTTTAGTCCATCATGTGTGGGAGGGCAGAGATTAGTGGCTCTGTGCAGTCAGGAAATAAGGTGGTGGCTTGTTATGTGACATCATCCAAGAAGCAGGGCTAAGTATCACTTTCAAAGTCAGGCCCTAGTGGTTGACTTCCACCAACTAGGCCCTGTAGCCTAAAAGTACCACAGCTTGGGAACTGGAACTGAAAGCATAAGCCTGTGGGGGACATTTCAGATTGAAATTATAGTAGCTAGGGGCATATCATGTTGGAAGATTCTGGGAAAACCTTGTTGACTACTAAGAGATATTAAGAAAAAATATTTTTCAAGAAATACTAAGAAAAAACATTAAAATGCTAAAGTTCATAAGAAAAAATTGTCATAATATACTAACAAGGCAATATGTTGTTTCTAATTAATATTAAATTGAAAGCAACATATTCATATAAGAAGCAATGGCCATTTGAACATCTATACCACACCTAGGAATGACCCATGCAGATGATCATGGTCTCTCTGCAGACTCTCCTGGGAAACACAGAGGGTATGGTCTTGAGTCAAGAGGATAGAAGTATAATATTTCAAGGACCAGATTTATCAGGCATTCCTCCCTCCTACTGCTCTGATCGCTCCAGTGCAATCACTCCAATTCAGGTTTGATATTTGCTGAAGCTTACTTACTCCCCCATGGCTCAAAATCAAATTAAAGGAGGATAGGATAGCTTCACGCCATCCTAGTTTGGACAGATACAAATATTTGAACGGCCTCTTTGTATGTCTATTACACATATGTGGAAGGGATGTGAGCTTGTGGAGCTTGGAAATGTCAATGAATACAATTGTCTGATCACCCAAAGGACTTGCTTCTCCGGCACGTTTAGAAGTGGAGAGGTGCTATGTGACTTATCAGCAAAGGGAGTGACCATGGCAACCAGCCCCAGGTTTCCTTGGAGATGTAGTGGATTGGCTGGAAGCCAGTTGGAGAAGTGCATTGGAATGGGGTCCAGGAAAGAACAATGATACAATCTTTGCATGGAGACAGATTGTGCCAATCACACAGTAAATGGATGCGAGGCTCCATTTCTACAGAGCATACAGCACACACATCAATGTTGAAGATTCTATGAAGCAAGATGTGTACTGGTCTTAATCTCAAATGAAGTCTAAATAATAAATCTGCATCATTAACATTTTATGGGAGTCATCCTATAATTGCCATTGGTCAGTGAAATAAATAAGAATTGTCAAAAATGTGAAAGAGAAACACAGAACCATAACCAACACTGTGATCTTGACATGGGTGCTCACTGTTCCGGCCAGTTTTTCTAAGGAAGAAAGCTTTTTCTTTCATTCATTTTATGTCTTATTTTCTGGTTTTCCCTTTAGATAACATCTACAGTTTACATAATGACAGCTAATGTGCACCAATACTGGAATTCTTCCTCCTTAGTCTTCAAGCCCAGGGAGAACTGAGGGAGTGTTCATGTATTTGTGTTTTGTTCTCTGGGAAATTAGCCTAAGATCGAGCAGCTGTGGAGCTTGAGCCCTGTCTAACATCTCCACTAAACTCGGTGTTTGACATGCTCTTATGTCCTGATAGAGCTTCAAGGAAAGATGGGTCCAGGGAACTCCACAGTCTCAATGAAGGGATAATGAGGATTGAATTGGAAATTTTGTACATTAGGAATGGGGAGATTGAAGTTTGAGACTAGATCACACTGTTGTGTATCTAGATGAATCACTTTTCTTTTGAAGAAAAGGAATCAACCAAAAATCCATGTGTGAGTTGTGACAGATCCAACAAGGAAAAGGGATGGATTTGAACAGCATGGAGCTAAGTGGAAAAGACAGGCAGGAAATATTGCTGTTTCCACATTTTATTTTATTTATACAAAATTCTCAAGCAAACAATAATGTACTAAAGGGAATCTGTAGGTAGTTGGTAGAGGCCAAGATTGGGGAAAGGACCAATGGTCATGAAGGGAATGCTTTCACATTCTGTATTTATAGAGCCACATTCTTCTTCTATATAGTATAAAAGAATCAGTACACACTTGTCATTACTAACCCATACACACTGTGTTTGTTGTGAGTTAATATTTCTTCCAGCCCAGATGGCCTTGGAGGAGTACAGGTTGATACCAGCAGAAACTAACTTGACATAGTGTTTCAACAAGTGTGTGAGCCCAAACATCCAGAGAATGAGGGAAGAGTGCAATGGGTAGTAATAAGAGAGTAGACTTCATAGGCTGACCACCTGACCAGAGGGACAAGACTAGACTCCAGAATGATTGACTGCCTTTGTCCCTCTCCCCCATCATCAGTATGCTGGAGATGAGGTGGAAGACATATTTTTTTTAAGATGCCAGTCCACTGTCTTCTCAGATTGTCAGGTCTCACAAAGCACGGTATAGAAATTCAGGGCCTGGCTTTTGCCTATGAGCCATGCTGCACTGACCCAGCTATAGTTCCAGAATTCAAGAAGGATGCTAGTAGTGCAGAAGTATGTCACATCATCACTGTGGTGATGGTTACTGGGCTGTGTGAACCTTTCTCAGACCTCTTCAGGTTTTATGTTGAACGCTGGTAACTTCAATTGCACAGAAAATATACCTTAATAAAGTTGAATTTTAAAAGTTCATGAGCCGGGGCCAGAGAGATGGCTAAGCAGGTAAAAATTCAGCAAACCTGACAACCTGAGTTTGATCCTCAGAACCCACTTAAAAAAAGCCAGATGTAGTGGTATATATCTGTAATTCCAGCATTCCTACAGTGAGATGAGAAACAGAGCCAGGAAAACTACCTTGAGGTATGCTATGTAGCAGCAGAACAAGACAGACCCTACCTCAAAGCAGGGAGCGTGGGGACCAATTCCTGAAAAGTTGTTCTCTGATTTCCATATGGGTGCTGTGGCACTCACACACCCATACTGATACACACACACACACACACACACACACACACACACACTATATATCACTAAAAAAATAAATAGATATTAAAAAAACAAAACATAGTTAAAGTCTGTGTTTTTAGCTTCTTTCCCCCTGGTCTTTCCATCTGGTTCTCTCTAGCCCCACAACCAGCCAATGGAGCTAGCTGCCCCAACCGTGTGTCTCTAGCATGCAAAGGTAGGTCCCTTATCTGAAATCGTGATTGCTGAAACGGTGTCCCATCACTTGTCATTCTGGAGCAGAGCGACACTGTGAGTTGCTGTTCACTTTTGGTTTACTTACACATTTAGAGCTACCTATCCATGAAGCACCATGAACTTTGTTTTCCTTCTTTAACTAGTTGCAAGAGACCTCCGCCTGTGATCACAGCATGATTTGGAGGGCATCAGGGAATAGTAACTTGGGGTCCTAGGGTACCTTACTTGGGTCAGAGCCCAGTCTATGACCAGTGGACTGGTTGCATAGGTCTTGATGATTCAGGACTGAGTACTCCTTCTGTACCAGAGCCATGCAGGAGAGCCACAGAGTTTCCTGCATGGAGTATGATCCGACAGATGCTTAACTTTTATTCCATTCTCTAAGACTCTCATTGTGAGACTCCTGAGAAAGCTCACACTAAACGTCACATGGTTTCTATGAGGAGATCACAGAATCTGCACCTCTTGAGATCTGCCAGGTTTCCTGGTTAAGTAATGGGCCTATCTGCATTGAAGCCTGGCCTGGCAGGCAGCTGCTCCGAGCTGGAAGCGCTCCCTGTAGCTTAGTAAGGAGATGCGTACACTGCTCTGTAGCTTAGTAAGGAGAGGCATACATTTCACCATGTTTGAAATATGCTGCTTCTCTTCCTGAAAAGGTGTATAGATGCTGCACTTCCTCTATCTGGTGAGAGCTTGGAAAAAGGAAAGAAAAAAGAAAAAAAAAACCCACATGGCCAAATCCTCACCACGATGCCTGATGCACACAGCCAACCCCTTCAAGACCTTCACTGCTGTGGCAGCTTCGAAATATGCAAAGGGAAAGCCCCTCCCTCAGGATCACACATGGCTAGTCATGATGTATCAGAGTGTACCCTGCTTCTCACACAGCTCCTATTAACACAAGGTCATCCGTTCCTGGTGTAGATTAATGTGATGTCTGTGAAATGTCCCCAGGCAGTCAAGGAGTCTTCAAACTGTATTCTGACAGAGAATGAGGTAATTAAAATAACCGTGGGGCACGGCTATCTGTGGACTGCTTCTTTCAGAGTGGCCATGAGCTGTTTCTCATCTTGCTCTCTGGAGGGTGTTGTGTGATTTTTCTTGGGGAGACATGAACAAATGTCTATTCACTCTAAATAGGGCACTAATGACAGACCAAAGAAATGATTCTGCCCGATTCTAGCTTAGTGAACTCGTGAGTTTATTGGAGTTACTTGAAGAACATAGGTAAATGAGGCAGCTGGATCCCTGAAAAGCCCACCCTGGCATGGGAGACCATTCACAAAAGCTATATCACTGAGGTTCCCTGTACAACTTGCAGGCAGGTTCATGGTATAATGTACCCTTCCCTGGTGATCATCTATTTCAAGTCACCTCAGAGAGGGGTCCTTGTAAATCTTGTAGGTTTCATGAGCTTCCTGAAATTTGGGTCTCTCTCCTCTCCCCAGGAAGGAAAGTTTCAGTCCAAAGAAAATAGCTATATAAGGAAAGGTTTGAGAATTATCCCACAGAACTTTAGCAAAGACCACCCAATGTGCATTGCCAGTGGAGCTGCTATTTGAAGTTTGCAGTTGTCTCTGTCACTCTCCAGGGCTGCTCTGGTATTTTAGTGGTCAGACTGGTCAATAAGTTGAGTGTCATTGGGCATATCCACCCAGCTGCTTTCAATTAAGTGAGGTTGCATTGTATTAGAAAAAAAAAGAAAAAGAAAATTAGGAGCTAGAACGGTGACTCGGTTGATAAAATGCTTCCTGCACAAGCACAGGATGTGATTCAGGTCCCCAGAACCCATGTAAAGAAGCCAAGTGTGGCAGTGTGAATTTGTAACCCCAGCACTGAGGAGTCATTGAAAGGAGGACGTCTGGGACTTCCTAGCCAGCCAGTCTAGACAATATGGTGTCACCAGGTTCACTGAAAGACCCTGTTTCCAAAAATAAGGTGGAGGGCCAAACGGATCGCTCAGCAGGTAAAAGTGCTTGCTAAGCAAGCGTGAGCACCTGAATCCAGTCTCCAGAACCCGGGAACTTAAGTTCTTCTCTGTTGCTGTGATAAAACACAGGCCAAAACCAAATTGAGGAAGAAAGTGTTTATTGGGTTATAGCATTGGAAGCCAAGGTAGGAACTCAGATAGAAACCTGGAGGCAGGAGCTAAAACAGAGACCATGGCTTGCTTCTAGCTTGCTCAGTTACCTTCTTGTAGAGCCCAGGCCCACCTGCCTAGGGATGGCACCGCCCACAGTGACCATGACCCTCCTATATCAATTAACACTTAAGAAAATGTCCCACACTGACAGCCATGCCCACAGGCCAGTTTGATGGAAGAAACTGCTCATTTGAGGAAAGAGAACTGACTCCACAAAACTGTCCTCTGACCTCCATACATGCACATGTGCACTCCCTACATCATACATACACACACACACACACACACCCAATCAGCAACAACAATAATAAATCATAAAACCTTAAGGTGGCAAGTAGCTGAGGAAAGTCACTGAGCATTGACCTCTGGCTTCTACACGTGTATATGCACAGACCCCCCGTGTGTCTATACACACAGTCACACCTATACATATACCACACAAAAAGAAAGGAAAGAAAGAGAAACTGATGAACTCTCTGTCCAAGCAAAACAGAACATAAATCCAAAAGGAAATGCTGATAAGTATCTGTCTCCAAAGCATAAAGGTCATTTAATGTTTTCTATTATTATTTTAAAAAACCCACTTAACTGTCATTCATTGCACTGACATACCAAATGGGAAAAACCCTTTCTTAGAAAGGTGGGCTTCCTCTCGTGGGTGACTTTGGCCCCATAGACCTAACAATTTTCTTAAATACTTATTTAAAATTAAAACTCTTCCACGTTACCCATCCCCTGTTCCCTGTGCCTGCCACAGGGACTAGGTTTTCATTGCCATCTGATGATTTCTCCCACTTCTCCTTTGTGGAAGTCTGATGAAAATAATAACTTGACGAGAGGAGACAGTGGAGTAGAATGAGTTAACAAAGAAATGGCACACACATAAGAAGTCAGTGAATGTGAAGCACTGCTGGCCGGAGTGAAATCATTAGGGGAATTAAGTCTTTGAAGATTTACAAGAGGGAGAGAAGGTTTGGTTGAATATAATTAAAATACATCATATGAAATTCTCAAAGAATCAATAAAAATAGTATTTTAAAAAGTTGCAAGAAAATATGTCCAGAATACAGGCTGAAGGACTGTTATAGGAAGGGTAAGGGAAAATTCAGTTCTCTGAAACCAGGAGAAAAGATGTGAAAACACACATAGATTCATTAACTAAGTGTATCAGTTCCTTTTCTGTTGCTGTGATAAGACACCATGACCAAGGCTAGTTATAGAAGAAAGAGTTTTGTTGAGCTTACAGGTCCAGGAGTAAGGGCCTGTAATGGCGGGAGGCATGGTAGAAGGAGGTGGCCATAGCAGAAAGCTCACAGTCACATCATGAAGCGGGCACAGGAAGCAGACAGGGACTAGAAAATCTTGCAAGGCTTAAGAACTCTCAAAGCCCACCCCCAATGATGTGCTTCCTCCAGAATGACCATACCTCCTAAAGGTTCCATGCCTCTTCCCAAACAGCTCCACAAATGGGAGACCAAGTGTCCAAATACTTGGAGCCTATGAGGATCATTCTTATTCAAACCATCACAATCAGACATTACTGACCAAGTACTGTGGGTTGGGCACAACACCCATGAAATCTACTGTCCACATTCAACACATGCATATAGATGAACCTAATTAGTCAGAAAAGTAACTTCTATAAAGAGAAACATCAAGAAATGAGAGAGAGAGAGAGAGAGAGAGAGAGAGAGAGAGAGAGAGAGTGGTATGTTTCTAAGTAGACCGAATCCAGTGAAGAAGTAATTTGGCTTGAAGGCTGCATGGTATCACAAAGTCAGTCAGGTAAAGAGTAAGGAAAGGACTTCCCTCCCTCCCCCACACCATGGCCTCTTGCATGTTCCTCCCTTCTCTCCTCCCTGCCAATTACTCCCCACTTTTTCCACCTCTCTCAGGTAGCATCTGTTCCCTACTTACTATCCCCCTCTCAGGTTGTTTCTTGTTCTTTACCTCCATGTATCCTTTCCCTTTACCTGGCTGCTGGTGTTACATCAGAATTTATATACTCACATATAAGGGATTGGTGCTACAGTCCACAAGTGAGAGAGAACATGCATCACTTGCCTTTCTGTGTGTTACTTTACTTAGCATAACTCTCTAGCTCCATCCATTTACCCTTAAATTTCATCTTTTCTTACTGCTAAGTAGAACTCCACTGAGTAGATGTACCACATATTCATTAACCATTCCTTTGTTGAGGGACATTAAGGTTATTTCCATTTCTTAGCTATTGTGAAGAGAGCAGCAACAAACATAGATGTGCAGGTATCTCTACAGTATGATGAGTCCTTTGAGTATATGCCCAGGAGTGCTATCACTGGATCATATGGTTGGTTCATTTTTAGTTTTTTGAGTGTTCTCTACATTGCTTTCCATAGTGGTTGCACAAGTTTGCATTCCCACTAGCTGTGAATGAGCATTCCTCTTTCTCCACATCCTCTCCAGCATTTGGAGTCTTTCATTCTCTTGATCTTTGCCAATCTGATTGGGGTAAGATGGAATCTTAAAGTGGTTTTTAACTGTGTTTCTCTAATTACTAAGGATGTTGAACACTTCTTAAGGTGCTTCTTAGCCATTTTATTTCTTCATTTGAGAACTTTCTGTTTAGGTCTATTGCTCATCTTTATTGGGTTATTTTCTTATTTCTTTTTTTGAGTTCTTTGTATATTATGGATATTAATCTTCTGTCAGTTGTGTAGATGGTGAAGATTTTTTCCCATTCATTGTTTCCTCTTCCCTTTCTTAGTTGTTTATTTTGCTGTACAGAAATTTTGTAATTTGATGAGGTTCCACTTACTGATTGTTGACCTGAGCATCTGAGCAGCTGGTGTCTGGTTTAGAAAGTCCTTTCCTACAGCTATATCTTGGAGGGTACTGGCGATGTTTTCTTCTAGCAGTTTCAGAGTTTCAGATTTTATATTGAGGTCTTTGATCCATTTGGAGTTGACTTTTGTGCAGGGTGAAAGATAAGGGTCTTTTATTTTTCTGCAGGTGGTGACCCAGTTTTGCCATCACCATTCGTCAAAGATGCTGTCTTTCCTCCATTGTTCTTAGCACCTTTGTCTAATATCAGGTGGTTGAAATTATATGAACTCATGTTTGGGTCTTCTGTTGTGTTCCATTGATATACATGTCTATTTTTGTGTCTGTACCATGCTGTTTTTATGACTATAGCTCTATAATATAACCTGAGATCTGGCATGGTGATCCCCTAGCATTGTTCTTTTTTCCCAGGAGGTATTGGGGGGAGGGTGGGGATAATGGGAGCACTGTGACTAGAGAGAGAGGGAGGAGGGAAGCTGGATAGTAGAAAAGAGAGTGGAGATGAGTGAATCTCAGGGGGCTAGGAAACCTACAGGGAAAGGTGATGCCCTAGACACCCTATGAGAAATGAACATAGAGTGTCTGAACATCAATGCATATGTATACTTGGGAGCTGCTTAGCAGGGAAAGCAGTGCCAGATAGAAAAACACTCCCTTAGGGTGACAAGCATGCCATACAGCACTCATTAAAGAAGCTTCTTTTTGCAACAGATGGAGGCTACAGCAGAGTTGCACATCTGGTTAAGCACAGCAAACATACGTCTGGGAGATGCCCAGTACTAGGTGACACATCTGCAGTCAAATCTCTACAACAAATGCTCATGGAACATAGTGAAATAAGGGGTAGAGAGAGGACTAATGCACCAGTCAACTCTCACCAGTGAGGCTTCCATGTACATCAGAGTGTGATACACACAGAAGGCCACAACTGGCCAAGTTTAGAGAATAAGAGACTATGGAGTGTAGGATGGGGCTTCTATATGGAACCTCACCCACCCATGGCTCAGGGACCATTGCAGAAGAGGAGGCAGAAAGATTGTAAGAGCCAGGGCTGGTTCATGAACACAGGGAGGTAGAGGCCTCCAGGCCACTGGATGCTTGCTAATGTGAGCCTGTGGCAATGGTGGCGTCAAGCATAGGACCCATGTCACCTTAATTAAAGAGCCCAAAGGGGAGGAGAGAAATAATTGGCAGGTCATCACTAGATTGAGATCTATTTGAGACTGATTGCTGCTGGGTGAGGGAGCATATGACTTACATACGACTGACTACTGAATGAGCTGACTAGATGCCAGTGGACACATTTACACTGATGGACATTTAGGTACAAGTGCCTGAATGAATAGGACTCAGCATGTATCGCAGAGTGCATAGGGTTCGGTGGGGGGATAGGAGGAAGTATGGATGTGGGAGGGGGTCTGGATTTGAGTGGGAAATGTATGAAATTTAAAAAGCTCAATAAAAAAGTGGAAGAAAAAAAAAGTAATGAAAGAAATAATGCAGTTAAATGAAATACCTAGTTTGAAGATGTGAACCAGAGAGTAGCTTAGTTTAATTTAGGAGGTTCAAAGTACCTGATCAAAGCCAGGCATAGTGGCAGATGCCTTAACCCCAGCACTTAGAAGGCAGAGGAAGGCAAATCTCTGTGAGATCGAGACCAGCCTGGTTTACACAGCAAGTTCCAATCCAACTGGGGTTACAGGGAGACGTTGTCTTAAACAGCTCTGATAAGCATGAAGTACAGTAGTGAATGAAAAACTGCAGGGCTTTGCCCAAGGGGAGAACTCGGATTTTGCAATCTGAAGTAGAGACTAAGTATTCTAAGCAAGACTGACCGTATTTCAGTAAGAAGTTGCTGGCTTTGTATATGATTGCAGGAGAGGGGTGAGTGAGTGAAGGAAGGCAGAAATGCCCTCTAGGGTGCTGTTGTGGCAGCTGGGTTGATAGGTCAGGAGGACTTGCATGGGTGTAGAGGAAAGTGAATTGATTCCAGGAGGAGACTTAAGAAGAAAGAGGTTACAAAGAGTAGCTACAGGACTGCTTGAGTTCCCAAAGGGATAACGGTGGAACGTACCAAAATGGGGTGGGGGATTGAAAATAGAGGGCCAGGCTGGAGAAGATGAGGCCAAAGGGATGCTGATTGCCAGATGAGAGAGTTCCAGCTGCGCATGCTTCATGGGAGAGGTCACGTGGAAGGCAAAGGCAGTTCACAGATGGCTGCTAAGCTTGGGACTGGGAGCGTAGATGGGGAGTTCGCCGTGAGCAAGGGTTTCTAAGATAGGATGGGGCTACCTAACTGATGAGGGATGAGAGGTGCTGTGTTTAGAAAGGAAGGAGAAGGGGATTCAGGTATGAGACACTTAACAATGGCAGAGTTTGAAGAGCTGTCTAGATGGGTACTGCATCCAGCTTTTTCCAAGACTAAGTTCTGGGAGAGACTGAGCAAGGTTTGTGCAGTGCAGATAACTCAGGATACCTGCAGTCGTCGTTCTCTCTACAGTCCTGGAGCCTGCTTACTTTCATACTTCATTCCTTGCTTTGTTTTGGTTTTGTTTATTTTTGTTTCTCTCATGGAGAAAAGAGAATAAAGCAAACTGATGCTCCCTATTATTTTCAACAATCTCATGTGATCTGTATGTCCTGTTCTCAGAAAAATCAATTTTACCTTTCAAGAACAAAGATACAGGTAAGAGCTAAGCAGTCTCTGGGAGAAACTGTGTTCAAAATGTGGACCAACTTGCTATTTATGACTGCTGCTAAAAACAGCTAAGGTTCTAGCCATTAACCTCACTGAGGGGATAATGGAACAATGTGCTGACAAAATGGCGTCACTGCCAATCATTGAAAATGGTGTTCTGATTGGATGACGTCACTGCCAATCATCTTTTGCTGTAGAAACGGTAATGTTTTAGGAGAAAAAGAATCCTTCACTGGTTCGAATTAAGGTTACCAAAGTCCTTGGGAGTTACTATCTGGCTTGAGCTTACCTGGATCTTCTGCATGCTGTTGCCCTGCTGTGAATTCATATGAATAACTGCCCAGCTATCTGGAGAACTGTTTTCTTGAATTATCCCTCTCCTCTGGCTCTTACAATCTCTCTGCTCCCTCTTCTGCAAAGATCCCTGAGCCTTGGGAGGTAGAAGTTTGATATGGGTATCGTATTCAAGGATAGGTGCTCTGCAGCCTTATATTTTCTGCATGCTGGGCCCTTGTGGACCTCTGTGTTAATAACTATCTGCTTTGAGGAAACTTCTCTGGTGAGAGTTGAAAGATGCATTAATCTATGAGAATAACAAGTCATTGAAGATGGTTTAATACTATGACTATTTAGCAGAATAATATTAGGAGAATCTCTCCTGTGGCCTGTGACCTGTCTAGCCACAGATTCCTGGGCTGTGTCTGGTATGTGGGGAAGTGAGTAAGAAACCCAACCTTACCTGAGGAACTATTGGCAGCGTTGGGAGGAGGGAACTATTGGAACTATTGGGAGAAGGGAAAGTCTATCTTCTTTAAGGATGTGACTCTGGGTAGGTTCCAGTGGATGAACACGTGAAAACAAAAGTTTGACTTGATAGGCCTTTAAATATATATATTAGAGTACATGAAATCAGTTGGAGGATGGTAATGGGCAGTGCCAATAGAAGAGGGGTTCTAAATATGGCCCCAAATGTATTGCATATTACAAACATAACTTGAAAAAAGGGAATTTATAGTCTTTTCAAATATAGGAAGAATTAACCTCATAAACAGAGGGGTGAATACCCAAGGCAGAGTATCTGATATTCTGTAAGGTGTGTGTGTAAAACAAATGAGCAGTCATATAACATTTGACTTGTCTCTAAGCTTCTTGGCATCTTGCAATTTGGCCTCATTATTCATTAAAATATTCAAATATGTGCAGCCTACAGAGGAAAGTCCCCTCTGTCAGGCACCTAATATAAGAAGCTTTCATAGAGTGGGACATCATTCCAGAGTCTTTTTTGGTTAACCACACATGTGCAGGATTAGGCTACTCAGAGTCTAAAGCCAAGCCTTCAGACTCTCCAAAGGAATATTGCATAATTCAAGCTTGCTCCAGTGGTGTGCTGGTAAATGCTTAATAGCCAATTCCACCCCTGTCCAAGAGGGGAAATATGCTCTGGTGTTAGCATTTGCCAATTTCCATGGTATAAAACTTCCACCATGGCTGATTCTAAGCTACTGAGGGTTTCACATATGACTTATAAAATTTCTGAAAATTGGACTTCCCAACTGGTATGAGCTAGCTCCAGTATACTGCCACAAATAAATTTCCAAGGGAATGATGAATTTGTGGCAGTGTGTTTTAATTGCAGGCAAACCAGTCAACACAATAAGTAATAGACATCCAGGGCTGGAGAGATGATTCAGCAGTTAAGAACACTGGCTGTTCTTGCAGAGGATCCAGGTTTGGTTCCCAGCACCTTAACTCCAGTCTCAGGGGACCCAGTGCCCTCTTCTGGCCTCCATGGCCATGGCATGACATGGGTGTACGTACATACATGCAGGCAAAATACTCATACACATAAAATAAAAATAAAAAAGAAATAAACATCCTCTTAGAGTGAGAAGCACATTCAAACAAACTTTCTTCAAACTGGATGCTACAAAAGACCCAATGGTTGTGAGAAATCATTGTATTTTGATTAGCACTTTATTTATAGTCATAAAAGTAATAATATTCTCATTATAAAAGTTAGGAAATGCAGAAAACAGTTTTCTATAGAAGCCTACTGACCCTTGAGAATTGTACTGAAAGTTCCTGACCAGAATCAGGCTTGGGAAATCCCATACAAATTCTCTGATCTGCCCCATATTTTATCAATGTATGTCACCAGCACTCATAGATTGGATGACAACCTTAGTGCCTTGTGGCAGTGTACCTGCCTCCCTGTGGGGTACTCTGCAAGACTGGAGAGAAAAGTGATCCATACTAAAGTGTTGCTTTACTATCCCTGAGTCACATCACCTCACAAAAATCCATTCAAAAGAAGTTCTTTCAGTTGACGAACAACAAAATTGCTACTATACATATACGAGAACCAAGTGAGCTGGGTGTGACTATGCTGATTAATATGTAAGATATACTTCATTCACTTATTCCAGTTAAACATAATTTTGGAGGCAAAATGGTCACTACCCACATGGAACTTAGAGGTAAGTGAATGAAAGTCTATCACACACAAAGTGGTATAGAATTATAAATTATAGTAAGAGACAAGAGAAAGGGGACACAATGTGATCAGAATACGGGACAGGGCTGATGCTTGATTTGACTTATAGAAAAAAAATGAGTGGGAATTAATAGAAGAGGATGAAAACCTGAGGTGGGAAGGATTGTGAGACAGACAGCTGCCACTGTAGAACTCAGTGGACTGGGCTGGGCAGCTGGAGACTGAGTGCTGGGACACTGATGCAGAGGCAGGCCTGTGACAGGAGGCCTGTAAACAAAAGGCTTAAAGACCCAATGGAAGCCACAATGGCCAGGCCAGTGAAACCTGAAATCCATCACTGGAGTCCAAAGTGGAAGGAGAAGACTGACTCCAGAAAGTTGTTCTCTATCCTCCCCATGGTCATCCTGGCAAATGTGCATTCATACACATGCACACATACAATAATATAATAATAATAATAATAATAATAATTAGTATGGAACACAGATAAAGAAAGGTAGCTGAGCAAGCCAGAGGAATCAAGCCTGTAAGCAGTGTTCCTCCATGGTCTCTGCTTCAGTTCCTGCCTCCAGCCTCTTGCCTTACGTTCCTGACGCTGTATAAAACAGGTCAGTAAAAAGAGCAAAATTCTGCTTGAGGGGGAATATTCCAATACTAGTTAATTTTTCAGTAATTAAATATTTAAACTGTTGGTTATGGATTATGTGCACTTTAAAATAGAAATAAAATGCATAATTTTTAATTAGAGAAAGTAAAAGAGAAACTGATGGATAAAATATTATGAAAACAAATTGAAAGTTACCAGGGATGTCCTCTTCCTGACTTTAGAACAGAGGCAGACACAAAGATACATTTTTGGGGGGTTCTTTTTGAGACAGGGTCTCCCTATAGCCCCAGTGGCCTGGAACTCACTATGTAGACCAGGATGGCCTTGAACCCACAAAGATCCACCTGCTTCTGCCTCCCAAGTGCCAACATTAAAGGCATGCACTATACATCCTTACCTAAATAAACTAAGCATGACACTTTAAAATTAAATAGAATACAAATACATTTCTAAGACCACCAAGATGGCTCAATACATGAAGACACTTGCCCTCAAGCCTGAGGCCTGAGTTCAATTCCCAGACCCCACATGGTGGAAGGAGAGAACCCACTCCTGCGAGTTTGCCTCTGACCTTCACAGGCAACATATGTATATGCATAAAACTAACAAAATACTAAAGGAAAGGTGTTTCTAATCTTGGGTTCAAATTTGGAATGAGATTTGATTTGACTAAATGCATTTGCCAACTGTTATATTTCCATGACCTGCCTGTGTGGTCAACATATTTGTTAATACATTTTTGTGATGTTGTTGAATTAACCTTACGTTCCTGTAACAAACCATAGAGGTCTTTTTTTTTTCTTAGTCTTCCTGCTTTGACCACAAATACTCAGCATTTTTCTGGATTTACTAGCCAAAGTTACAAATAAAAAATAAAGATAATTTTTTATTAATAGAGATCATTAGAGCTCTATATGAAAAAAACGCCAAAATGACTGACTCAAAAACATCTATACATTCCTACAAGAGATTTCAAAAAAGCGGCAAGTTACCAAAGAGGTATTTCAAACCAGTTGTTCCTCAACACTGGCATTATCCATTGAGGAAAGATTGAGAAAAAAAAGGCATCCCTTGATAGCAACAGTAATCATGAAATAACTAGTAATCAACCAGAAATGTGATTGGTTGATCCAAGGGAATCTTCCCAAGTTTACAGAGGAACATGAATTTAAATGAGGAGAAATTACATGATTGCGAACAGAAAAGATTAACTTGCAAATATGTTTGTCATCCAAGTGAAATTAAAAATAAAAAGTCATTACACTGTGAAGCAAATTGAATTAGCTCTACAGAAAGAGAAAATCATGTGGGGTACAACTTATGAGTACATCTCAGTCCCCGCATCCCACATCACAAGATGACCTTGATCTAGATTTTTAATAGTTTGTAGACAGCTGGGTGTTCACATTTGCAAAAGTTATATCTGAATTTCAATTCATGCAGTAAAATAAATCTCAAATGAGGTAAAGAAGTGAATGTCAAAATGGAGCTGTGGGCAGATGTGAGGATACAGCAAATTTATGTTTACGTGTTGTGTCCCCAGGGGTACTTGTTCCTCCGAGGGGTGGAGCCTGCTGTGGAGAGTTAGCTATGGAGAGGGAGCTGCAGAGAATCAGCCATGGAGGGAGGAGCATTGGTGCGATCTTGGCAGTGGTGGTACGGAAAAAAATGGCCCTGGTATTTTGCCCTTTGGACACGAAAGGAGGCATTTATAGACCTGGGGCAAGACTGCAGGCCCATAATGCATGGGCAAAAGCCACTGGAGACTGTGGGCAGGGTGCAGAAGCAATCTGGAATGGTGGGCTGCTGAGCCACAGAGCTGTACGGGGTGCCTGGTGTTCACCTTTTGTGAGGCACCAGGTGTTTGTCTTTGTAAGTTACTCTATTTCCCCTACCCAGGATATAAACCATGAAAAATTCAGATAAAGATGTTATATGGTTTATCTAATAGCACCAGGAACAAGGGACCTTAAGAGAACTCGGACAACAAATTGGAGCAGCTGGCAGGATGGCAGAGCTGGGAATGACAAACTGTAGTAGTTTGGAAAAAGCTAGGAGCTAGTGGTGGCACTGATGTGGATCTTACAATGGATTATAAAATATGTAACTAAAAAGGAGCCAGTCATGCAGAATCGTGGGACACAGCTATGTTGTAAATGTTGGGGAATAGCCAGTTGTGGGTATATGAAGTTTTGTTAAAGGTTATAGAAAGGCTAGAAAATCTTTTACAGTTTGGACACA
Organism: Nannospalax galili; assembly: GCF_000622305.1. NCBI lineage: Eukaryota > Metazoa > Chordata > Mammalia > Rodentia > Spalacidae > Nannospalax > Nannospalax galili. The sequence continues at coordinate 2,154,847 of NW_008347814.1, forward strand.
AGCAGGGAACCCAAAGAGGGGTGGAGGGGTGTGGCACTCTGCATAATAAAAGATTTGTCCAAGGCAGGGAAATCTGAAGAGGCTAGGGAGGTACTGGCAGATTCAGTTGCAGAACTTGAGAGAAAGAAAAATGGGACATTTTAACTTGTGTAAGGTCCAAACGCTCTGGAAAAAAGGCAGAAAATAATGAAAAAGGAAATGACCTAAAAGTAAAAGTAGCTAAAACTGCCCCTCAGATTCAACCTTTGATACAAAAAGGAAGAAAGGCTAACAGTACTGTAGCTAGGAAATACTCCACACTGGAACTGTTAAAACTAGGAAAAACTTGCAAGCAAGCAATCAAAGAGCCCCTCGCCACGTGGCTCATGAGAGTATGGGACATGCGAGCAAATAACATCAGTCTAAATCCTTCAGAAGCTTCACAGCTGAGATATATAACCACCCATCCATCCTTGCGATCTAGGCTGTTCAACCTAGGCCAGTGCAGGGGGGAGGAGTCCTTAATGGGATGGTTTGTTAAAGACATTAGAGATACATGGTCATGACTCCCATAATTAACAAAGGCTGGAGGATTATTAAGGAGGGACAGGCATCACTGAGAGAACTAGGTATGAGAAAAGCAATATATGACACCCAGTTCCCTAGGCCAGACAAGACTGTGTTCACCAGAGATATAAAGTAAAGCTTAATTCAACCGGGACCTTGAGAATGGCATGGAGCTTTAATGGTTTTTCTAAGCCCTTTAATGGGACAGGATCTTTGTAAAGTGAGACAGGCTTTAGCAGATCTAAATGATTCTGACCAGCATGTAAAATGTGTCTGTAGAATAACAGAACAACCTACAAGAGATCTAAAAAAACCAGACAGAAGAAATGGTGTGTTTGGTTTACTCAAAGACAAATGTGGCAAGACTTATGTTGAGCCCAAATTCCTAGAGAAAAAAATGATAGAAAACCAAATTTGGTACTAAGGAGTATCTGGAAGGCTTTACAATCAGAAAAACAGTTTATAAAAGGCATTCTAAGGATAAAAACTGTCCCAGAGGTGGTTAAGAATCCTCAGAGTTTTAATAAGTTGCATTTCTCTCCTGACAAAGGCTATACTAGGGGTGGAGGCAGTTTTTCTCACCAAAGCCTCCCCCAGCAGCCAGGTATGGTCAATGGAGAGATGACAGGTATGGCTATAGTCAGGAGGCAGACCTAGGGCCTGCCTGACTCAGGAAACAAACAGGTACAGTGGGAACAAGAGAAACTCCCTGCCTTCTTAGCCCAGTACAGGTTCAGGCAACTGGAACCAACACCTATAAGTGTATCAAGGATAAAAGAACACAAAGAGACTCCATGTAAAATCTCCCAAATGCAAAATAACTCCAAAGGGATAACTAAAGATAGTAAACAATACCTCATACCCATGCTATGGTACCTAGCAAGGATCTATGGAGGAAACAGTTAATACGAATGGATAAAACCTTTCCATGCTGTGTTAGACCTTGTCTATGATTAATTTAACATATGATGTTAACCTTCCTTTGAGTGTTTTTACAGAAACCCATTTGAAAGATTCCCTGAGGAAACAAAGGCCAGCTATAGCTATAAGTTTCTTGAGACTTTTATGGTTGGGTAAGATAGAAACAGAGGCTCCCAAACTATACAACTGTTAAGAAAATCTACAGTATCAGAGGTGGGTTGCCCCCCTATGAACTGTTGGTCAGAGAGAGATCCCAAAGATCCTCAAATTCACCAAGGCTATTGCCACTAATGTCAGCTGTATGCTAAAAAGTCAGTAAGGCCATGTTGCTGAAGACACTGCATGATGTGAGCACAGGAGGAAAAGAAAAGATGGAGCTGAGACCAAGCCAAAAGCTCCATGCCACTGGATGGATGACATTCACAGTACCAGAAGGTGCTATGCAGATGGTTGGGGAAGAAAGGATCCCCTATGATTTGACTCAGCAATGGACTTTGTGTGTTGCATGCTATGGACATGCCAAGAAATGTCTGCAAGTGCAATAATGGCTCGACTAACATACATATAACTGACAGATTTCTAATTGGAAAAGGCCTGCTCCTAGGGGTGGAACACACACCAGGTGCTGTAGACCAGGCCAAACCCCTGTGTCAAGAAAGGCTACAGGCCCTAGTGGGGAAGCCATTACAAGTGTACTGTTTAATGAATCTAGGCATTTGTATTTATGTTCATGTTTGTTTAGATGTGTCTACTTCCTTCTATTTTTCTTTATAGAAGAAACACTACTGAGAAAGATCAATGGCCACAGCTTGAAGACCAATAATGGGGAGGCCCAAGAAGTCACTGTCTCTCCATGATATAAGGGAGATTGCCCTACATCTGTTACCCCCTGCAAAGCTCAAGGACCTTTGCCGAAGATTGGCGGAAAAATTGCAAGAGCCGGGGGAAGGGGTGGAGTGTGTCCTGAGGGGTACTTGTTCCTCCGAGGGGCAGGGCCTGCCCCGGAGAATTGGCTGAGGAGAGTTAGCTATGGAGAGGGAGCTGCCAGAGAGTCAGTTGTGGAGGGAGGAGCATTGGTGCGATCTTGGTGGCGGTGGCGCAGAAAAAATGGCCCTGGTGTTTTACCTGCATGTATGCAAGTGGGGGCATTTACCAACCTGGGGCGAGACTGTGGGGCCCACAAGGCATGGGTGAAAGCTAATGGAGACTGTGGACGGAGTGTGAAAGTGATCTGGAACAGTGAGCCTCTGAGCTGCAGAGCAGAACGGGGTGCCAGGTGTTCACCTTTGTAAGTTACTCTATTTCCCCAATCTAGGATATAAACTGCGAAACATTCAGATAAAGATGTGTTATTTGGTTTATCTAACAGCACCAGGAGCAAGGGACCCTAAGAGAACTCAGGCGACAAAATGGAGCCATGGGCAGATGCGAGGATACAGCAAACTTATGTTTACATGTGAAATGAGATATTTTGGAGGTGTTCACATTTATTGAATAACTGGTGTGATTCAACTTGGAATTTCTAAATTCCAAATAAATAAATTTCACTTTTTGAACTAGATGTGTTGCTGTGTTACTTTTTCAGATCTGCAGACTTGGTAACTCAGTGATGCTCACCTGGCAGTCTCCCCCTTGTCCTTCAGTCCTGCTTCAGTCCTGCAAGTTCTTCTGTCACTCTCCAAGAGATGGCCTCCTGACCTCCTTTCTATGCATTCTGGCCAACTCCCCTGGTGATGGCCGGAGGAGTGTCAATGAAGCAGTTCACATCCTTGGGGAGACAATTTTCAGTGCTGAAGGCTAGGTGATCTGGATTTTCCCCCCTTTATCCCTGTGTGGCTCCATGAGGTGATGCCCTGTGTATGAACTTGCTCCTTCTTTCTAGTCACCATGATTCCACTGCGTCTACTTCATCTAGTCTGGCCACTGTCAGCATAAGTTTCTGCTTCTTTGTGAAAGGCTGTCTGAGATCACTTTCAGGACACTTTACAGAAAATCAGCTGTTGTGAATATCTGAAAGTCAAGCACTCCCTCACATCATTTAAAAAAATATAGCATACAGAATTGGAAGGCAAATAGCAGCTAAAGGAAGTTTTAAAAATATAAGCAATAAGCCGGGCGTGGTGGTGCACGCCTTTAATCCCAGCACTCCGGACGCAGGTGGATCTCTGTGAGTTCAAGGTCAGCAGGTCTACATAGTGAGTTTCAGGACAGCTGGGGCTACAGGGAGACCCTATCTCAGAAAGATATATATATATATATATGCAATAAATGATTACTTTATTCAGCATGGAATAAAGTTTGGAAAACATCACTGTCCTTTGGAGGAGTCCTAGACAAGAAGATTAGACATGGGCAAAGCAATGTGAGGACACTTCTGGGCAAATATTCACTATAAAAGGCTAAAACATACAATCAATATACTATGATTATTTCTCACTAATCAAGTTGATAATCATTTAAAACCAGTGTTGCTCTCAACTAACTTAATAACATTCAAATATGTAGATAGATTTTGGTTAGAAAATTCTTAGAAGTTTGCAAAATATACTAGTTGCATTTGGGGGAGAAAAGACTGAGATAGATTCTTGCTACATATCCCAGGCTAGCCTGGGACCCACTGTGTATAACACAAACTGGGACTGGACTCATAGCATTCTTCCTGATTCAACCTCCTGAGTGCTGGAATTACAGATAAGAACCACTACACCCAGTTAGTTTTGCTTTTAAATTTTAGGAAAATATTTATGGCTGTCCACACAGAATGCACCTTGGGACAATGCACTAGTGGGGCTAGAATGATAATGGCTTTTCTCAGTCTCCCTAAACTTTCCTTCTTCATTGGCAATAGTGAAACAGCAGGGTCTGGGCTGGAAGGCCGTGAGGATGAAATGAGCACCATGTGTGGGCTCACTGGTGCCCAGGATGCTGTATTTTGTTTTATTATCATTATTCTTAGCATTTGCACTCACCAAGTTGAATACAGGACAAAGTGCTCATTTAATAAAAGTCACCCATTCTTATATTCACAGAAAATTCCCAGCCTTGGGAATACAGCAGAGAACAGAAATTCCCATCTTCAAAGAGTTTCCAGTTGTGAGAGTTCAGTCATAAGCCATGAATTTGGTACTGTTTGTAAGAAACAAACTATGAAGATAAATAAAGCAGAGTAAGAGGCCTAAGGGAAGATTTTTTATTTTATATGGCCTTTTTAAAGCAAGGCCCTCTGTTTGAGGCCTAGGGCTGCAAGGAAAAGAAATTTAAAAGTTAACTACATCATTGGAGCAAATCCCAAAGTATCCAAGAAAGCAAATAAAGGCAACTGTGCCTAGTGTTTTGTAAGAACAGCAAGGTACATGTTGCAGCTGAAAAGAAGGATGAAGAGAATGAAGGGTTGAGGAAGGAAGAGGAGGAGGAAAAGAAAGAGGAGGGGGAGGAAGAAGAGAAAAGGAGGAAAAAGATGAGAAAGACAAGAAAGGGGGAAAGGAGGAAGAAAATGGGAGGGAGAAGAGGAAGAGAGGAGGAGGAGGAAGAGGAAGAGAGGAGGAGGAGGGGGGGAGGAGGAAGAAGAGGAGGAGGAGGAAGAAGAGGAAGAGAGGAGGAGGAGGAAGAAAAGGAAGAGAGAGGGAGGAGGAAGAGGAAGAGAGGAGGAGGAGAGGAGGAGGAAGAGGAGGAGGAGGAAGAAGAAGAGGAAGAGGAAGAGGAAGAGGAGGAGGAGGAAGAGGAGGAGGAAGCAGGGAAAGAGAAAGAGGAAGGAAATGTGTATGTAGAAAATAGAAATTAAAACACCTGGAATCTTATAGGCCATGTAAAGACTTTGATTTCCTTTTTCTTTGACATAAATAAGATCTTGAGGAAATAAGTGACATGGCATACGTTTTTTAAAATTATTTTTATTTCTTATGTGTATGAGTGTATTGCATGCATATTTATAAGTGCATCTGTGTCATGTAATGCCCATGGAGATCAGAAGAGGGAGTCAGATCCCTGGAACTGGAGTTATGGAGTATTGCTAGCCACCATGTGGGTCCTGGGAACTAAATTCAGGTCCTCTTCAAGAGCAGTCAGTGCTCTTAACTGCTGAGCCATCTTTCCAGCCTTAGACACACATTTTTTAAGGATGCCTCTTGCCACTATGGGCAAGATCTAGATGAAGGTGAGAGGACCACAGGGGGGCCAGGCTATTTCCAGATAATACAAGAGCCAGCCAAAAAAGTGTAGAGTCCAGGGGTCGCCTGCAGAGAGGGATGGAGTGAGGTGTTCCACCCTGAGTGTGTCAAGTTTTGGATGTCTATTAGACATCTTAGAAGAGATACTGGGTGGGCGGAAGGCACTGTGAGTCTGTTATGCATCTAGGGACTATAATCAGCCTGAGGGTGTAAATGTGAGCCTTTTCAGCACAATGTTGGTGGTATTCAAAGGCACACAACTGGAAGAGGTCATCAGAATGAGGTGAGAACAGATGGAATGAGATGGAAGCAGGAGACTGAAGGAGGACTGAGGTCAAGAAGTGAGAGATGACTTAGAACTCCAAAATCAAAGAGAGGACAGGGCAGGGCCTCAAAAGCAAGAAATGACTTGTTCTATCCATTTCTGATAAGTCAAAAAGACAACAGTCTAAGAGTGGTCCTTTCATGTCGTCATGTGAATGACATCAATGACCTTACTAAGACTTGGGGAGCTGTTGATAGGAGTTTTAGAGCAGCTTTGGAACAGTGAGATTAAGTCAGAGGTATTCACAACTTAGTTCCAAGATCAATGACTTCAGTCTCACTGGACACTTTGGTAAAAATGCAGGTTTCTAGACTCAGTCCAGATTACTGCATCAGAACCTCTGAGGGGACTCAGATCTCTATGTTTTAACAATTCAATATATGATTTTGATTCAGGTTTACATCTAGAAACCGTGTCTCTAAGTATTATTCAACCCTCTCTAGGAATGTTGGGCATTTTTCATTTTTGTCTCTTTGCTCCCCAAACATGATGCATTGTTTTTTTTGCATTGAATATAAATTATTCACAAAAATTCACCATTTTGTTACTTATTTTTCATGTGTGTGTGTGGTATAACTTGTGTAGGGTATACACACCTAGGCGTGCAGTTATGTACACTCATGCATGTGCAGAAGTCAGAGGAGGACTTTGGGAATCCTGTTCAGTGTCTGCTTTATTTCATTGGCAGAGCCTCTGACTGAACTGGGACCTAGGTTGGTTGCCAGAAGCCCAGGGATCCTCCTTTCTTTTACTTCACATGCACTGGGGTTAAAGGTGCACATGCAGCCTCACCTGACTTTATGTGGATGCTGGAGATTAGAACTTAGGTCTCCATGTTTACAGAACAAGTGTTCTTAGCCACTGAGTCATCTCCCCACCCCTAATATTCACCACTCTTAAAGGATCCTGCGTCATTCATGGATTTAAACTACAGAATGATCTGATGGAAACAATATATTCTCCTAGGTCCATTATCTTTACAGAAGAGCTAAGTCATTCAAAAGAGTTAATTGCATAGTTCACAAAATCACTGGCATGAGGCTGAGCCTATCAGATCACTGCGTAATAGGTTACAGAATTCACCCTTCTGTCAGCAGTGCATAAATATTGCTTTGCTACACAAGGATGGGTGTATCTGACAAGCTGTAAAGGCAACAGAAGAAAAGGCAGACATGACTTTTAAAAGCCTTTTCTGTCATCTCTGTACACTGGCATGAGCTGCTAGTCAGTCTGACTGCTGCAGAGCCTCATCACAGCAGCCTTAGCTCAGAAGTGGGTTTCCAAGAAGATAAACGCTTCCCCATTTCCACTGTGGGAAGGGATGGAGGACAGGCCTTCTGTACTTAGGATCCGGCATCATGCTTTGGTTTTGTAGTCCATTCATCTTGGTCTTCTAAAAACTATTCAGAAGCTCTGCTTTCTATTACATAAACCATAAAAAATATGAAAACCCCAAGACATCATTTCTAGGCCTCATTCCAACTTCCCCAGTTCCAAGGAAAAATAATAAAGAAATAGTTTTAGTTTTAGCAAATGTTTGTTTTTCACTCCCAGAAAGAAAGAGATTTGAAATAAGTACTTCGCTTTTTTTCTTTTGTAAGTGTTTACTTTAGTTGTGATTAAGTTTGACTGTGGCAAAGAAAGTAATGAGCAAAAACAGAGTATTCATTTCCCTTTTTTTTTTTTTTTTTTTTTTTTTTTTTGACAGGGTTTTTTTTTTTTTCTGTGACAGGATCTAGCCCTGAAGCCCAAATTGGCCTCAAATTTCAATGCTCCCGACTGAGCCTTTCAAATACTGGGATTATAGAGCATGCATCAACATACCTGAATCCCCCAGTCTTATATAAGGTAACAATTCATTTGTTTCTCAAATAATACAAGATCTACCCCAGGCTCCTCTCCTCTTGCCCTGCCAGCCATGGTCTCCATTCCCAGAGGGATTTTTTTCTCTGTTTTCATATATTTAATAAAGTCTATATAGGAAATTTAAGTAACAGCTGTGGAAAGAATCAAATCTCAAGGAGGAAAACCAAGTGTTGCTTTAACATCAACCTTTTAGTGATGATTATGCAAAGAGAAGCAAAAGAAAGAATGCTTCTCCAAATTGGAAGTCAGAAATGTGTGTGCTCCAGCTACTGAGATGAAAGGAATATATATTTTTTTGGTCTTTTTGAGACAGGGTCTCCCTGTAGCCCCAGCTGTCCTGGAACTCACTATGTAGACCAGGCTGC
>NW_008347814.1:2163083-2185514 GCF_000622305.1 Nannospalax galili
TATAATAATTTTCAAAACAGTTGTGTAACTTCGCTATTACAGATAAACAACTCCAAGAAATTTGATTAGATTCTACTCATTACACAGAAAATGTAAGTTCAGCTTCCCACATATGGCTTTGTATATAATAGAAATACTCCAATGTGCCTTTCATTTTTACATATGACTTTCTAGTACTTTCCTTTGTGCCCATACTTCTCCAAATAACATTTCTTGTTATTTTTGTTTACTTTTTCATTGAATTTTTGCGGTTTTCATACAATACAGTTTGATGGCATTTAGATGCCCACCCCTCTACATACCTCCTCCCACTGTCCAAATATGGACTATAGAGTCCTATTTGTGTCCCTAAATGCCCCTCGGTGTGGGTCCATCCACTGTGTCCACCAAGAGTCCCATCCACTGTCTTTCCCCTCCCAGCAGCTATCAATTGACAAAAGTTCCTTAGGTTGAATTTGGATTTCTTACCCACTTTCCCATGTCTATGCTGTCTGGTTTGAGCTTGCATAAGGCTTGTGCATGCTGTCACTGTTACTGGGAGTTCATATGAGTAACTGACTAGCTGTCTGGAAGACTGTTTCCTCATGGTCATCTACTCCCTCCTACTCTTACAATCTTTTCACCTCCTCATCCACAACGATCCCTGAGCCTTGGAAAGCAGAGGGTTGAAATAGATGTCCTATTCAGGGATGAGCACTCTGTGGTCTCTTGTTCTCTGCCCATTGGCCAATTTTGGGTTTCTATGTTAATTATCATTGGCTGCATAAGGAAACTTCTCTGATGAGGGTTAAGAGATGCATTCCTCCTAAGTGTTAAGAGTTTCATTGAAGGTGTGTCACTTAGTGTTAAGCATCTCACAGACATTTATTCTCTATGTTTGATGAGTTCTGGAGCTCTGCAATAATCTCCATCTTTTGCAAAAAGAAGCTTCTTTGATGCAGAATGAAAGATATACTTGTCTGTTAGTATGAGGATGCATATTTAGAATAAAGTAAGAAATTACATAAGTCGAGGAATATGGCAAGAGCAGGTTTTTTTCAAGGTTCTATGATCTCTCCAGCCAGGTGTATTTGGCTCTGCTTACAGCACCATGCATGAGTTACCTCCCATTCAGTGGGCCTTAATTCCAATTAGACAACTATTGATTACCCCCAAGATAAAAGTGCCAGTACTCCACCAATAGCAATAGTTGGCTGGGACAGTGGTTGTATTTACTGGTTTTACAGCTGAGTACGACCATTGATTGTTTTTCTCCTTTCAAAACTTGTTCTTGTGACCAGAAATACCTGCTGTAATTTCAGCCATCGAGCTTGTATTGTAGCCCACAAAGAGGCGGTCCAGAGGAGCTTGTACCTTCCATGCTTCAGAACGCTTCCAAAGTCAGGCACACCACCTCTACTTCCATCTCAAAGGCAGAACTCACACATGAGGCCCCTCATGGCTGCAAGGGAGGCTGGGAAATCTTGAATTTATTCACATGGCCTCAGTTCAGATTAAATCTTGGATCTCTAGAATAATCATCCTAATCATTTCATTTTCTAATAAAATATATTTATGAAAAATGTTTGCTATCTTTGTATAGACAGAGTAATGTGACAAAAGGTAGTGGGATAGAAGGCAAAGGACAAATTTAGTCTGATGATATCAGTTGTCACCAAATTGTGTTGCAATTGGGAGGATTTTGAGAACTGAGGCAAAGAACAGTGAGCATTGAGTTCAGATTTGGTGACTACACATGCGTGACTTTGCTTTCCTGATGTGAAAAGTAGAAACAACAATTCATAACCAGCCTAATTGTTGGGAAGAAAAGATGACTGGAGGAAGTCATGCACATAATTGCAATTTAATCAGTACTAGTTTCTTTGCTTCCCTGAGCTTCTAATTCATCACTGATAACATTTTAACATTATGTGAAATTATTACGCACACACCACACACACGCACACATGCACACACACACACACACACACACACACACACACACACACACTGTTCTAGATTGCTTCTTTGTGGCTGTGATAAAAAGTGACCAAAGCCAACTTGGAGAGGAAAGGATTTATTTCATCATATAGGTCACAGTCCATTATCAAGGGAAGCCAGAGCAGGAGCTCAAGGCAGGAATCTGGAGGCAAGAACTGAAACAGAGACCATAGAGGAACACTGCCTGCTGGCTTACTCAACTACCTTTTTTTTTTTTACAGCCCAGACCCACCTGTCCAGAAAGAGCAATGTCTACAGTAGACTGGGCCCTCCTACATCAATGAAAAATCAAGAAAATGCCTGCCAAAGACATACCCACAGGCCAATCTAATGGAGAAAATACCTCAACTGAAATTCTTCTCTTCCAAATAATGTCTAGTTTTGTGTCAAGTAGACAAAAACTAACCGGTGCTCTTGCGCTCACATAGCGCGCGCGCACACACACACAGACACACTCACATTTCTATAATGAACTTTTAAAAATGTAAAGAATTTCTATGTAGATAAAGCTTGGGCAAAACCCAAATGTTCTCAGATAAACCTTGACTAGACATATATTAGGTTCCTTGAGCTAGTTGTATGTATAATTTGTCAGTAGGTTGTTGAACTAGTATGGTTCTCTGTTTGTTTTTTTTTTTTTAACTAGCTAGGCATTATTTATCTCTTTCATTGTCTAACCCTTCCACCATGTTTCCCCATTTTTCCCATTTCTCCCTTAATAATACCCTTCTCCTATGGTCCCTCCTCTCTTGAGCTTGTTCTTTCCCTTTATCCCTAAGTTTCCTTGTATAACCTCCCCCCCATTAAAATAACCTCATTTTTATCCATATCTCCCTTATTAAGGCCTGTTTCCTACTCTTCTTTTCTTTCAGGTTCTTTCTTTTCCTTTACCTCTCTGGTTCCTTTTCATTATCCTGGTTCCTGTAGTTATGTCTGGATGCATACTTACTTATAAGGATTTGGTGCTAGGATCCACATATGAGGGAGAAGATATATCTTTTGTTTTCTGAGTCTGTGTTGCTTCACTTAGTACTACAGTTTCTAGTTCCATCCATTTGCCTGCAAATTTCATAATTTCATCTTTCTTTACTGCTGATAGAACTCCATCATATAAATGAACCACATTTTCATTATCCACTCATCAGTTGAGGGACATTTAGGTTGTTTTCATCTCTTAGCTATTGTGAAAAGAGTAGCAGTGAACATCGATGTACAAGTGTCTCCGAAAGAGAATGAGTTCCTTGGGTATATGCCAAGGAGTGGTATAACTGGGTCAAATGGTAGGTTCATTTTTAGTTTTTTAAGAATTCTACACACTGCTTTCCATAGTGGTTGAACATGTTTGCAACCAGCAGTGGATGAGAGTTCCCCCTTTCTCCATATCCTCTCCAACATTTGGTGTCATTTGTTCTCTGATGGGGCAATCAAACCTAAATGAAAAACAATGAACCAAGACCTTGGTCTGACTATTTAGCTTCCTTTAGAAGAAGAAAATTCATCCTATTGCTGCTGACACATACAACAGAATGTTTTACTGCTGTTTATAGTGCTCTGTGTTTACCTTCTTAAGGTAAAAAAAGTCATTTCCACCTTCATGTGCTTTAAGAAAGTCATAGGAAAACTAGACATAGTCACGTGTCTATCAGATTAGGAGAAAATTCCAAGCACTTATAATCTCTAGGTTTGAGAGACATCATTTGTTACAGCAAAATAAATAAATTAATAAGAATACTGGTTTCCTGTATTTATGAGTGCTTCATTTAAAAGTTTCATTCAATAATACTTGTCTACCAAACCTCATGTGTATATATAATAGATATGTATATATACATATATATATATAGAGAGAGAGAGAGAGGAAGAATTTGTTTTGAAATTTACATAAATGATTCCAGAAGACAGAAAATAAGGAATATGAGACAGCCTGAGACTACCTGCTCTGACTTCCATCATAGGGGCTGAGATCTCAGCAGACCGCCAGAGAGTACCTGCTCTAGACTCCTTCTGGCATAGGGGCTGAGAACTTAGCAGACCCCTTGAGAGTCCCAAAATCGGCCCTGCTTTAGGGAACTTTCCAAATTTTGCTCTGAGTTCCCAATAATAGTGTCCAAGCCTTAAAAGGAAGCATGAGTGTACCTGACTGGAACCTGACTTGGGCTTCTATGGGAGCTCCTGAGTAGCTGATCTGAAGCCATCAGTTCCTTCCAAAATAAAACCTGAAAGAACCTAACACCTGGACTGACCATCTTTATATAACCAATAAGAAAATGACCAAGGCACACAAATAATACAAACAAAAGCAAACTTCAACTTAATTTTCATACCAGAATCACAAACAACAAAAGAAATTCACATGCCAAAATCACATCGAAAGAATAATAAAATGGAAAGCCAAAACACTATGTCACTACCAAACTCCACAAATCCTGTAGAAGAATTCTATGAGGAGAACACTGTAGAGCTAACCCAGGACACAGAATTTAAAAGAACGATCATAAACAAGATCAAGGAATTCAACGTATTTAAAGAGCACACAAACAAATCAAAGAACTAAAAGAAGATAGGGATAAACTTCTGAATAAATTCACAAAAGAGATAGAAACATTGAAGAAAACTCAGGCAGAAATGAAGAAGGAACTTCAAAATGCAATAAGCCAACTTGAAACAACAGGGGAAAGCCTCACTGCTAGAATGAATGAAATGGAAAACAGAATATCAGCACTGGAGGATAAAGTCAAAGAATTTAAGCAAAGATTACGAAAAAAATTTAAAACACAGGAATGGAATAGGCAAGAAACATGGGACACCATGAAAAGATGAAATCTACATATCATAGGAATAGAGGAAGGAGAAGAATTTCAGATTGATGGTATTGACCAGATCTTAACAGGATTGTAGAAGAAAATTTCCCAAAATAAAGGAAAGACATCCCCATACAAATACAATAAGTACATTGAACACTAGATACACAGGATCAGAAAAGAAACTCCCCATGGAACATCATAGTAAAAACCCTTAATATACAGAACAAAGAGAGAATAACGAAAGCAGCAAAAGAAAAACAAGTCACCTATAAAGGAAAGCCCATCAGAATTACAACGGACTTATCAATGCAAACTATGAAAGCCAAAAGAGCCTAGTCCAAGGTATTTCCAGTTCTAAATGAAAATAGATGCCAGCCCAGAATACTTTAACCAGCAAAAATATCTATTATAGTTGAGGGGGAAAGAAAAATCTTCCACGACACGAATAGCCTGAAAGAATACATATCCATGAAACCAGCCCTTCAGAGAATACTTGAGCAATCCAAAGAACAGAGAAAAGAACAACTATACCCCAGGGGCAACAGAAGAAAATAAATAAAGTTATAACTGAGGAAACACAGAATTAAACAAAGAATGCAAACAGCAATCAAAATGATGGTAACAAATACACATTTTTCAATAATAACTTTAAATATCAATGGACTGAACCTCTCAGTCAAAAGACACAGGCTAAGTGAATGGAGTAAGAAACAAAATGAATCTTTTTGCTGTCTGCAATGAACCCATCTCACCTTCAGAGACATACACTACCTTAAGGAGACAGTATGGAAAAGAATATTCCAAGCAAATGTCACTAAGAAACAAACAGGGGTTGCAATTCTAATATCTTACAAAATAGACTTAAAAATAAAACTAATCAGAAGAGATAAGGAGAGTCACTTCATCCTAATCAAAGGAATAACCAACCAAGAAGATATAATAATCCTGAACATATATGCACCAAACTCTGTTGCACCCAAATTCATAAAAACAACACTACAGTACTTTAAGACACAGCTTAACCCCAACTCAGTAACAGTAGGGGACTTCAGTACGCCAATGTCTCCATTAGAGAGATCAAATGGACAAAGAATAAAGAGAGATATCTGAATTAAATGAAACCATACATCAAGTGGATCTAACAGATAGCTTCCCAATATTACACCCAAACACAAAGAATACACTTTCTACTCAGCAACCCATGGAAATTTTTCAAAAATTTACCACATGCTAGGCCAAAATACAAACCTCAACAAATACAAAAGAACTGAAATAATTCCACGCAGTCTATCAGACCACAATGCAATAAAGTTCAAAATCAACATTGGAAGAATCCCTAATCACTACATGAACTCGTGGCAATTGAACAACACACTCCAAAACAATGAGTGAGTCAGAGGAGAAATTAAGAAAGAAATAAAAGAATTCCTGGAATTTAATGAAAAGGAAAATACAACACAACAAAACCTCTGGGACACTTTAAAAGCAGTCCTAAGAGGGAAGTTTATAGCTCTAAGTGCCTACAGCACACAAGAAGATATAACAAAAATCAGAGCAGAAAATAATGAAATAGAAACAAAGAAAACAATACAAAGAATCAATTAATCTAAGAGCTGGTTCTTTGGAAACCTAAACAAGATAGACAGACCCTTAGCTTAACCAAAAGAAAGAAAGAGCAAATCCAAATCAACAAAATCAGAGATGAAAGGGGAAACATTACAACAGACAGCCCAAAGATCCAGAACATTATAAGGGGATATTTTAAAAACCTACACTCTACTAAATTTGAAAATCTAAAATAAATGGATGGACAACTAAAATCATGGGAACCACCAAATTAAACTAAGAAGAGAACAATAGTTTTAACAGACCTATAACATATAAGGAAGTTGAAACAGTAATACAAAGCCTTCTGACTGAAAAAAGCCCAGGCCCAGATGGACTTCCAGCAGAATTCTACCAGACATTTAAAGAAGACCTCCAACCAATACTACTTAAATTATTCAAAATGATAGAAACATAGGGAGAACTCACAAATTCCTTCTATGAAGCCGGCATCACTCTAATACCCAAAGCAGGTAAAGACACAACCAAGAAAGAAAACTATAGACCCCTATTTTTAATGAACATAGATGCAAAATTCTCAACACAATACACACAAACTGCATACACATTTACATTATTTTCTGCTTTTGATGTACACATGTACATCAAAAAGATAATTCCCCATGATAAAGTAGGCTTTATTCCAGAGATTCAGGGATGGTTCAATATATGCAAGCCAATAAACATCATAAATCATATAAATGGACTCAAAGACAAGAAACACATGGTCATTGCAATAGTTGCAGAGAAGGCCTTTGAAAAAATACAACATGCATTTATGTTCAAAGTCCTAGAAGGAATTGGATTGAAGGGAACATATGTTAACATAATTAAAGCTGTATACAACAAACTCACAGCCAACATCATTCTTTTTTTTTTTTTCGGTCTTTTTGAGACAGGGTCTCCCTGTATCCCTAGCTGTCCTGGAACTCACTATGTGGACCAGACTGGCCTTGAACTCACAGAGATCCACCTGCCTCTGCCTCCCGAGTGCTGGGATTAAAGGCATGTGCCACCATGCCTGGCCAACATCATTCTTAATGGAGAAAAACTGGAAGCATTCCATTAAAATCAGGAACCAGACAAGGCTGTCCACTATCTCCACTCCTTTTCAACATAGTGCTTGAAACTCTTGCTAGAACAATAAGACAAATGAAGGAAATTAAAGAAGCACTAATTGGTAAAGAAGAGGTGAAACTATCCCTTTTTGCAGATGATATGATCCTATACCTAAGAGATCCCAAAAGTTCCACCAGAAAACTCCTAGAACTGATCAACACTTTCAGTACAGTAGCAGGTTATAAAATCAATCTACAAAAATCAGTAAACTTTCTATATAGCAATAACAAGTAATTGGAGAAAGAATACAGGGAAATGCTCCCATTCACAATTGCTGCAAAAAATTAAAATATCTTGGAGTAAAACTGATGAAAGACACCAAAGATCTCAAAGTATACTATAGAGCTATAGTCACATAAACAGCATGGTACTGGCACAAAAGTAGACACACAGATCAATGGAACCTCATTGAAGACCCAAACCAGAGTACACACAGTTTCAGCCACCTGATATTTGAAAAAGGTGCCAAGAACACAAAATGGAGGAAAGACAGCATCTTCAACAATGGTGCTGGCAAAACTGGATCTCCACCTTTAGAAGAATGAAACTACATCCTTATCTTTCCCTGCCCAATGGATCAAACAACTCAGTGTGAAACTAGAAACCCTGAAATTATTAGAAGAAAATATTGGCAATAACCTACAAGACGTATGTGTGGGAAAGGATTTTCTAAATCAGACAGAAGATGCTCAGGAATTAAGGTCAACAATAAATAAGTGAGACCTCATTAAACTAAAAGGCTTTTGTACAAAAAAAGAAGCGATCAAAAAAGTGAAGTGGAAACCCACAGAGTGGGAAAAAATCTTCACCACTGACACACCTGACAGAGGTTTAACATCCAGGATATATAAAGAACTCAAAGAAGCAAGAAAGAAAACGACCCAATGAAAAGATGGGCTAAAGATCTAAACAGAGAGTTCTCAAATGAAGATATAAAGATGGCTAAGAAACATCTCAAAAAGTGTTCAACATTATTAGTAATTAGGGAAACACAAATTAAAACAACCCTAAGGTTTCATCTTACCCCAATCAGACTGGCTAGGATCAAGAGAACAAATGATACCAAATGCTGGTTAGGATGTGGAGAAAGGGGAAAGCTCATTCACTGCTGGTGGGATTGCAAACTCGTGCAACCCCTATGGAAAAGAGTGTGAAGAACTCTAAAAAATAAAATGAACCTACCATATGACCTGGCTATACCACTCCTTGACATATACCCAAAGGACTCATCCTAGTCTAGAGACACTTGTACAACCATGTTTGTAGCTGCTCTTTTCACAATAGCTAAGAGATGGAAGCAGCCTAAGTGGCCCTCAACTGACGAGTGATTAACAAAAATGTGGTAAATTTACACAATGCAGTTCTATTCAGCAGTAAAGATGAAATAATGAAATTTGCAGGTAAATGGATGGATCTAGAAACTGTTATACTAAGTGAAGCACCACAGACTCAGAAAAACAAAAGACATGTGTTCTCCATCATTTGTGGATCCTAGCACCAAATCCTTTTAAATTCCATGTTTTTAAATAAAGCGATGCTCTACAGCAATCTCTTCTGTGTGAAATACCTATGATCATCATGACTTCAGCTGTGTCTGCTTGCTAAACATCATCACAAATGGGCTTGTTGATGGTTGTGCTCCTTCATTAAAGGAGGGTCAAGCAGTGTCACTGGACCCTCATCTGAGTATCCAGCCACTCTTCCCAGTCAACTGTATATAATTTGGCCCTAATCACACATGGTCTCCTGGATTTGGAGCTGACTAAATGTGTATAATCTGGGTAAGGCTAGGAAGAGAAGGCTTGATTCATGCTGGGTAAAGATTTTCCAGTGTGCATACCCTCAGGTCACTCATATACCTCAGCAACTCCTCAGTCATCTCTGTAAGCAACTCAGTAAATTCATTGGTTCCCCAGGAAAACTTTAATCAAACATTGGCTTGACACTGGAACCTCAGAAAGGGATAAATATTGCTTAGTATCCCGAAGAAAAAAATTCTCACAACAGATGGAAAATTTATTTGTTAATGTTATTATGTCTCATGCTTATTAAAAAAGAAAATGAGAATGTAAAAGATGTTAAAAGACTTTGGGAATGGAGATATTTTCCAAAATAGCAAAAATGAGAGAGCCTAAGCAAGTGATGAAGGTCTGCATAGGTTTGTTACGATATATAAAGAATTAGACAAAAATGATATACACATAATCTTAAAATTTCTAAGGTCATAGTTTAGTCAACTAGTTTAAGGAACAAAATATATGTCTAGTCAATGTTTATCTGAGAATGTTTGTTTTTTTCCCAAGCTTTATCTACTTAACACAGGTAATTAAAAGTACCAGACTGGTGGAACTAAATTTCTTGGACATTTATCAACCATACTTTGAGGCCTCTACTAATCTGGTCAAAGGGACATAAAGGACAGTTTTTGCCCCTTGCCCTCCATCAACTAAGTTCCAGGGGACTATGGAATATCTCTCAAAATGCCCTGTAACTGATGAGTCACCTGTCCTCTTTTTTAGGAAGGCCATGGAGATTCCAACAGATGGATTTGAACCAGTGTCCAGTCCATTAAGAGGAGGGTCAACACAAAGGAAACATTTCCTACATGCTTCCAAGTGAAGCCAGCCAGGGTTGAGCAGGACCTTTGACTGATCTTCACATAGACAGAACTGGTAAAAGAAAGGAGCCTTGACCCCTGAGCAACAGATCCTCAAACAACCTCAAGAGAAAAAATAAATTGGTTTATTTGGGCCAACTTAATGGTCTTAAACATCCAAAAGAAAGTATAACCAAAGATTAAAGTGATCAGTATATTTCTTTAAGCGTTCAGGGGATTATACTTCACAGACATTAGACTTAAGTCCATATAAAATGTTATTTAGAAAATTATTTCTCATTGATGATTTTGTTTCTAATCACAAAGTGCTGCTCATATGTAAGAATTCAAATCTTGGTCTGCAACACTGTAGTGCCCACCTGTAGCTAAGGGAGAAAGCCCACTATTGTTGTAAAATGATGGCTAAATTTGTTTTCTCCTCCTATCTAGAAGCCTTTGTGAGGGAACTGACACTAGTTCTAGCCACTCCAACAGCTATCAAAATGCCTGAAAACAAATTCTGAGTCCATTACTTTTGAGTCCAGCCTTGGCAGACAAAAGAAAAATGAAGAGAAACCCAAAGGAGGGATGCTTTTGGAAGCTCTAATGAAGAAATTCCAATGGACTCTGATATGAATATTTGAAATTTGCCCTGTTTTGACTTTTTTTCTGGTTCCCTGTCTAGAAGTTGTAATGTTAAGCTACTCTTGTCTCTACTTATCCTTCACAGCTCCAAGGCACCAGTCAAGGACTTTCTTTGCTCCCTACAGTTGAGTTATGCAATTTGAGAGTCTTTTAGATAGACCCACTGAACGGGTACCCCAATTGCCTCACCCTGCATCCCTGTTCAGCATGGAAGAAGCCAGAGTTGTCTGTGTTCTGATTCCCTATCGGCATATTGGGTAACCTCTGCAAGATAGTGTGATAAGAATAGGAGGTAGGAATTGGCTAGGCAGTTAGGGTAAAAAGGCCCCAAAGAAAAGTAGCCAGTTTCTTGGCTAAAATCAAAATGTTCTTGGGCCTCTTAGCAATACATTCTGTTCCAATGGCCAAAAATGTCAAAAGTATTTAGGAACTCTTATCTAATCCATAAAATATTTTTACCTCTTCAAAGGGGGGGGATGTTAGAGTATCAAAAAGCTCCATTAAAAAAAAAGAAAGAGTACACGAAGTTGTTCAGGAAAAAGTGATAGGGAGATATAGGAAGAGTTGGAGGGGAGGGAGTGGGCATGGATTTCATCAAAACACCTTATATGCTTGTATGAAATTCTCAATAACTTTTTTAAGTTAAAAGAAAAAAGAAAATAAGGACTATTTCCCAAGTGTTTGAGATGCTAGAAAACTAAGGTTGAGAAGCATGGAAAAGGAAAATCACAAGGCTCTCTCATTCATAAGCATTCATACAAAACCCCTCAGCAATGTATTAGCAAAATAGATCCGCCAATATGTTAAAATAAAAAGAACATTGCCACTTTAGTTTATTTCAGAAATGCAAGGTTTGATTAACACAAAAATAATCTAGTCTAAGAAAATGATGTGATTCACTAGCTTATAAATATGATTCAATCCTTAAAGGAGAAAAACCATAAGAACAAAGAGAAAAAGACATTCGATGATACTGTTGTGATTTGAATGTGAAATGTCCCCCACGGGCTCAGGCTCATATGCTTTTGAACAGTTGGGCCCCAGCTGGTGGATCTGTTTTGAGGACATGGAGCCTTGCTGCAAGAAGTGGGTCACTGTGGTTGGGTGGGTGGTGGGGCGGTGAGGGATGGACTTTGAGGTTTCATAGCCCGGTCCCACTTTACATCCATGCTCTGCTTCTTGAATGAGGAGGCAGTGTGCTCAGCTGCCTCATACTCCTTCTACCCTACTTTTCCTCTGTGATGGACTGTGCCCTCAAACTGTGCACCAAAACAATCTTTACTCCCTTAAGTTGGCCATGGCAATGAGAAAAGTAACAATACATAAGTTGAACATAAAATCCTGATTTAAAGACAGGAATGAAAATCAGAAACCATCCTATTATATTAGGAGTAGAAGGAAATTTCTGTACTATGACAAAGCATATAACAAAACTTGATAGTGAACATCACCATTAACACAGAAACTTAAAAACATTGCTTTTAAAATCAAAGGAAAATAGAGAAAGCATCTGTCACTGTTTTCATTCAAGAAGGTTCTGACCACAGTAAAGCAGAGGAAAGAAACAAAGAGGATGTGCTAGCTTATACTGATTGTCAACATAACAGGATCTAGATTAACCCAAGAGAGGAGCCTCTGGGAATATTGAGGTTAGATTAATGGAAGTGGGAAGGTCAACCCTAAACAAGGATTGCATCATGCCACAGGCTGTTGCCCTAGTGGATAAAAAGAAGTGAGTTGGGAACCAGCATTCATCTTGCTCTGCTTTCTGATATGGGAGCAATGTGACCAGCCACCTTACATTCCTACTGCCTTGCCTTTCCTGAGGTGATAGACTGTACCTTCGAACTGTGAGCCACAACAAACCCTTTCTTTGCTTAAGTTGCTTTGGTCAGGTATTTTGTCACAGTGACAAGGCAAGTAACTAATACAGACAACAGGGAAAAGAAAGGAAGGAAGGAAGGAAGGAAGGAAGGAAGGAAGGAAGGAAGGAAAAGAGGGAGAGAGAGAAAAAGACAAAGTAAATCATCGTTATTACTAAATGTAGTGATTACCCCATTTAAAAAACTCCTTCGGAATCACTGGATTATTTCTTATCAAAAAGAAGACTGAATGTCAGATGTGATGGTACACACTTTTAGTCACAGAGCTTGGGAGGCAGAGGCAGGCAGATCTCCGTGAGATCAAGGCCAGCCTGGACTACATCGTCAGTTCCAGGCAGGCTGGGGCTACAGGAGACCCTGTAAAAAAAAAAAAAAAGACTGAAAATGTCAACTATATTACAATAAAAATCTTCTACTGATTGAAGATATCACATGATATTGAAAAGTATCATAAATAAGAACATGTCTACAAAAATATAACACTCTGGGGCCTTGTCTGATTGAGTTGGCATGGGTCCTGTGCTCAATGCCACCATTGCCATAAATTCACATGTGCAAGCTTCCAGTGACCTGAAAGACTCTGCTTCCCATGCTCATGGATCAACCCTGGCTCTTACAGTCTTTCCACCCCCTCTTCCACAATTGTCCCTGAGCCATGGGGTAGGAGAGTTTTGATATAGGAGTTCTACCCAGGGGCACACACTCTGCAGTCTCATATTCTTTAAAAGTTGGCCAGCTGTGGCCTTTTGTGTGCATCACACTCTTGTAAAAGAAGGCTTCCCTGGTAACGGTTGAGGGATGCACAAGTTTTCTCTCTACCCTCTGTTCTGCTATGTTCCATGAGCATTAGGTGTAGAGGTTCCATTGTAGATATGTCACCTAGGACTGGGCATCTCTCAAATGATATTCTCTGTGTCTAACAAGTTGTGGAATGTCGTAAGCCACGACTCTGTCCAGCAGAGTCCAGGAAAGACGACACAGACACCAAGGTGAGGTTCAAGCTTCTCTTCCTTTATTCTCTCTTATTCTCTCTCATATTCTCTTCACTATGATGTTGTCTCCTATGATGCTGTCTCCTATGATGCTGTCTCCTATGATGCTGTCTCCTATGATGCTGTCTCCTATGATGCTGTCTCCTATGATGCTGTCTCCTATGATGCTGTCTCCTATGATGCTGTCTCCTATGATGCTGTCTCCTATGATGCTGTCTCCTATGATGCTGTCTCCTATGATGCTGTCTCCTATGATGCTGTCTCCTATGATGCTGTCTCCTATGATGCTGTCTCCTATGATGCTGTCTCCTATGATGCTGTCTCCTATGATGCTGTCTCCTATGATGCTGTCTCAGTTGAAGTAAACAGCATGAGGTTTGGCAGCCAGCCAGGGCTCCATCTTTGGCTGGCTCGGCTGTGCTCGCTTCCCACAGTGGAACACTGCAATAGCCTCTATCTGTTGCAAAAAGTTCTTTGATGAGTGGTGTACAAAATACTTGTCTGTAAACAAGGATCCATATTTCGTATATGTTAAGAAATTTCATTTGCCTAGAAATATGCCAGAGATAGGGTTTTCTCTAGGATCTATGAACTCTCCAGTCATGTGTATTTGGCTGTGATTACAGTGCCACCCATGAGTTCACTCCCATTGAGAGGGCTTTAAGTCCAATTAGATAGCTGTTGATTACACCCCAGATAACAGTGCCAGCACTGCACTAGTAGAGGTAGTTTGTTCTGATGGCTGCTCTGATTATTAGGCTTTAGGGGTGGGTTGGACCATTGATTGATTTTCTCCCTTAGCAGCTTGCATAGTGTCCTCCAGAGCTATGGGAGTTAAACCTCAGATAGAAGGCTTCTAGGTCAGTTCCTGCTCCATTTTTTCAAGTCCTGTGTCCAAAGTATGTCCTGTCTTCAGCAGTAGGGGCTTACCTTTGAGTTCTGGGAGATAACCAAGGGCTCTGGCAATAGCCTTTGTAATTTTTGGAGTCTCTTGGACCACTCTGACCAATCACTCAAAGGGAGGTCTCTCCCGTCTGGCACTCTTTTCCTTGCTACAGGCCCCTCAGATATACATACAGACTAATGTTCAAGGACTGTATGTGCATTTCTCAGGGGGTTTCAAAGTCAATACATATCCATCTGGCTTACCTATCCCCCCAAACTCCATTCATCTGTCCTCCCTCTCCTGTCCAAGCATCCCCATTATCCCCTCCCTTCCCCCAATAACATCTGCTTCCTACCATCCCTGCTCTCCTGAGTTCCCTCCTCCCCCACTGTGGGCCCCTGCATGTCCCTCCCTCCTCCCGTTCCAGCTGTATACTCCCACTTTCCATACCTCCCCCCTGGCAACATCTGTTCCCTACTATCCTCCTCTTTTGGGTTCTTTCTTTGATTTTACCTCCATATTTCCTTTCCATTTTCCTGGCTCCTGGTGTTACATCAGGGAATATACTCACACATAAGGGGTACAACAATTTGCAAATGAGTAACTATTGGAGACTGATTGCTCCTGGGTGAGGGAGAGTATGCCTTACCAACTATCTCTAGATAGGCTGACTAGACTCCAGTGGATGAATTTGCACTGAAGGACATCTGGGTACAAATGCTTGACTGGCTAGGACTTAATATGTATAGTGGAATACATGAGGTCCAGTGGGGGTGGGGGTGGGGGATATGGATGGGGGAGAGGTCTAAATTTGATTAAAACCTATTGTATTAAATGTACAAAAGTTCAATAAAATTTTTAAGAAAATATATAACAAAGAAATTGCTAAGATTCAGAATAAAATAAATCAATTTATAATGTAATCGTAAAACTGAGAAACTACCATGTATTTTATAAGAGAAAGCAAAGGGACAATAAGTAGGAATAATGGCTTACCTATACATAAAAAATACATAAGTCATGAGACACATTTCACATTGAGAAAGTTATCCAAAATGCTAATGCCAGAGAATACCAAAGGAGTCACTCTGGGAGGTGATGGGAAGCCCTCTGTCCTCCAGCAATACCTCACTCAATTATATAGCTTTGATGGAGTCAAGTACTACAGTGCTTCAGAAAAACAACTTGTGACCTTAAGACAGAGAACATAATTGGACATCACCTTAATGTTTGACAAGAAAATGGATCTATAAAATTCGATCAATAGAATATTACACAGCAATAAATACAGAGAAACTTCTGCTATAAAACAGATTAATTGTACTTGCCAAGTGGAAACAGGAAGTCACAGAAGAATATATACCAAAGAAGTAACTAAGGCTCAGAATGAAATAATAAATCAATTTCAAAGAAACAATGCAATTTAAATTAAAATTTTTAAGTGTATGAGTGTTTTGCCTGCAGGCATGTAAGTGCACCTGTACCATGCAGTACCTGTGGAGACAAGAATAGGATATCAAATCCCCTGGAACTGGAGTTACAGACGGTTGTGGGCCACCATGTGGATGCTGGGAATGGAACTTAGGTCCTCTCTCCAGCCCCTATAATGCAATCTTAAAACTATCTATCCCATACATAGATGTCTGAAAACATTGGTACAGAGTTTAGAAATATACAAATCTAAAATCTACAGTTTATCAATACTGACCTATATGCTAAAACTTACAGAAAGGTAAAGGAATTATAAACCCAGGTTCCAGGATAGGAGTTAACTAGGAAGATAAAAGCACATAATGGACCTCAAAAGTATCAGCAACATCCCAGGTCTGTAGCTGTGCAAGTAGCCATTCACCCTCCAGATCTTATGCATACCTATATGCATGCTTTGGGGTACAGAATATCTCATTTTGGAATGCAGCACTGTATAGTAAGCATAAGGTGGCACACACCTGCAACCCTGGCACTTGGGAGTTGGAGCAGAGAGGGTCAAGTGTTCAAGGCCTTCCCCAGCTACATAGTAAAGTTGAGGTTCGCCTGGAATATGTGAGACTCTGTCTCAAAAAACAAAACAGGTAAATAAAAAATAGTAGAGTAAGTTGAAGGTACAAAGGTACCTTGTCCATCTAGCCCTTGTTCACCGAGCTGTTTCAGGAACTGAAGTTAACTTAATCCTGTTTGAATCTTGCCTCCTGTCTTAGGTGCTGTGTTCTACACATGGGAATGCATATCCCAATGATAGGTCCCTGTATATTTTCTATAGACTTGTTTCAGATGATGATGATGTATTTATCTTCATTGTCTTTCTTAGGAGACTACTCCAGTTAGATTTTTTTCATGAGCCAGTCTCTCTACGGAGCCATGCATCTCCTTTTGAAGGCATTTCTCTCACCTGCATTCAGAATCATGGTAAGCATCAGTGAGCAGGACTCATAGGCTCTTCCCGTCCCCATTAGCTGCATCTTTCATGTTCTGGGACTTCTTCCGAATACCCTTTAACCCTTCATACTCAGGCCCAACTCAGGACAAAATTCTCCCAGACTCAGTAACCAGCTTATTTCTTCTACTCTTTCTCCGCTTTTGGTTTTCCTGCATTCAGTTCTCTCTCCCTTTCAAAATGTAAATAGTTAACTGACTTTTTTCTAGAAAATCACTCAGCTCTGTCTAACTATTTCCCAGTTGCCTTACTGAGAAGCAGAGGAATGGAGGCTCTGCCAGCCCACCCTCAAATGTAAAGGAAAGGCTCATATAGCCAGACACAAAACTGTCATTAGCAAAATTGTTCTTTTTTTTTTTTTAATCTTTTTGTGACAGGGTCTCCCTGTAGCCCCAGCTGGCCTCAAACTCACTATGAAGACCAGGCTGGCCTTGAACTCACAAAGATCTGCCTGCCTCTGCCTCCCTAGTCTCCCTAATGCTGGGGCCACCACACCTGTGCCACCACACCTGGCTAACAAAATTTGTCTTTAAGAAGATTTTCTTTTAGGGAAAATTGGGAACATTTATCATTTAATGCCTTTGCTTTCACCTCTTTTGGGTAAAAACCCTTTGTGATACTGTATTAAACATTTGACGTTTAGAGTCCAGTAGACTGGGTTGTATTTCAATCTGGGTAAATTGTTGAAGGTCTCCACATCTTACTTTCTTCTTCTGTTAATTTTTGATACAAGTACCTTCGCACTGGGTTGTTGCAAAATCAAATGTGGAAATGCCGACAGAGTATGTTACAGAAAGTCTTAAGCCTAAGAAGGCATTCAACAACTGGTAACTATATACAGTCAATATTCTTCTAGTACAGTAGGGGTAAAAAGAACAAGTATATTGTACTCTCTTAACAATCTAACATTTTTATATGCATACACGCACACACACACACACACACACACACACACACACACACCATGGAAGCTACAAAGTGATATACATTTATTTTTCAATGGCTAGCAAACACTGACTACACAAAATTGAGGCAAAGAGTTGAAAAACTCAGGGGGACTTTTGAGTGTGGAATTTTCATGGATAGAAGTCAACCACTGTAGGAGAAAAGTAATCGCATTGACTGGGGTAGGTGTGGGTGTGCTCTCCAACCTGATTACATCATTTTCTTCACTCATTCACTCACCCATCCGTTCACTCAATATTTTCCAGTACTTTAATTTGAACAGAACGTATATATTTTTCTTAAAAAGCAATTTGAACTTCATTTCCCCATCGCTAATTTGTTCCTTCCTCGCTTGAAACAGAACTCACATCCCCCGGAAGATGGGCTGCTGTCAGGGCTCCGCTATGTGGCTACCATCTGAGTTATGTGCTGTCCTTCACTCGTGTGTGTTTGTGTGTGTGTGTGTGTGTGTGTGTGGTGTATTTTGGTACACATGGGTGTGCACCTCAGTATGTAGGCCAGAAGTTGATGTCCAGTGTTTTCTTCTGTTACTTTCCACCTTGTTTTTGAGACAAGTCTCACACTGAATTCAGAGCTCACTGATTGGCCACATTGACTAGGCAGAAAGTTTCAGTGCCTCTACTCCCCAACCCCTACCATCCTGTCAGCACTGGAGTTGAAGGCGCACTGCCATGCCTGGCTTTTTACATGGGTATTGGGGATCTGAATTCGTGTCCTTATGCTTATACAGCAGGCACTTCACCAACTAAACCATCTCCTCAGTCCTGCTGTCTCTCACTCTTACCATCTCAGTCCTCCTATATTCATCCCTGGACAGCACACTCCAGGGGACAGTCAGGCAGGAAGCAGAATAAGGATTGGTGGGCGTGCCTTGCATCCTGAAAGGAGACCTCCACAAGCAGCAGGTAGAAGGTGAGGGGATCAGAGGGTTACTGACAGCAGTGGGACAAACACGCACACACAGAAGTGCCTCGTATGACCAGATTTCACTTAGGTCTGAGTGTCACTGTGACTTGGTTCTCTGAACATCAATGATCTTGGTATTGCCTCAGTTAACCAGAAGTTCAGTGTTTTCCAGGTTTGCTTTGTGGAGCACTGGGTTAGAGCCTGGCACCAGACCTGACCACCTGCATTTCAATCCTGGTTCTTCCTCTGCCTTAACATACTGAGCAAGACACTTCAGTTCCTGTCTTAGTCCCTTT
Source organism: Nannospalax galili (assembly GCF_000622305.1). Taxonomy (NCBI): domain Eukaryota; kingdom Metazoa; phylum Chordata; class Mammalia; order Rodentia; family Spalacidae; genus Nannospalax; species Nannospalax galili. The sequence continues at coordinate 2,182,196 of NW_008347814.1, forward strand.
GCCGGTAAAAATGGAAGTAGTTATGGTACATCCATGCCTTGCGATCACTGTGAGGCATGGATGAGTTTATGGATCAAAGGTTTAGTACAAACCGAGTGCTGGCACATGTACACTGGCATTACTGCTAGAGGAGGGAGGACACAGGGCATCCTCAGCCTGGCAGAAGGTCTCTGCTGGATTCTGCCACTTTTTGTCCTGATTGTGTCTGGCTCTCCTTTCACACCTGTCACCACGTTCATTTTACCTCTCATGAATACTGACCTCTTCCTACCCACCCTCCACTGCCATGGCACTGTCTACTTAGTAGATCGGGGAGGCGGTTAGAAAGGTCTCCTTTATTTTTTTATTTTTCCTCTGAAACCTGGTCTAGCCCACATCCAAGAAAATGCATTCTTAAACCAGCTGGCACTAACTTGCAAGTTATAGTTTTTGGTTTTTTGGGTTTTTTTTTTTGTTTTTTTTTTTTTTTTTTTTTTTTGGTCTTTTTGAGACAGGGTCTCCCTGTAGCCCCAGCTGTCCTGGAACTCACTATGTAGACCAGGCTGACCTTGAACTCACAGAGATCCACCTACCTCTGCCTCCCGAGTGCTGGGATTAAAGGCATGCACCACCACACCTGGCTGCAAGTTATAGTTTTATTTGTACACATGACAGCCCTTAAAAGCAGGTTCAGGGCCTGAAGAGATGGTTCAGTGATTAAGGTCACTGGCTGCTCTTGCAGAGGACCTGGATTCACACCCACATAGTGGCTAACAACCATCTGTAACTCCAGTTCCAGGGGATCTGACGCCCTCTTCTGACCTTCTCTGTCATTGCATGACACAGGTGCACTTACATACATGCAAGCAATATACTCCTACATATAAAATATATATAATAAATAGTTTTTTTTAAAAAGCAGGTTCAGGAGGCTACCCCATTCACAGAATCAACTTTAGGAAAGACTCTGCAACCAGCCTGTTCTGCGCAGCATGGACCCACCTTCTCAATCCATCACTGATGTATTTGTAGTCAGTAAGTCATATTGCTAACACTGTATAACCACAGGGTGATGGTACATATAGAGAAAAATTTATGCCATCCTTACTCAGTGCACACCCCTTCCTGTTGTCTGTTCATATACACACCTGTTCCAAGCATGCCTTTAATGTGTGTATGGCCAACACAAGAACAGATCTTCAAGGGTTTGAAGAGGCAGCTTCCCTTCTGATCAACCCTGGCTTCAGAATCAACTTTGTTCCATCTTTCTTATTCACCCTGGTCCATGCATAAAGGAAAAATTTGGTGGCCAGAGACTAAAACTCATAGAAGAGCATTCACTTGCAGCCGTGATGTCCCACTATGGAAAGAAAGCCACCCTGTGATGGTGCTGCCTGTGTGAAGCAATGTGCCAAGACCAGTGTGCTTGGTCTCCCAGAAATACAGACTGGGAGATGGTTGATGGGCACTCAGTGCAAATTTAGCCATCATGCAGCCTGCCTTCTGGGAGTACCTGGGAAACTAAATAGAGGGACCAGATGTGCCCTGAAGTTCCTCCACCCCTCTTTGGCATATGCAGTGCACAGCAGAAGTTCCCGGTCTGGCCTGGGCTTGTGCTGTCATAGGAGCTAGCTTGTGAGGATGAGTGGGGAAAACAGGACCAGTATTTAAGTAGGAGGGACCCATTGGACCTTTAACATAAGTTTTAATTTTCTCTTGTAGACCTCTGGAGGTCAATGAATGACAATGACAGTTTTCAAAATCTTTCAGGAGTTAGTCCTTGGAGAGAACAGACACTTAAAAACCACAAAGCATGCCCTCCCCCAATCTTAGAGCTGATGGGAGTCCCCTCCAGCCAGATCTTCAAATGACTGGGTCAGTGGTGACTGTTGCAGTTACTTTGAGCTTCTGGTTCTAAGTCAAGAGGAGAAGGGGCTTTGAGAGGATGGAGACCCCCATTTGCAGTTCAGAAACATCCTTGCACAGAATCACACAAGCTGTGCTTCATTCGGTGTAGTGTGTTAGGCAGTCTAGAGCCACAGGACAGAGAAAAGGAGAGGGGGAGGGAAGGAAGAAAATGAGAGGGAGGGAGAAGGGGTGCCAGCCAGCCAAACTTTGAGAAACACTGGGAAGTGTGGCTCCCCTACTCTGTACCCATATATATACTGAAACCCTCCATTAGCTCTGAGCCGCCATAGGTCAGCACAGCATGGGCAGGACATCCCCAAGGGCTAGTGAGTTTTCCTCTGGGGGTGGGGGAAGTCTTCTAATCTGGTCAGAGGGAGAAAGAACAGAGCCCATCTCCATGCTGGCAAATGGGGCAGTAGGGGGTTTGATTCATGGCCTCCAGTTGTCTGCACAACCTTAATAGTCTCAAGAAGATGGAATGTCAGGAACTTTGTGTAAAAGAACATTTATCTGAGACACTTGGATCTTTCTCTGAAGCACCATTAGAGGAGGCAGAAGGGAACAGGGCTCTAGGGTCAGGGAGGAGGGGAGGAGTGAGCTTCCAGCAACAACAGTGCTTCTTAGGGCTGCATTTAGAACAAAAGTCCTGACCCAGCCCTTGCCCACAGCACCTATGGAAACCTGGAGGAGGCCCGGGGCCATCACTAGGGGCCATGGCCAGCCACTCAAGCCCAGTCCCACCCCAGGGTGAGCATGCTACCCTTGCTGCTCAGACAGCCTGTGAAAATTACAGTTTTCTTTTTCATATGGTCTGTTAGATGTTTGAAAGTTGATGGATTTTCCTGAGTTTCTGCTGTGTGATGATAATGAGGCTTCCTCACCTTTTAAGGCTGTGCCCTCTACTTCTGAGATAGGGAATCCCTGGCACAAGCTCTAGGCTCAATTGAGAGACCCTGCCTCAAAGAATAAGGTGGAGAGATATCAAAAAAGACTCCCATCAGCCTTGGGCCTCCACATCAGCAGACACACATCTTCATGCTCACCCCCCACACACATGCACCCATGTTTGGTTTTGGTGTTTTGCTAAATATTTGGAACCTTAATGTCTTTCATTTGTAAGGCTCCTATTCCCAGGCTGCCTGTGGATAGGGTTGGAGTAACACACATACACAGATGCACATACTGCACACAATTGCACATGAAAAGAAAAAGTAATTAAAAAAATATATGACCTGTTTCCACGGTTCTAACTCTAGCCCATATGCTGAAGATACAAAAACTACCATTTTCTTCCTTTGCACTTCTGGGCTGTTCACTCTGAAGGTGCCACACTTTTAAAACTAAAGAGTTCAAGAGCATTCTGGTCTACATAGAAAGTTCCAGGATAGCCAAGGCTATAGAATGAGACCTTGTATCAAAACAAATAAATAAT
>NW_008347814.1:2185596-2207929 GCF_000622305.1 Nannospalax galili
TGAGCTCCTATTGAGTGTAGCCCTCAAACGCATCTGGTTGATGGGATTTTTGTTGTTGTTGTTTATCGTTCCTCATTTGGACCATTACAGTTGCTTTGCATGTGTGATCTCTCTTCCTTCAGGGCTACCCCTCATATCCACTGCCCACACACACACACACACACACACACACACACACACACACACACAGCCTCCCCAGAAGTCTATCTTACCTAAATACATCTTGCTCTGCTGAGAACCTTGGTTGGGATCCTGTCACTGCAAGGCAGATTGTTACCACCCAGCCTATCAGAGAAGATACTCCAGAACCGGGTCTATGAATGTTAGACTCATCATCCCCACCCACTAACATCAGAACTATCCAAGTGTTTTTTGTGTGTGGGGTGGGGGGGTGGTGTTTTTGAGACAGGGTCTCCCTGTACCCCCAACTGGCCTGGAACTCACTATGTAGACCAGGCTGGCCTTGAACTCACAGAGATCCGCCTGTCTCTTCCTCCTGAGTGCTGGGATTAAAGGCCTGCACCACCAAGCCCAGCAAAACTGTGTGGCCCAGTAGTCCCTTGGCTTCACTGCTGCCATGATTCAATATGGTGTCTACTAGCTACACACATGTGGCCACTGTGAACTTGAAATGCAGTCTTCTGTGGAAATTACATGCTGCATCACCACAACTTGAAGACGTAATAACAAAGTTAAAGTATGCCATTTATATTTTCATGTGAATTTTATGTTGAGGTCATTAGACTTTTTATATACTGTGTGAAATAAACCTTTACTGCTGAGCTGAGTAGAGCTCCATTGTGTAAATGTACCACATTTTCAATATCCATTCATCAGTTGAGGGACATTTAAGTGGTTTCCATTTCTTAGCTATTGTGAAAGGATCAGCAATAGACATGGCTGTGCAAGTACCTCTATAGTAGGATGACTTTGTTGGATATACTACATGAAGTGTTATGACTAGATAATAAGGTATGTTTATTTTTGTTTTATCCAGAGTTCTCCATTCTGATTTCCACAGTGGTTGTACCAGTTTGCAATCCCATCAGCAGTGGGTAGGGTTTCCACTTTACCTGAATCCATGCCAGCATTTGGTATCATTAGTTCTCTTAATCGTAGCTACTCTGACTGGAGTTAGATGAAATCTTCAAGTGGTTTTTATTTGCATTTCCCTAATTACTAAGGATGTTGAACACTTTTTAGGGTGTTTTTAGTCATTGTTTTTTCCTTCTTTGATAACTCTCTCTTCATATCCATAGCCCATCTTTTAACTGGGTCATTTGTATTCTTGCTTCTTTGTTTTCTTCTTCTTCGTATATTTTGGATACTAATCCTCTTTTGGATGACTAGCTGGTGAAGATTTTCTCCCACTCTGTAGGCTTCCTCTTCACTTGATTGGTTGTTTCCTTTGCTGTACATAGCTTTTTAGTTTAATGAGGTCCCACTTATTGATTTTTTACCTCAGTTCCCAAGCAATTGATGTCTAATTACAAAGTTCTTTCCTGTACCTATATCATATATATAGTCTTCTAACAATTTAAATGTTTCAGGCTTCACATTGGGGTCTTTGATCCATTTGGAGTTGACTTCCGTGCAGGTTGATAGACAAGAATCTAATTTCATTCTTTGACAGGTAGAGATCCAATTTTTCCAGCATCAATTGTTGAAGGTGTTGTCTTTCTTCCAGTGTGTATTCTTGACACATTTGTCAAATATTAGGTGGGTGAAATTATGCACACTCATGTTTGAGTCCTCTATTTTTGTTTCATTGACCTACATGTATGTTTTTTTGTCAGATCATGCTGTTTTTATGACTATGGCTATATAGATTGAGGTGTGGTGTGGTAATCCTCCTGGCATTGTTCTTTGTGCTCCATATTACTTTGACTATTCAGTGTCTTTTGTGTTTCCAAATGAATTTGAGGATATATTTTTTATTTCTGTGAAAAATGTCATGGGGATTGGGATTGGGATTGCACTGAATTTGCAAATTGCTTTTGGCAGGATGGCCATTTTCACTATATTGATTCTATCAATCCATGAACATGGGAGGTCTTTCCATTTTGTTGTGTCTTTCTCAACCTCTTTCTTCAAAGATTTAAAGTTTTCATTGATTAGGTTTTTAATGTCTATGGTTAGGTTTAGTCCTAAATTTTTTTGAGGTTATTGTGAATGGAAGTGTTTCTCTGAATTCTTCTGATTGCTCTCACGCAATCTCAGTAGATTTTTGGAGATTGATTTTGTAACCTGTCAGTTTGCTGAAAGCATGGATCATTTCTACAAGTTATCTGATGGAATTTTGAGGACCTCATGTATAATATCATATCACCTCAAATAAGGATAATTTGACTTCTTATTTTCCAGCAAGTATCCTTTAATTTCCTTCTCTTGTCTTGTTGCTCTAGCTAGAGTTTTGAGCACTACATTGAATGAGTGCAGATAGCAGAGACTGGTTCGTGATTTTAAAGGGAATGCTTCAAGTTTTTCTCTATTTAGAACGGTGTTGGCTGTGGGTTTGTTGTATATGGGCTTAATTAAATTGAGGTATGTTCCATACAGCCCAACTCCCTCTAGGACTTTATTCAAGAATGCATGCTGAATTTTGCCCAAGGCTTTTTCTCTATTGAGTTAATCATGTGCTTTTTGTCCTTAAGTACATTTGTATGATTTATCATGTTTATTGACTTATGTATACTGAACCATCCCTGCATCTCTGGATAAAGCCTAATTGATCATGGTGATGACCTTTTTGATGTGTATTTATATACAATTTTTGAGTATTTTGTTGAGAACTTTTGGATCTACATTCCTTAGGAATATGGGCCTTTAGTTTTCTTTTTGTTGTTGTTATGATTTTTCCTGGTTTTGATGTTAGAGTAATACTGCCATCATAGAAGGAGTTTTAGAGTTCTCCCTCTGTTCCTATCTTTTTGAATAATTTAAGTAGTATTGATTATAGATCTTCTTTGAAGGCCTGGTAAAATTCTACTGTGAATTCATCTGGTCCTGGGCTTTTTTTTAGTCAGGAGGTTTTGATTTCTTTGTTAGGGTAGGTTTAAGCTATTGATCTCTTTTTGTATTAGCTTTGGTATTTTTTTAGATTTTTAATTTTTTTTAGATTTTCAAATTTAATAAAGTATAAGCTTTTGAAGTATTCCTTTTAATGTCTGAGTCTTTCTGGTGTCATGATGTTTCCTCTTTCACCTCTGATTTTGTTGATTCAGGTTGTTCTTTCTCTCTTTTGGTTAACTGGGCTAAGGGTCTGTCTATCTTATTTATCTTTTGAAAGAACCAGCTCTTGGATTTGATTCTTTGTATTGTTTTCTCTGTTTCCACTTCATTAATTTCTGCTCTGATTTTTGTTATTCTTGTCTGCTGGGTTTGGTTTTTTCTTGCCTTTCCAGATTCTTGGGTTGTACCATTAAATCATTTATTTGTGCTCTTTCTGATTTTTTAATGTAGGTGCTTAGAGCTATAAACTTCCCTCTTGGGACTGCTTTTAATGTGTTCCAGAGGTTTATTGTGTTTTATTATCATTTTCGTTTAGTTCCAGGAATATTTTATTTCTTTCTTGATTTGTTCTTTAAGCCATTCATCATTCAGTGTTTTGTTGTTTAATCTCTGTGAGTTCATGTAGTTACTAGGGCTTCTTTTGCTGCTAATTTTAAGTTTTATTGCATTGTGGTCTGATAGAATGCATGGAATTATTTCGATTTTTTTTGTATTTGTTGAGGCTTGTTTTATGCCCCAGTATGTGGTCAGTTTTAGAGAAACTTCCATGGGCTGCTGAGTAGAATGCATATTCTTTGGTGCTTGGGTAAAATATTCAGTAGATGTTTGTTAGGTCTATTTGATGTATAACATCATTTAATTCAGATGCCTCTCTGTTTATTCTTTGTCCATTGGATCTGTCTATTGGAGATAGTGGGGGTATTGAAATCACCTACTGTTACTGAGTTGGGCTGGAGTAATCTGTGTCTAAAATTTTGTAGTATTGTTTTATGATTGGATGCACCAGAGTTTGGTGCATATGTGTTCATGATTTTAATGTCTTCTTGGTCAATTGTTCCATTAATCAGAATGAAGTGATCATTTTTATCTCCTTTGACTAGTTTTAATTTGAAGTCTGTTTTGTCAGATATTAGAATTGCAAACCCTGCTTGTTTCTTAGTGTTATTTGTGTAGAATAGTTTTTACACTCTTTCACCCTAAGGTAATGCCTACTCTTGAAGGTGAGATAAGTTTCTTGTAGGCAACAAAAAAATGGATTTCTGTTTCTTAATCCATTCAACTAATCTGTGTCTTTTGACTGGGGGAGTTGAGGGTATTGATATTTAAAGTTATCATTAAAAGATATGTATTGGTTGTCATTTTAATTTCTGTTTGTGTTCTTGATCCTATTTTATGTTTCTCTAATTATATCTTCCTTTGTTTTCTTTCTGTAGCCTCTTGGGTATATTCATTCCTATCTTCGGTTCTTTGTATTGCTTTAGTATTCTCTGTATGGCTAGTTTTGTGGACATGAATTCTTTCAGCCTATTCATGTCATTGAAAAATTTTCTTTCCCCTTCAACTGTGATAGACAGCTTTGCTAGGTAAAGTACTCTTGGTTGGTATCTATGGTTATTTAGAACTTGGAATGCTTTGCTACAGGCTCTTCTGGCTCTAGTTTGCATTGAAAAGTCAGCTGTAATTCTAATGGGGTTTTCGTCTTCTTAACTTGTTATTTTTCCCTAAGAGCTTTCAGTATTTTCTCTTTGTTCTATACATTTAGTGTTGTTATTATAATGTGCTGTGGGAGTTTCTGTATTGGTCCTGTCTATTTGGTGTTCTCTGTGCTTCTTGTTTCTGTATTGGCATGTCTTTCCTTAATTTAGGGAAATTTTCTTCTCTTATCCTGTTGAAAATCTGGTCAATGCCGTTGACCTTGGCTTCCTTTCCTTCCTCTATGCCAATGATGTATAAATTTGGTCTTTTCATGGTTTCCCATATTTCCTGCATATTCCATCCCTGTGTCTTTATCAATTTTTATATTCTTTGCTTGAATGGTGCAGTTCTTCAATGTCATCATCCAGTCTTCATATTCTATTTTCAATTTCATTCATTCTGTTGGTGAGGCGTTTTTTTATCGAATCCAATTGGTTTATTGAGTTTTACAATTCTACCTTCATTTTAGCTCGAGTTTTCTTCAATATTTCTATTTCTTTCTCGAATTCAATTTTTAAATCTTGAACTGTCTTTATCATTTCATTCATCTCTGTATTTGTGTTTTCTTGAGATTCGGTCAGGAGTTTATCCCCATCCTTGTTGAGATCTGTGAGTTTTTTGTGTTTTTTAAATTTGTTGACCTCTTTATTCATGCTCATGTTTGCTCTTTTAAATTCTGTGTCCTGGGGTTCTTCTAGGTAATTTTCGTTATAATCGCTTTTAAAGGACTGGTAAAGTTTGGTGGGGACATATTCTCTTGGTCTTTCATATTATTTGTAGATTTTTTTTCCATTGTAGTCTTTTGTTGCTGTGTGTCTGGTATAAAACTCAAGCCTGCCTTTGTTGAGTTGAAGTTTGATTCTGTTTATATTGTTGATTTAGCTTGTTTGCTTGCTGATTCATTATGAAGAGTTATTTGGTTTGTTCCTAAGGTTCTTGATTTAGGTATTTATTTATTGGAGAGACTAGGTGGAGGCAGGCTAGTCAAGAGCTCTCTAGGAGGGTGGTGGAGCCTAGGCCCAAGTCAAGGTGGTGGATGTAAGCTGGACTGGTTCTAACTAACTAAGCAAGGAAGGTATAAGCCTTTAAGCCAAGCAACTGGGGCTGGTCTCAGAGCAGAGGAATGGTGACCCTGCATGATCTGGCTATCTCTTCCAGATAGTCAGGCACTCTCTGGCAGCTTCAGTAAGAAAAGGCCAAGGCACAAGGAGAAACAATGAGAACAGAATAAGCTGGTGTTTACTAGGTAGCAGAGAAGGCCTGAGCTCTAGCTCAGTGGGAGGGATTGGAGATGGTCCCAAAGCAAGGGATGGGCAGAACAGGCTTTGGATAACTCATCCTGATTAGTAAAACGGGTTGGTTCTTCCTGGATAGCAGAGAAGGCCTGACCTCTGGAGCAGTGGGACTGGAGATGGTCCCAAAAGCCACCTCCATCATTTTGTTTTCTTTTCCCTTTCTTTCTTTCTTTCTTTCTTTCTTTCTTTCTTTCTTTCTTTCTTTCTTTCTTTCTTCTTTCTTCCTCTCTCTTGCTCTCTCTCTCTTTCTTTCTCTCTTTTCCTGAGTATTATAAGACTATCAGTAGGGTGGGAGAAGGAGCTGTTTGTAGGCTGGAAGCCTCAGCACCACAGGAAGGCAGAATTCATTGCTCCTGGGACTTGGGCTGGGAATTGCTCAGAATAATGCAACCCGAGCCTAAACCAGAAAACAGAAGCCAAACTGGGCTGAGAGAACACAGAACTCCATGCACACAGTGGTTTACCAATAATGTAGAACCAGAGGCTCCAACCTGGGACTGGAGAACACAGAGCACAATAAATAGAATGTATAGATATGAAATTGAAGGAGAGAGTTATGGTTTCACAGACTTGAGATGAAAGAATCTAGGTTGGGGTTGGGGGATCAAAAAGTCTCACAAAGAACATCCTGAGAACATGATTTAAGAAATATGGCCAGAGTGCAGCTTTCTGGGTAGAGTGCTTGCTTAGCAGGCACAAGGCTCCAGGTTTGATCCCTGACACCACATAAACAGAGCATGGTAGCACATGCTTGTGAGTCTAGCACTTGGGAGATAGAGGCATGAAGATCAGAAATTCAAGGCCATCTTGGGCTACATAAGACCATGTCTCAAAAAATTAAAATTGAATAGCTATGAGAAAATTTGTCAAGTTTCCTATCAGAGAAAAACCTACAAAGAAAAGAACAAAAATTAGCATTAACATCTATGAGACTGTTGCCAGAGAGCAAGGAGGCCAGATCTGAACACTGGAGAGAGAAACAAAGCAGGCTTGCATGATTTTCACTAGTCCAACTCACTTTTGTCAAAGGAAACACTGTGCACATGTAGACAAAAGCTTAGAGCAGTCACTGTTCTCACTCCCTGCATGAAAATTTTACTTGAAGACACAAGACAGTCAGATGATACATAGATAAAAACCGAGACAGGAACATGGCAAGCTGCACTGACCTGTAGGGTTTCTTTGTTAATAAATACCAGGTTTCCTTTTTTGTTTCTTTGAAGTCATCAAATTTTCTAAGAACAATAGTGGCCCATGCAAGAAATGTTAGTAAAATGGTATTCCAGGAAGATTGCTTTTTAACAATATAAAGCTATGTTGTACAGAGCTTACTGGAATCCTCATAGCCTAGACAGAGGAAGCCCACTTTAATCAACCTGGATCATTTCAAAAGAAGCAGGAACCCACAGGACTGGGGGAGATACTAACTTCCAGAAGTCTTGCCTTCTATCCTCTTTCAGCTGGTACTTACTAATGCTCCTTGTAATTAACTTAAAAAAGAGTACACAGCTTTTTTCTTTTTAAATATATCTTATGCTTTGACAACTTCAAGCATGTAAATAATGAATCTTGATCAAATCTACTCCCAGCTCCTCCTCCCACTCCCCCCACAGATCTTTCACAAACCATCCCCCTCCCATCTTTGTGTCTTCTTTTGTTATAACACACTGAGTCCAATTAATGCTGATTGCTAGAACACTGACTGATCTTGCCAGCTTGATCTTGCGCAGGTTTTGTGCAAGTGACTGCAGCTGCAGAGAGTTCATGAGTGCAACAGCCATGTCACTCCCAGAAGACAGCATTTCACAGCACTCCTCCCCATCCTCTGGGTCTTACATTCCCTCTGCCTCCTCTTCCATAATATTTCCTGAGCCTTGAGGAGGTTGATATAGATGTTACATTCAGGGCTGAGTATTCAACAATCGGGTATTCTCATCACTTTAACTGCTGCCACTATAGAAAGAGACTTCTCTGGTCATGTTTGGTGTGGGAGGAGAGAACCTGTGTGGTTTGCTATTTTTTTTATGAACTCATTCTCCCCTAAGTTTTCTACACTCAAGTAATGGATTTAGAGCAGATGGATACTACACTGAATATCATAGTGGCATTAAAATCAATATGCGTGATTTGACACATGTCGTATGATCAGAAACATGTATAGTATACACTAAAAATAACTGTGAGAGTAAATACAATTTCATAATAGTTTCTGCTGTATTATAGCACGATGGTGATTTGTGTGAGCTCCCCCTTGCTTTCTCTGCATTTCCTGTATTCTGTGACGAGTGCATGCTGATTTGTAGAGGAAAATGAGACAATGAAGTCAAACAAATTCAAGGGGGCTGGCCCAGCCAGGCAGAGCAAGGTAGAGCACTGCTCTGAATTTGAAGCTAATGGGAACTCTCAGGGAATTTCTGGGACATTCTCCCTTGATCCTCCCTGGGATCTGACAATCAGAGGATCTCCAAATCTGATCCTGAGATTGCTTTTATGTATGTGAATGTGTAGATGTATAAACTATATGTTAATATACACAGGTATCAGCTCTTTGTAAATACTTAGATTTTGCTGACTAAAGCTAAGTTCTCCCCTCTTTTCTGGCCCCAATCATTGTCTTGATTAATTATGCACGGCAGATGCAAATTTTCCATTACTGTAGCTCGTAGTAAAATCTCAACTCATTCAGACTTTCCCTATAATTTTACACATATCTGTTCCTATAGAATTTTATAATATTCACTTATATTCATGTGTTCCTAATAGTACATTAATCTCTGCACTGAATTCCATCTCTTGGGAACTTTCTTTGAACATCCATTTAATTGTGTAGTTTTTATTCAGTATGAGTACAGAGATGTGAACAACAATGGGGGCTGTAAATTAATACTTTTTTTACTTTAGGCATTCTACAATGGGTGCCAACTTTCATTGCTGTAAAGAAATTAGCAATAGGTGTGCTTCCCATACATATTTCGAAAGTTCTAGGTGGAGAGCTTGAAGGCTAGTGGTGTGTAAGGCCTGTGCATTTTTAATTTAAATAGGCCCTCTAACACCACCTCCCACCAAGTCCCACATTACCAGTGCTGAAGAACACACAGACCTTGTCCCACACTTCCTATTATCAGAATCACTAGGTGTTGCCAACTTCATTCTGTCTGATGAATAAATGTGTTAATGAGGCTGGAGAGATGACTCGGTGGTTAAGAGCACTTACTGGTCTTCCAGAGAACTCAAGTTCAGTTCCCAGAACCCCTGCCAGGTGGCTCAAAACCATCAGTAACTATCACTTCAGGGAATCCGGTACCCTCTTCTAGCCTCCAAAAGGAATCTGCACTCATTTGCACACACACAGACACACACACATAGACACACACACACACACACACACACACATACACACACACATGTGTACACATACAAATTAAACATAAAATAAATCTTTTTTAAAAAGAAATAGTGCATTATTATTTTAACTTGCAATTTCTCTAGTTACTTGTGGGGTTGAGTCTGGATTTTGGCTCCATTACAATTTCAGTCCCTCCCTTCTCAGTTTGCCCTAGCTGGCCCAGAATGAACTATCATAAAGTTGTATTTATTATCACAATTATTTTCAGTGCTTACAGAGTATCTGGCATTTGGCTATTCATTGTGCAGCATGGGATAGACCCTGGCTGTTGAGTTCCACCCAGTCCCTCCTGGCCAGTTCCCTAAAGCTCCCCTACTACAAAGCTAGTCCACATAGGATAAGGCAGAAGCAAAGGTTTATTCACTTCCTGTCTTCAGGCCTTTAGTGAGTTTCCCACATGGCTTTAGCTTCAGAGCCAATTATTAAGAAATGGTGACATACTATTGAGTGATCAGTGGAAATCTGTCCCCTGCATGTTGAAGCATGTTTTCTGTTACCCTCACCTCCAATTCCAATTGCTGTGTTCATTTCAACCCCAGTGAACCTTTTCCTCTTTCATCTCAACTCCCACACAAGTTGTCTGAGTTTTCCTCCTGGTGTTATTGGGCTTTAGACATGTTGGCAACTGTTAGTTGATGGATCAGCACAGGCACAGCTCAAAAGGTGTGGTCCCAGGTCAGAGCAGCACCTGGCCTCTCTGCTCCACCTGCTGGTCTTCCCGCAAGGAGATGTCACCTGTCTAATTCCCACCTGCCTGTTCTTATTCCCTTACTTTTCCTCAAATCGCCATCTACTTCTCTTCTCTTTTTATTTCCAGTCTTCCAGTTTTTAATTATTTACTTTTATATCTTTTATTAAATTTGTTCTTTGGCAATTTTCATACATGTATATGATGCATTCTGATTACTGTCACCCCTCCCCAATCTTCTCTGAAACTTCCCAGAACCCTTTTGTCCTTCAATCAAATCCCTTTTCCCTGTCTTCTGGGAAGCCAATGCAATACTGACCTCTGAGTGGCTGCAGCTACCTACAATGACGTCACCAGACTGGGTCTGACAACAGTCAATCGTGAACTGGGGCCCTACCCCTCCTTGCTGAACTACTGGCTACTAATGAATTTTGGAGGAAGGGCAGACATTGCCTTCAGTACCATCCCACTGATAAGCCCACCAGGCTGTAATGGATAGCTTCAAACCCATAGTCACAGAGATGGCCCTGGTTAAACTCAGAGAGTCTGAACCAGTTTTAGGCAAACAGATTCTGGTCTGGAGATGTGACTCAATGGAGAAGAGTACTGACTGTTCTCACAGAGGACCTGGGTTTGAATCTCAACATCCACATGATGGCTAACAACCATCCATAACTACAGTTCCAGGGAATCCAATGCCAGCTTCTGTCCTCTGTGGGCACTGCATGACACAGATGCACTTACATACATGCTGGCATAACACTCATACACATAAAATAAAAATAATAAATAACTTTTTTTTTAAAGAAACTGGTTCTGTCACTGACCTTTGCCTCTGGTTCTGTGTTAAGTATTAGAAGAAAGGCTCAAAGAGGGAAAAATATATAGGAAATACAAACACTCCACCCCTCCACATACGAACACTCCCCACAGCTTTTAGGCACAAGCCTGCTGTCCAGAGACAAAGAATCAAATGAAATAGTGCATATGAAGGCATTTCCCAAACTCTAGATCCCCAGCTGAGTCAGTTGGTAGGAAGCCCTGGGTTGGTGCCTCAGCATTGTACAAACCGGATGTGTTGGTGGACACCTACAATTCCAGTACTGGAAGACGGGGGCAACTGTGTAAGTAGGAGGATCAGAAGTTCAAGGTCATCTTCAGTTACCTATGAAGTTCAAGACCGGCTTAGGGTACATGAGATCCTGTCTCAAAACCAAAATACAATTAAAGGTATAATTAACTCTAAAATTTTCAGGTGAAATAATGTATTTCATTATTTTCATCTTTTAAACACAAAACGTCATTTTTCTTACCAGCTAATCTGAGCCTCACATGACCCTAATCCTGTGACTAATGGAGCTAGCCCACAGCAGCTTTTTCTACTTTTATAGGCTTCTACGAGGGGGGTTCTCCTCCCTTCACACAGCTCCTTTTCTGCAACAAGATGCATCCTCCCACTGCACGCTGCTGTCCCTGGGGAAGCTGTGAGATACATCTGTCTACATGAACTCTTTCAATTTTGAAACCTAAATTATTCTAGTCTAAGGATGAAAACCAGCACACCTGAGTAACCACGGATGACGACACCATCCTTATAGAACAGCTCTCCTCCAACATGTTCTCCTGACTGGGCACTTCACTCACAGGTCCTTGTGGCATAGAAATTCAGCCTCCAGCTCACCCTAGCTTGGTAGAAGCCATAAGCCAAGCAGTTGACTTCCCTAATGATTTCCATCCTGGGTTTGGGTTCTTATTAGTTTGAAATTCTTGGATATATCTCAGTCTACTCCCAGATCTGTTCATAGTGCAATTGATACTCGACTTGGCAGGAAGGGCCCTAGCTCTCAACTCTACCACCAGCAAGTTCCTGCCAACCTTACTCCCCCTGAGAACACAGACGTGCACATTATAGAATGAGAAAGCTGACTCTGGATTACAAATTAGTTTGTGTGCCTTCATGTCCTCAGTGGTAAAATAAAGATAAAATAGCACCTCCACTGGAGCTTTGCAGAGGTTAAGTAGCACAACATGTGCAAAACATTTACTGTCTGACATGTGTTTAATCTTCATGAACTTCTGCATCTATAAAGTGGGGAACACTGCTACACCATTCTGTGAAATCTTAGATAACAGAAATCCTCACTCGTGCTGGGACTGTGTGTTGCACAACAGAGACATAATATTTGCACAGTTTCATGAAATGGGCTTTCTTCTTCCTTGTCCTATGCATGTGACTATGCTCCTGTAGCCTCAAGTCACCCACTTAGAAGACTGAGCCAGCAGCCTCAAAGGTGGTATGAATTAGTAGGTCTGATGGGATCACAAAAAGTGGCCTGGATATGAATCTAGATTGAGAAGTATAATTAAGGGAGGGGAAAATAACTAGCAGATGAGGAGGCAGGAGGAGAGTGTTCTTGAAGTTGGAGCGATTATGAACTCCAGTCCTAGGGGAGGTCTTCAGGATGACAGAGAACAGGGCTGGGGAGACAAGAGGGCCTAAATTCTGAATGGCTTCAAATTCCATGTGAAGAATTTGGGCTTAATCCATCAGTGACTGAAGCCAGCAGAGGTCTGTAAGCACAGCACGGATGATGCCAGGGCTGCTTTCCAGGGTAATAAATCCGGAATCGGGGGTTAGAACCACTGGAGTGTGAAAACTAGCTTCGATGAAACTGCTCGGGTTTGGCAAGAAAAATGAGAAGCAAGACTCCAGCTGAGGCAGCTCGGGTTAAGAATTGGGCTGACTGGGGAGCCATTTTTCAGATACTTGTGATGAGATAGGGATTTGAATATCGATTGGGTGTGGGAGATATAGAAGGGTCACTCATTTTTCTAATTCAGAGTAATCATGAGCAAAAGCAAGTCTGAACGGAGTTCATTTGTGACCTGTCAGGACTCAGATGCCTATGGACACTCCCCATAAATACTTTTGTCACCTACTTGTCCCGGGCATTATACTGAATTCTAAAGATGATAGGAGAAGCCAGAGAAGAGAGACTGCCTTCAGCGCTACTGAGGGAAGCACGCAGTAAATGGAGTAAGGAGGTAAATCAAGTAATAGACTGTGACAAGCATATCCAGGGACATAAGAAGGGTGATACAAAAAGAAGTGACTGGTATAAAATTAAATATCCTGGTTTTTTGATTTTCAAAAGTAACAGCAAAGCAAGTAATGATATATCTAGGCAGCATATAGCATCCAGGTATTACAGCATCACCTTTCCTCAAGGGTATGTAAAAATCAACAGAATTTACTGTGATGATGTTGACCCTGCTCATCTGCCTGGGTTACTGTTTGCTCCCTGTTTGGGTTGCTCCTTTCCTCCCTTTTAGATGAAGTTTCTGGGTGCAGCGCACACTTTAGAAGGAGGCATTGGGCTCCATATCTTGGAGGACAGAGTATCTACCTAAATTATTTTGATTTTTTTGTATGGGAGAAGAAAAATTGGCTAAAAATGGAGGGCATCCAGGACTGGAGAGATGGCTCAGAGATGAAAAGCATTGACTGCTCTTGCAAAAGTCTCAAGTTCAGTTCATGGTGGCTAACTGTCTATAATTCCAGTTCACGGAATCCATGCCCTCTTCTGGCTCCACAGGCATTGCATGACATATGGTGCATTTACATATAGTCAGACAAAATGCTCATACACATTAAAATATAAATAAATAATAAATAAAACAAAAGACTATTAAAATAATTTTAATAATGGAAGATATCCAAAGCATGGACTTTAGTTAATATTACAAGCTGGTTCATTTGCTCATGAATGTACCATATTTATATAAAATGTCAACAGTAGAGGAAATTAAGTAGGTAGCAATCAATCTTTGATGAAGATTTCTTTCATCTGTGTTACAGTATCTTTTGGTGTACCTATAATAGAAAGCATATTACTTTTACAAGTAGAGAATTTTCCCTACATTACTTCTGGGAGACATTGGTCAGTACAGGAAAATAAAGCTAGCAGTTCATTAAAAGCTCAGGCCGGGGTGGTGGCCTTGTGTTGGATGAGCCAGAGCTAAGAAGGAAAGCTTCCCAGTAGAGGAGCATCCTGACTTCTTTAACTGCATTTTTTAAGCAAGAGAAAAGTGCCTGGCAGTTCTTTTTAATGTTAAGTTCACTAAACTGAATCAAAGTTTAAAACCAAAAATGACATAATACACTCAGCACTCCATTATCTATTCTCAGATAACCCCAAAATCTTCGACATGGAATGCATTTTCCATTTGGGGCAGCAGATTTTTCTTCATAATTACACTTGGCTTTAAATAAGGCTTCAATTAGCTTCCAGCAGAAGATAGTGGCAGTGCCAGAACTCTCCTTCCCTCAAGAATAGGGGAAGGTCACTGCAAAAGAAAACATTTTTCAGGAGCAGCAACAAGAGAAATGATCTTACCTTTTGAAAACCCTGGCCCAACTCCGTCCCATAATTCACATGGCAAAGGCAAAGAAAACATCTGGAAGAAATGGACTATCCAACCCTATGTCTATCCATCAGAACTGCCTCTCCCCAACACAGCACAATTGAAGTCTCAGCAAAAGACCAGCTGAGTTCTGCTCCCGGCTCTCAGCTTAGAAGCAGTGTGACCTTGGGATAAGCCCCTTATCACTTTCTTACCTCACTCTCCAAATATGAAATGTGTCATTTTTCTAAAAGGAAGATAGCAGACAGAACTTATGCTTACAGTTATGATGGAAGAGCTAAGATGCAGTCTGTTCCCTCACTGGCAAAGGAACTGAATTTCAGAAATCAAAAACAAACAAAATAGCTGATTGAAGGCATTGGAAAACAATGAAAACCTGTAGAATTTTCAGGGTTTCAGGCAAAGAGGACAGTGCACTTAGGGAACAACGCCTCCCTACTACCTTCTTACTTTCCTAAAAATTAATTGTATCGAAATATAGATAGCTTACATTGAAGGCATAGACTTCACACGTACCTTTAAAGAGCCTTGAAAAATGAACACATCGGTGTAGCCTCACATTGAGCATACAGAACACCCTTTCTATCCAGGAAAATCCTTTGTTCCCTTTTGTGGTCAATCCCAGCAACACAAGCTCCCTGGGCCACCAGAAGGATCAGCAAATGCTGCCTTGAGGAACCAGGATGGTTCAGCAGGCAGCGCCGTGGACAGTAGGGCCTGTTGATATTCCTTTCTGATTGTCCAAGGTAGCTTTTGATGAAGTAGATCAAGAAGCATTGCTCCAGACAACCAGAACAGATCACCAGGCCTATTGCGAGTCACTAATTCGCTCCTCTCAAAGATGTTTTGTGTCATCTGGAATTCTGTCATTAGAGAATATATCTGTAGGATCATGATGTTATCTTCACATTTATGCCCCCTTGTTGCCAGGATGGCATTTCCTGTCACAAAATCTATTTTTATATCATTACTATAGTTGCATAAGCTTCATTATGCTTACTCCTTACCTAGAATGGCTGTGTCTATCCTTCAACTTCCAAATTTGAATTATGTCTCTGTATATAATTTTTGCTTTTTCATTCCATCTGAAAACATGTATCTTTTTAAAAGATATTTTTAACATTTCATTATGTGTATTTGTGTGCGGGTTTGTGCTCATGAGTGCATGTACCCTTTGAGTCCAGACAAGGATTTCAGATCCCCTGGAGCCTGAGTAACAGGTGATCATGAGCCACTAGAGGTGGGTACTGGGAACTGAACTCAGGTCTTATGCAAAAGCAGCAAGTGACCTTAACCACTGAGCCATCTCTCTAGACCTGAAAAGCAAGTGTCTATTATTCAGAGGGTTTAATTCGCTTATATTTAATATAATTATCAATACAGTTGGACTTAAGTCTGTCATGTTATTCATTTCCTTTTTTTATTCTTTATTCTTTAGCTCACAAATGTATTTTTCCAGTTTTTGCCTATTGTCTTTATTCCTAATTTCTCTCTGGCTTTCTATGTTTTCAATAGTAGCTCTCAGCATCATAGGAAGTGCTACAGACTGAATCCAGGATTTCCTGTTGCCTCATGTACTGAAGGTGTGGTGTCCAATGTCACAGTGGGCTCTGACTTTATCAATGGACAAACTCATTGGTAAATTCATAATAATTTAATGGGATTATTGAGAGGTATTGGAAACGTTAGGTGGTGGGACCTCTGAAACCTTCTACCAAAATCAATCTTACTTTTCCTTTAAGTTGATTTTCTTGTGTATTTTGTCACAGCAATAGAAAGCTAACACTTTCATACCCTACTTTGTATTACTATATTATGTAACTTATGCATATCTATCACTATTTAATTCCATTTATACTCTATCTTGAACTCAAAACTATTATCCTAATTATTTCCCTATTAAAATTGTTATTTTTATTTTTTATTTAATTAACTGACTTTTAGGTGATTTAAGTAAGGAAAGGAAAATAGCGGATAGAGAGTTTGCTCGGCAGTTAAGAGCACTTGCTGCTCTTGAAGAAGGCCCTAGTTAAGTTCCCAGCACCCATGTCTGGATTGCTAACATCTGCCTTTAACTCCAGCTTCAGGGAATCTGAAGATCTCTTCTGGACTCTATGGGTGCCTGCACACACAAATATGTAACCTTTTAATATTTATTGTGGCTATTCTTTCATTGCTGAACATCTGAATTCCCCTGTGGCAACCTGCCTTTTGTGTTACATATTAGACATCGTTCTTTTATTTTATTGCAATATGTATCATTCTTCATTTAATTTTTCATACTTATATTGAAACTTCACTCAGTTTTCTTTCCCAATAATTAAATCCAGATAAATTGTAGCTAAACCAATAATGCTTTCAAAATCTGGTAAAGGGAGGTATTATTGATTTTATGTTGGCCTTATTAGCAGTAAATTTGCTAAATTAACATGTTAATTCTAGGGGCTTTATTATGTATTTTCTTCAATGTAATCATGCTGTCTGTGGAAAAGAGTTTTATTTGCCCTTCCAAATGTCTATAACTTGCATTTGGTTTTTTTGCTTGTTTCTTTGCCTGTTGCACTGGTAGATTACTGAATGGAGGTCAAGCTAGGGAACAGCCCTGTCCTTTGTCAGGTAAAGTAAGTTTCATTCCATTTTGAATTTGCTGGGACTTTTATTGCTATTATGAATTAAAATTATGACTTTAATATACATATGATATTTTTAGCATCTCTAGTGTTACTAAACATGAGCACAGGAAGAGAGTTTGTGTGTGTTGTTTATTTTTACAAAGGTTAACAAAATCTATTATAAAAAGCAGTACATCATCCAAAATTACAGGCCAATCTGTAGTAGAAACATTATCCAATTTAATCAACATTTTAGTAAGCATGTACTACTTCATAACCAGTTAATTTAAATCCGAAAACATGTTTGGCTTGACATTTGAAATTCATTCAATGGAATTCCCCACACTAAAAGGGAAGATTAAAAATCAAAATTGCTCAAAAAATGCAGGAGAAGCCCATGAGATTCCATCCCTCCCTGAGGGACTGTGGACAGTTAACAGTCCTTGAGGGACAGGGCGTCATTTTCTTCAGTGGTGCGACCACTGCTATGTTACCCAAACTCCAGTAAATAATCACCCACCCACACTAGGGCAGGGAACTAATTTACTTATAGGGCCACACTTGGAAGTAGGATGAGGATTTGTTGAAGATTCCAGTAGGAAAAGGGATGGTGAGGAGGGGAACCGGCCATGAAAACTGCCCAAAATTCATGTATAAATGTATGGAATTGTCAAACCATTTATATTTAAGTAAAGTTGCAGGTGAAGCATATGCTAATTTAACATATAGATATACAAAACATATACATTTGAAATTATAATATACTGTTGAGTTCAAAGAGAAGCATGTATGCCTTGTCCATTGATTAAAGGAGTTGATATTTTAAAGATGTCAACTGTACCAATTGATGTGAAAAGTCAATATATTATCAATCAAATATTGAAAAATGAAAATGTATTATAAATATATAGAAATTATTAAAATACATGTAGAAATATATATAGAACTGCAAATGACAAAGATAGTTAAAATGGAACAACCAAGCCAGAAAATACACATCAATGTGACATGTTAAGACTTACAAATTATAGTCATTAGGGAAACGTGGCATGGGCAGAAATACATACCAATGAAGCATGTGGGGGATTCCAGATATATTCAAATGCAAATATGATCACTTGATTTATAACAAAAACACCATAATAATGTTGGTGCTCAATAAAGTGGGCTTATTTGATCAGATACCCATAGGAGAAAGCAACAAAACTTGACTCTGCTTTCCTTCATAGTAATTAAATCCAGATGAATGAACTGTAGACAAACCAATAAACCTTTTAATCAGATAGCAATAGTGAGCAAAGATTTCTTGACTAAGATACCAAAAAGTACTATCTGTAAGGAAACAAAACCACACTGCATGAAATTTAAGATTTTTTTTATTATAAAATATCGTCAATGGTAGACAAAATGGCTAAGTGAGTAAAAGTATCTGCTGCCAAGCCTGATGATCTGTTTGATCCTCAATATCTACATGGTAGAAGGGGAAAACTGACTCCTGCAAGTCTTCCTCTGACCTCCACATGCATGTCATTACACACACACACACACAATGAATGTACACAACACACACATGCATACACACACACACACACTAAAATGTAAGAACATTTTTTAAAAAGATTATTAAGAAAGTAGGAAGAAAAGCTTGATTGGGAAAGATTTTTGCAGTACATATATTTGAAAAGAACTTACATCCAGAGTATGATAGATATGCAAAAATCAGTACTAATAAAAGGCAGATAAGCCAAGAAAGAAAGAAAGAAAGAAAGAAAGAAAGAAAGAAAGAAAGAAAGAAAGAAAGAAAGAAAGAGAAAGAATATGTTCAAATTGACACTTTCCAGAGAAGATTAAAGAATGATCAATAAGCATGTGAAAAAATGCACACCGCCAGGCATCAGGAAAACTAAAATGAAATCACTTCAAGACATAAGCTCACATCTGGTAGATGTGTTACAGTGCCAGAATGTGGGTAATGAAAATGGTAGACACTCCTTAGTGCTGGGGATGAGGTGGAGCAAAGGAAATTCTAGTGCCTCTGAGGAGAGTGTAAATCACAGCAATTTAGCAATAACTAATAAAGCAAAACAATTGCATTCTCTGTGACCCAGAAACCCCCTTCCTAGCAACAAACTCCACAGAAACCCATGCTATCCTTAAACCTAAAGACATGCAGAAGAATGTTCACAGAAGCATTATTTAGAATAGCCAAAGAACTGGAAACAACTCGGGGCTTATGAATGGCAGAATGGATGAGTAAGATGTAATATGTTTACACTGTGGAACAATGAACTACTGCTATGTGGAATGTGGGTTTTAGGAACACAGTGAGTTATTTTCAAATAAAGAACTTACTGCTCATCCCATTCATAAAAATTTCAAAAACTGACAGACTTAATCTACAGTGATCTAAATGAACATGTCAGCTACCTTGGGGCAGTAAGAAGATGGGATGATATGTGAGGGGTCCGTAAGGTATAGACAATGTACTAGGATTCTTTTAAGTTTTATGGTATGTTCATTAGAAAAATTCACTGGGCTGCACATTTTGATTCTTTCATTTCTGTTATATTTCAATAAAAATACTAAATCCCCACAATACCAGAGCCCCTGAAGAAGCCCAAAGATATCCCTGATAGGCCAGAAGGCTCTGGGAAGCCATTGCGTGAAGCTGTGAAAGTGAAACCTGGGTTGCAGTGGCAATTCCAACATGTTGGAAATGCCAGATTTGTGAGACATCTACCAGGGAGAGCCATACAGGGAGTTAAACCAGCCCAAGAGAGAGATGTGTGTTGCAGACTGCAAAAATCAAAGGGGTGGAGTCATCAAAGCCCTTTGGAACTAAAGTCCAAGACATCAGACATGGAGCTAAGGCTTTGTAGATTAATTATTTAATAGATTGCCTTAAAAAGAGACTTTGGACTTTTGAATAGTGTTGAGTCTCTTAAAGACTATAGGGACTTTTAAAGTTGGGCTAAATACATTTTGCATTAAGATATGGCCAGACCCTAGTAGAAGCCTGAGAGGGTGGGCTCAGAGCTCAGCAGACCTCCAGAGAATGCTGGGTTCTGGCCTCCCTCTGGCCTCCAACTCCCAGAGGGCCCGAGAACCCAGGACACTACCTAACAGCCCCCAGATCCTACCTCCATATGGTGATGAGCTTCCCTTAATTGCGCCATACCACCCTCCTACCTGGGATTTTGTGAGGCCCCTCCCAAGGCCCCAGGGCATATCTGGCTTTGGTAGGCTAATGCTGAGATCCTAGCAGACAACCTGAGAGGGTGGGTTCAGACCTTCATGGGTGTAGCGGCTGGGATCTCAGCAGACCACAAGAGAGTGCTGAGTCCTGGCCCCCCTCTGGCCTTCCTCTGGGATAGGGTTGACAATGTAAGGAACTGCCTGAGAGAGCCTGGTTCCTGGCTCCATGTGATGAAGGAAGCCTGAGTGTACCTGACTGAAACCTGAATTGGGCTTCTGTGGGTACCCCTAAATAGCTGATCTGAAGCCATTAGTTCCTTCCAAAATAAACCTGAGACAACCTGAACCCTGTACCAACCAGTTTTTCATAACCAATAAAGAAAGGATCTAGGCATCCAGATAATATAAACAGAAGCATACTTCAACTTAATTCTCATATCAGAATCATAAACAACAAAAGAAATTCACATGCAAAAACCTCAACAAAAGAATAATAAAATGGAAAGCCAAAACACTTTATGCTCACCAAGCTCCACCAATCCTGTAGAAGAGTTCTATAAGGAGAACCCCCTAGAGAGGACCCAGGACACCGAATTTAAAAGAACAATCATAAACATGATCAAGGAATTCAACAAATTTAAAGAACACATAAACAAACATATCAAAGAGCTAAAAGAAGATAGGGATAAAATTCTGAATGAATTCACAAAAGAGATTAAAAACATTTAAGAAAACTCAGGCAGAAATGAAGAAGGAACTGCAAAACTCAGTAAGCCAATTTGAAACAACAAGGGAAAGCCTCACCGCTAGAATGAATGAAATGGAAAACAGAATGTCAACACTGGAGGATAAAGTTGAAGAACTGGACCACTCAAGCAAAGATTACAGAAAATTTTAAAAAACACAGGAATGGAATATGCAAGAGATGTGGGACACCATGAAAAGACCAAATCTACAGATCATAGGAATAGAGGAAGGAGAAGAATTTCAGGTTAATGGTGTTGACCAGATCTTAAACAGGATTGTAGAAGAGAATTTCCAAAAATTAAGTAAAGACATCCCAATACAAACACAGGAAGCACATAGAACACCAAGTAGACATGATTAGAAAAGAAACTCCCCATGACATATCATAGTAAAAACACTAAATGTACAGAACAAAGAAAGAATACTGTGGGCAGCAAAAGAAAAACAGCAGGTCACATAAAAAAGAAAGTGCATCAGAATTAGCACTGACTTATCAATGCAAATTATGAAAACCAGAAGAGCCTGAACCAAGGTATTTCCAGTCCTACATGACAATAGATGTTAGCCCAGAATACTTTACTCAGCAAAAATGTCTATCATAGTTGAAGGGGAAAGAAAAATCTTCCATGACACAAATAGCCTGAAAGAATACATGGCCACAAAAACAGCCTTTCAAAGAATACTTGAAGCAATACAGAGAGCAGAGACAGAAGAGAGACACCTATACACCAGGAAATAATAGAAAATAAATAAATGTATAATTTAGAAAACACAAAATTAGACAAACAGCAATCAAAATGATGGCAACCAATACATACTTTTCAATAATAACCTTAAATACCAGTCACCTGAACTCCCCAGTCAAAAGTCACAGGCTAAGCAAACGGATTAAGAAGGTCAAACTCAACACTGGATGAAGCCCTAGTCACTACATGAAATCATGGTAATTAAACAACACACTCCTGAAGAATGAGTGGGTCCAAGGAGAAATTAAGAAAGAAAGAAATAAAAGAATTCCTGGAATTCAACGAAAAGGACAATACAACACAACACAACCTTTGGGACACATTAAAAGCAGTCCTAAGAGGGAAGTTTATAGCTCTATGTGCATACATTAAAAAATTAGAAAGAGCCCAAATAAATGACCTAACACTGCAAACTCAAGGCACTGGAAAGGCAAGAACAAATGAAACCCAAACCCAGAATTAGAGAAGAAATAATAAAAATCAGAGCAGAAATTAATGAAATAGAAACAAAG
>NW_008347814.1:2207973-2208479 GCF_000622305.1 Nannospalax galili
AATTAAATGATACCATACATCAAATGGACCTAACAGACATCTTTTGATTATTCCACCCAAACACCAAGGAATACACTTTCTACTCAGCACCTCATGGAATTTTTTTAAAAAATTGGCCACATATTGGGCCACAAAACATACCTCAACAAATACAAAAACATTGAAATAATTCCATGCATTCTATTGGACCACAATGAAATAAAGCTTAAAAATCAACAATGGAAGAAACCCTAGTAACTATATGAACACATGGAGATTAAACCTCACACTCCTGAATAATAAATCAAAGGAGAAATTAAGAAAGAAATAAAAGTATTCCTGGAATGAAGTGAAAAGGACAATAAAACACAACAAAACATCTGGAACACATTCAAAGCAAGCCTTAGAGGAAAGTTTATAGCTCTAAGTGCGTACATTAAGAAATCAAAAAGAACACAAATAAATGACATTTCAACTCAAGACTCTGGAAAGGCAAGAACAAATGAAACCCAAACCCAGCAGATGAG
>NW_008347814.1:2208551-2208741 GCF_000622305.1 Nannospalax galili
ACAAAGAATCAATGACTCTAAGAGCTGGTTCTTTGAAAAGCTAAACAAGATAGACAGACCCTTAGCCCAGTTAACGAAAAGAAAGAAAGAGCAAATCTTAATAAAATCAGAGATGAAAGGGGAAACAACACAACACCCCAGAGATCCAGACCATTATAAGGGAATATTTTAAAAACCTATATGCTACTAA
>NW_008347814.1:2209720-2210799 GCF_000622305.1 Nannospalax galili
TAATCCCAGTAAAAATCCCCATGACACACTTCACAGAATTAGAAAAAAAAATCCTTAAATTTATATGGCAGCACAAAAGACCCCAGATAGCCAAAGCAACCCTGAGCACAAAGAGCAATGCTGAGGGGATTACTATACCAGATCGCAAAGTATGCTACAGAGCCATAGTCATAAAAACAGCATGGTACTGATGTAAAAATAGACACATAGATCAATGGAATATCTCCAAAACCCGAGTATATGCATTTTCAGCCACCTGATATTTGACAAAGGTGCCAAGAACACACAATGGAGGAAAGATGGCATGTTCAGCAAATGGTGCTGGCAAAACTGGATCTCCAGCTGTAGAGGATGAAACTAAACCCCTATC
The DNA here is from genome assembly GCF_000622305.1 of Nannospalax galili. Lineage (NCBI taxonomy): Eukaryota > Metazoa > Chordata > Mammalia > Rodentia > Spalacidae > Nannospalax > Nannospalax galili. Next base: position 2,210,091 of record NW_008347814.1, read on the forward strand.
TTTCACCTTGCACAAAAGTCAATTACAAATGGATCAAAGACCTTAATGCAAAGCCTGAAACTCTGAAACTTTTAGAAAAAACATTGGCAAAAACCTACAAGATATAGGTGTAGGAAAGGATTTTCTAAACCAGACAGAAGTTGCTCAGGAATTAAGGTCAGCAATCAATAAGTGGGACCTCATTAAACTAAAAAGCTTTTGTACAGCAAAAGAAACAAAAAAAGTGAAGAGAAAACCCAGAATGGGAAGAAATCTTCACCAATGACTCATCTGACAGAGGTTTAACATCCAAAATATATAAAGAACTCAAAAAACAAAGAATTGGGAAACCAAATGACCCAATTAAAAGATGGGCTAATGATCTAAACAGAGAGTTCTCAAAGGATTAAATAAGATGGCTAAGAAACATCTCAAAAAAGTGTTCAACATCGTTAGTAATTAGGAAAATGCAAATTAAAACCACCTTAAGTTATCACCTTACCCCAATCAGACTGGCTAGGATTAAGAGAACCAATGATACCAAATGCTGGTGAGGAGGTGTAGAAAGGGGAATGCTCATTCTCTGCTGGTTGGATTGCAAACTCATGTAACCCCTATGGAAAACAGTGTGCAGAACTCTTAAAAAACTAAAAATGAACCTACCATATGATCTGGTTATACCACTCTTTGGTATATACCAAGAAGTATATACTCCAAAGAAGTATATATA
>NW_008347814.1:2211198-2233628 GCF_000622305.1 Nannospalax galili
CAATAAGATGATGCTATACAGCAGTCCCTCCTGCATGAAATACCTACCATCATCACGACTTTGGCTGAGCCTGATGGCTAAACATAGTCACAGTTGGGCTTGTTGATGGTTGTGCTCATTCATTAAAGGAGTGCCAAGCAGGGTCACTGGACCCTCACCTGTGTATCCAGCCACTCTTCCCAGCCAACTAGTCCAGCCTCGGGAAAGAAAAGAAAAATGAGGAAGAACCCAATAGGGGGATGCTTTTGGAAGCCCTTGTCAAGAAACTCCAATGGACTCTCACATGAACATTTGAAAATCGCCCTTTTCTGGGTTGTTTCTAGCTCTTTGTCTAGAACTTGTAATGCTAATTACTCTTGTCTTTACTTCTCCTTCACATTTCCTATCCATGATTCAAGGACTTTCTTTTCCCCTTAGAGACAAGAGTTATGCAATATTGGAGTCTTTTAGATAGACCCACTGAAGGGGTACTCCATTTACCTCACCCTGCATCCCTATTCAGCATGGAAGAAGCCAGAGCGGTCTGCATCCCTTTTCCCTATTGGCAATTTGGGTAACCCATTCAGAGGATGGTGTGAGAAGAATAGGAGGTAGGAACTGGCTAGGCAGTTAGGCAAAAAAGACTCCAAAGAAATGTAGCCAGTTTCTGGGCTAAAAGTCAAAATGTCCTTGGGCCTGTTCTCAACATACTCTGTTACAAAGGCCAAAAATGTCAAAAGTATTTGGGAGCTTGTATCTAATCCTTGAAAGAGTTTAGGGTTACCTCTTCAGAGGGGGGAATGTTGGAAGGGAGTGAGTGGGCATGGATTTGATCAATACACCTTATATGCATGTATGAAATTCTCAATAAAGTTTTTTGTAAAAGTTAAAAAATATATATATGGCCATGAGCCTATGGGGGCCAAGAAGCGGAATGTAGCAGTTTGAATGAAAAATGGACCCCATAGGCTCATGTATTTGAACACATGGTCCCCAGTGGCTGGCGCTGTTGTGGAGGTGTGGCTTTGCCAGAGGAAGTATGTCACTGGAGGCAGGCTTTGAAGGTTCATCTTCCCTTCAGTGAGCTCTCTTTGCTTCCTGCACATGACTGAACGTGCAAGCATGCCTGCTGCCATGCCTCCCCTGCCATTATGGACTCTCCCCCTGGAAATCTAAGCCAAAATAAACGGGTCCTTCTGTAAGCTGCCTTGGTCATGTGTTTTATCATAGCAACAGAAACACAATTAGTACAACCAGGTACCAGTTGATGCCTCATCAAATTGACAAAATGTGAGAAACAGAAATAATATTTGGGAGATGTTGGCCACATCAATACTTTCATACATTACCAACAGCAGTATAAATTTCTATGACTTGAAATTTGATTTTGTAGAACATCAAGTTCCAGTCATGTTCTACTGCATCTGGTTATTAGGATGTATGTGTTCCTATGTAAGACTCATGACTATAAGTGTAGAAAGTAGGCCCTAGTTTTTATTTTATTTTTATTTAATGTTTATGAGTGTTATGCCTGCATGCATTAAGTTCACCTGTGTCATGTGGTTCCTGTGGAAGCCAGAAGTGGGCATCAGATCCCCTGGAAATGGAGTTATGGATCATTATTAGTTACTATGTGGGTATAGCAGCTAGGGAGTGCTCTTAATCACTGAGCCATCTCTTCAGCAGACTGGTGCTGTTATTAACCTGAAAGTTCAAATGTCACAGGATCAGCAAGAAGAGACCTGGAATTCTCACCCAGGACTGCTAACCATGGAGATAGTGCTGATACCAACACACATCAAAATTTGTCCCAAGGAGGAGATGAGAATTGGAACCGTAACTATGGGAAAAAAGCAAGGTTTACCATGTGTGCTATTACTTTATTTACAATGCAGAAAATTGAAAACATGCACTTCTAATAAAAGCATATGCTGCAATAAATGAAGTGTCTTAAGAGTATATTATGCAGGTATTATGTAGCCCATGACAATATAATTTATACTAGTTGACTCATAGAAGCCCATAGAAGAGAAATTGTTGAACAAGTGAACTTTCTAGCAATGTAGTATATGCTTAAATACAATGTCAAGTAAAAGACAAAAAAAAAAAACAACAACTTGAAACTTTAACGATGTAAAAGTTGTGTGTGACTATGTATAATTCAGTCGAGAATTTCCCAGATATGAAAAGAGGTGATGTGAGAAGGATGAAGGAGGGGCTGAGGATTCAAGCAAATGTTTCTTTTTTTCTCATTGTCAAGTATGCTTCAGAGGTGACACCTGTGCAGTCTGCTAACGTATAAAATGAAGAACAAGGGGTCATCCTCAGTGAGTAGCTCAAGTAGCTGTTTTCCAGCCTTTGAATTTAATAGTGGTATACTAAAGATAATGGCATCAGAAACATCCTAGAAGGCAGAAGACTCTTTGGAGACTCAGGAATCAGTGACTTCCAAGACTACTCGGTAGATCTCTTTCGAGCTGGCACACACTGATTTTTTTATTGCAATTAAATGAATTAAAATGGAAGAGTTTAGGGATGACAAGATAGCTCAGTGGGTAAAGGTACTGGCTCCAAAAATCTGGAGTTCTGAGGTTGATCCCCAGCACACATGAATAAGGAGAGAAGTAACTCCACGTAGTTGTCCTCTGAAGCCTTCCCACTATGTCACCACCCCAACATCAATAATTTTTTTAATGGGACAGTTTGAACAGTAACAATACTTAACAATAAAAATAAAGTAAAATTATCAACAAAAGGAAGGCTTGGCCAGAAATAAACATGAACTTGAAAATTTGTCTTTCAACAATAAAGAAACACAGAGAAACCACACTTGTTTTATGACTGGCTATATTGGGCTTATAGTAAGACTCCTGCATTCTTGACATTCTTAATTATTTCCCACTGTGTATACATATATACAGATGCATGTTATTTAAGGAGCCTCTGTCAAAATAATGTGACTTGCTCCAATATATAATTTAGTGGCTGGTTCTTCAACTGCCCCCAAATGTTCACAATGCATAGTCTTTGTCTTCATGTGGGCCTTTTTGGTTTTGTTGCTTATTAATTTTGGGGGGACTGAACCTGGACTTGTGTTTGCTAGGCAAGCCCTCTACCACTGGGTTATATCCCAGGCGAGGTTTTAGTCTTTAGAGTTAAACACTAAGCATCTTTTCAGGACTCAATAACAAAATGATTTCTACTTGTTTGGTTGAATGTTTAAACAAAATAAAATAAGGGAGAGAGGAAAATAAAAATAAGTAAAAGAAAAAAAGCGAAACAAACAGGAGAAAAAAAAAACCCTCAAAGCTACCTCCTCCCTGTCTCAATTGTGTTTAATGAAAATAAATTAAGGGCATCATTTTAATTGACAGCAGCCACTGTGTTTTACACACTTGAAAAAGACTTTGGGGGGACCCCTCATTAGAAAAACAGTGGACATGCTGGAAAGCAAGTTGGGGGCATTTTAAAGGGTTATTAAAAGTTAGCTTTCCATGCTCTGTGCCAATGGGCACTAAGGGAGGAGAGTGGGCTCAGGGCATACAGTGGCTAGACAGACCATTAAATTGGTATTAAACACGTCTCCATATGAAGGAAGTGTCCTCCTGCCAAAAGCCAGGAGCTGAAGGATCGGTTTCCATGCAGACGCTGCTGGACAGAGCTGGGTAAACTTGGAAAGATTAAGAGGTCACAGGGTGAGGACCTGGGATGCTGAGCCTGTCTGGATGCACTTCCTTGCAGACTCGGGGAACTTGGCACCACGCAGCAAGACGAAGGGGCCTATATAAACACACAGCCCCACTGACGACTTTTTTCCGTAGAATTAACTGGACTAGAAATATAGTACAAAAATAGAACAAAGCTGGCTCCCATCGGTTTTCACCGCACCAGCCCATAAAAGATTTCTTGTACCTTGTCCAAAGGCAAGTGGGGGAATAACCGCTCAGGGCCAGGCTTCTCAGCGGTGGTTTCCTCTGCTGACCACGGGCTGACCTCCTTCCATAGCTGTGCTACAACAAAGACCCCATTGAGTGAAATGCAGCCCCATCTGGACAGGAGGGTCTCCCAGACTGAGATTTCCTCCACCAAAATCCTCAAAGCGATTCATTAGCAAAACTCTCCTAATAAGTACCACGTGAGTCCTCAAAACCCCCGAGATCTTCCTAAGAATTTCCTTATGGCGCTCAGACCCTGACCTGTCTTAACTAACCCTAGCTATAAAGCAGCCCCCATCAGCCTTGAAAAACAACCTTGGGCTGTCTGCAATAAGCAATGTTCTAAACATTTGGAAGTCTTTAAAAAAACTGGTCCCTGGCCTCCATCACATCTCCCAGGTCTGGAAAGTGCATTAGGTTAGTGTGAAAGGTGTAAGTTTAGACTCAGGCTGTTTTGGACCATTCCTTCGATAACTGGATAGAGACTTGAAATAAGTTATGTAAACTCTCCTGGCCTCTATTTCTTTATTAGAAAAATACCTGCATGTTTGTTAAAAGAATTAAATGAGAGCAGTTAAGTCTAGTGTCTGGTGCATGCCCTCTTCCCTCTTCTTACACAGGATCTGACCTTCCTTGAACTTGAGCGTGTAGTGTCTCTGATAAGATTAGAAAGTGGTAGCATCATCATTGGGGGATTATCGATAATGCTGTGAAATTGCCGTCAAAAATTTCTAGTAGAATCGAGTTCTGTGACAGTACTGAAAAGAAGCTATCCAACCACCCTCAAACTGTCTTTGTCTTAGGTGTGTTGAGCAGGCAGACAGACTGAGGGGGGGGGGTTAACTTAAAAAATCCAAAGTATAACTATGATATGTGGATGCCAGGGAAATGCCTAGAAGACAGAGATGGGGGAGCTGAGGAGTGTTGTAAAATGAATGGCTTCCGCTCAGAGCCTAGGTTTCACATTGAACTCTACCAGAACCTGTTGTCTTCTTACAAAAGACAGAGTGATTTAATGGCCACATTAAATCCTTGCTGTCACCAGAGTATAACATGGGGAGACAAAGCATGCAGGCCAGAGCAGAGGCCTGGCCTTCATTGTAAACTGTGCACGTGCAAGTCTTAGACTTCGCAAAGATCTTTCAGGTGTCTGGGGACGGCATGTCGTGCTTAGAGATATAAGCAGCTTGCAAAATAAATTTGGGACTACTGACCAAGAGAAACTGAGTCTTTTCTGCTTGTTTGTTTTCTGGAACTCCAGAAGGTGACCATTCCAATAGCCACAAAGAACAGTGGAGAAACAAGGAGCAGTCTATGGACTACACAGTCAGCAGACCCAAGAAAGGTGGAACTCAGTCTGCACCAGAGAAAAATTTTCTCTCAAACACATCCAGATAGGAATTTTGCAAGTTCCACTGGGAGAATGGGTTAGGAGTTCATGCAGAGCTGGATTTGGTGGTATCTGTGATCTGTTGTCAATATATGCTGTAATTAACTCTTCAAACAAACTGTCTTTCTAGTTCAATCACAGTGAGGGTGCCCTCCTTCTTACCTACTCTCCTTGGGTACCTATTCTGATGCACAACTCGTCTCTAAGAATAGTTTGAGATCTTAAGTCAGTGGGGGTAAGAAAGCATAAATCAGAATCCATGTGGGGGCTCTGGAGTCACCGTGGGAATGAGAACTACCCTATCCACAAACTCCAGACTGTCCCCAAGAAACAGGATCCTCTTGAGCATTTTATTTTAGGAAAGTATTTCCTACTTTTAGAACATTATTCCAGACATCTCTCTATGCACACATGTAGACAGAGAAAAATAGGCAGTTGGGGGACAGTGACTATGGTCATAGTACATGGTTTGCTTGAACAAAAATGTCATGTTAAATCCCTCAGTTTGCACAGGAATATACCCTAAAAATAAGAACATAAAATATTGCATTGTTCTCCTTAAATAGCAATACTTCCAATACTTGCTATTTTTAAAATTCAAGGTTGGGGAGGGCTAGCGGGAAAGGCAGAGAGTTAGGAGAGGGTCTAACTGTGATCAAAATACATTGTATGAAATCCTCAGATCAATAAAAATATTTTAAATGAAAAATAAAGTAATAAACTAATTGGAAAACGTGGAAAAAGAAAATAAAAACCAATACTATTAGACGTTGAAAAGATCAGAAGTGTAGAGGATCTTGGAGAAGCTGATAGACACATCTTGCACTGCAGAGAGTCAGTCAACATCTCAAATTAAAACCTGTGATTCTTTGTTTTTTTATGTGTATGAGTGTATTGCCTGCATGTATGTGAGTGCACCCATGTCGTGCAATGCTGTGGAGGTCAGAAGAGGGCTTCGAATTCCCCTGGAACTGGAATTAAGGATGGTTCGTAGCCACCATGTGGATGCTGGGAAGCAAACCTGGGTCCTCTGCAAGAGCAGTCTTAACCACTCTTAACCACTGAGCCATCTCTCCAGGCCCAAAACCTGTGATTCTTAAAGTGACTCCAGACATTATCCGAATGCTGAGGGTAGACTAGGATACCCTGGGCAGCAACTCCTAGCCACAAAAGGAATCCTTTGTTTCTTTAGCTCATCACCAGTTTGACAACTTCATGGCTCTAGTCTAACTATCCTTTCTCCCCTGCTTTTCTCAGATTAAGTGCTGTTGGTGATTTGTTGTTGCTGTAGTAACTTATGTCATGAGACAGTTGTTTCCTTTATCTAAATTTATTTCACAGCCTCAGTTTGGGACTCACCATCTTCTGGATTCATTTTAACATGCTGCCTATTTGTAATTTTAGTCATACATATGGAAGTAACTGCTCATGCTATGCATGGTTGATTTCACTTGAGTTGTGATCATTAATTGAAGCGGTATCCACCACAGCTTGAGGTCCTTGGAGAAGGCCAATGTGGTAGGGGACTCCTCTGAGGTGGCATACTATTCACCCAATATATGCCAGGTGAACAAACAGAAATGGGCTAGTTCAAGCTTGTCCTGAACCCCTGTCTCATATTCAGCAGCAGTAGGAGGTTAATTGTACTAAAAGTATGTCATTGTTTATGAACACATCTTTTCAAGATAAACAACATCAAGGGGCAGAGAGATGACTCAGTGGGTAAGGTCTTGCAAAAGACAAGAGTTTGGTTCCCAAGTCAGGGAGATCCTAACTGTCTCTAACTCTAGCTCCCAGATATCTGGTACCTCTTCTAGTCTCCACAGGCAACCACAAACCTGTACACACATTCATATACAGCACACACACACACACATACACACACACACACACACACACACAGAGAGAGAGAGAGATACACTTGCATAAAAATAAAAAATAAATATATTTTTTAAAGATATAAGCAAGCTGGGTATGGCACATGCCTTTAATCCCAACACCTGGGAGGCAGAGGCAGGAGGATCTCTGTGAGTTCAAGGTCTACATAGTGAGTTCCAGGCCAGCTGGACCTAGAGGGAGACCCTGTCTCCAAAAGACCAAACAACAACAACAACAAAAACATAAGCAAGAACAAAGTAAACAGCAACAACAAAAATAAAAATAAAAGTAAAAAACACCACCACTACCTTTCCCCAGAGTTGTAAGATCAATTGTTCAAAAAGTTATTTAGGAAAACAGTCTGTATATTTCTGAATGATAATAATGCTATATAGTTCTGCAATAGTTTGAAAGAGTATTTGATTTCCATTTTCATTACTCAGTGTTAAATACTACAAAGGTAATGTGACTACAGAGAAAACATTGAGAAGTTTCGGCAGAACTTAGGAGCAAAGGAAAAGGTTTAATCAACGATGAAACAAAAGTAAAATAATTGTTTGAGGGTTTGAGGTACAAGTTGATTGACTCATGGGGAGATAATTTAGCAGCATTTTTCAAGGTTGAAAATGAATATGTCCTTTGACCTGGTAGTTTTTTTTTTGACAATAATAATAATGACCAATATGTATTTAATATTGGATCTGAACGGGTACTTTTCATTTATTATTTCTTTATTTTACTTTTTTGTAAATTTTTATTGAATTTTTGTGTATTTCATACAGAACATCTTAATCATTTTTATATCCCTTTCTCCATTTGCACCTCCCATAGCCCCTACCTCCACTGAAATTCATACATTCTGTCATTTGTATTAAGGCCTATTGTGTCAAGTTAGTGTTCCCAGACATCCCTCAGTGCAAGCTCACCCACTGGGATCTAGGCAGCCTAACTAGAGCCCTGCATTTAAGAAAATCAGCTCTTCCTCACCCAGCAGTAATCAGCTGCCAAAAATTCTTCAAACAAGATTGGGGCCTGCTGCCCATTTCCACAGTTCTATGCTGGGTATTTGTCTGCTTGAGTTTGCATGGATCTTGTGCATGCTGACACCATTGCTGTAGATTCATATGAGCAAGGTCCCAGGAGCCTGTAGGACTCTATTTCCATGTACTCTACTTTCATGCACCTCCTCCCTGGTCTTACAATCTTTCCACCCCTCTTCTACAATGGTTCCTGAGCCTTGGGTGGGTGGAGTTCAATATCGGAGTCGTATCCAAGGACCCACACTCTGAGGATTCTTATTCTCTATGCTTTGACCATTTGTGACCTGTGTTCCTGGTTCTCTGTTGCATGAGGGAGCTTCATTGATGAGAGTTGACAGATGTTCTGTTTACCCCTTGTTCTATGTTCCATTAGCCTTAGGTGTAGAGGTTGCATTGTCGACATGCCACTTAGGATTGGGAAATTCACAGACAATATCTGTGTATGTCCAGTTATGGAACTCTGTAATAATCTCTGTCTGTTGAAAAAGAAGCTTCTTTGATGAGTGGCGACTGGGATACTTGTCTGTAAATATAAGGATCCATATTTTGCACATAGTAAGAAATTGCGTTTGTCTACGGATATGACAGCCTGAGATTTTCTCTAAGATGTATGACCTCTCCAGCCATGTGTATTTGGCTATGTTTACAGTATCATGCATGAGTTTCCTCCCATTGAGTGGGCTTTAAGTCCAATTAGGTAGCTACTGATTACCCCCAAGATAAAAGTGCCACTACTGCACCAGCGTCATTTGCTGTGCTGGTCATTGATGTGGTTATTAGGCCTTAAAGCTGGAGTTGGACCATCAATTGATGTTCTCCCTTAGCAGCTTTTGTAGTGCTCTCCACAGCTATGAAAAGCTAGCCTTCAGAGGCTTCCAGGTAACTTCCAGCTCCGTTTCTCCAAATTCTGTGTCCAAAGTATGTCTTGTCTTCAGTTACAGGGTCTTACCTTCAAGTTCTGGGAGGCAATTAAGGGCTGTGGCAATAGCTTGTGTCATTTTGGGAGTCTTTTGAATGACCCTGGCTAACAACTCAAAGGAAGGTTTCAGAAAGAAAGCACAATATGATCTTTCAGTTCCCTTCAAGGTATAGGCACAGGTCAAAACTTTCTGGCTTTGTTTTTTTTTTTTTTTTTTGTTGTTTGTGTGTTTTGTCTTTTGAGACAGGGTCTCCCTGTAGCTCTAGCTTGCTTGGAACTCCCTATGCTGACCAGGCTGGCCTTGATCTCACAAAGATCCACCAGCCGCTGCCTTCTGAGTCCTGGGATTAAAGGTATGTACTATCAAACCCAGCTCACTTTCTGAATAGGACCCCAGTAGCTCAGGAAATAAGACCAACAGTTGACAAACAGGACTTTGCAAAATTAAAAACCTTATGTAAACCAAAAGAAACTATTAAATGAAGAGGCAGCCTGCAAAACGAGAAAACATGTTTACCAACTATACATCTGACAAGTTTACTATCTAAACTAGACATGGAACTCAAAGACCGAAAAAAAAAAGACATGCAGAGAACAAACAACCCAACCAACAAATGGGTTGTGGCTCTTACAATCTTTCTACCCTCTCTTCAGCAATGATCCACAAACCTTGGAAGAAGAGGATGTGATGGAAAGTGTTGTCTTATTTTTCTGCTCATTGATCTAGCACACTCTTCTGACCTCTGCAGGGCATTGCGTGCATATGGTGTCCTTACATACACACAGGCAAAACACTCATACACATAAAAATAATAATTAAATTTTAAAAAGAAAGCAAATAAAAACAAATACTGGAGAAAATGAGGGGAAGGGGGAACACTTACTATTGGTGGGAGTGTAGACTGATGCAGCCACTGTAAAAATCAGTTGAGAATTCTTCAAAAGATAAAGATAAAGCTGCCATATGACCCAGCCACACTACCCCGGGCATATACCCAGATCCTGTTACAGCACACCCATGTCCATTGCAGTTCCAGTCACAAAATCCAGGAAATGAAACCATCGTAGATGTGTACCAGCTGATGGATGGATAATAAAGCTGTGTTGCATATACAAAATAGAATTTTATTCAACTGTAAATATAAATGAAATTTGCATGAAAATGGAACTGGAACAAATTATATTGAGTGAGGTGACCTCAACCCAGATAGATGTTCTCTCTTGTATGCAGCTCTTAGCTTGGAATTCTTAGACTAGTGAATTTAAATTAACATGCCTATAAAGGTCAGGAAGCTAGAAAGTGCCTATTAAATGGGGAGACAGAAGAAAAGGGGTCTTAATGGAGGAGAAATAGCAGAACAGTGTGATATGAAAGTAGAAGAGAGGAGTGATGGGGTGGAGAGGTTTAAGCAGGAACGGTGGGGGGGGTGAGGGAGAGAAAAGAGTAGGGGTAAGCATTGACCAATCTAAGGATATATGAAAAAGCCATATGGAAACCTGCTATTTTGTAATCAAAAATGTAATTTTAAAAGTTAAAACGAAGACTCTATGCATGGGTAGATAACGTTTCTCCTAGAAGCCAAAGGTTATTACGAGAATCCCAGTATCTACCTATGGGTATCTACCTATGAACTGTTGGTCAGGGACCCCAAAACCTTACAGGATATTGCCAATGCCCTTGGTTTCCACTGAAATTGGACAGTAAAACCATATTGCTGAAGACACTATACACTCAGGTTTCAGGACATTGAGAAATATCTTGGTCTGGTACCAAATGGATTTCTAAATATTTATGTTTATACCCATGGACTGGTGCCTGCTCTCAGTCTTCATCGGAGCTTCTTGTAGCACTGGGCCTTGATTAATGTGGAGACTCACAACTGGTCAGAGTGTGGCGAATAGGTGGCTATGGGATGTTGAGCCCTACTGGGACATCTGTGTTACCCCTTCCAAGTATCCGGGAACATTGCAGAAGAGAGGGACAAAGGAATGTAAGAGCCAGAGATGAGGATGAATGGTATGAATGCTGTCTTTGGGATATGGCATGGCCTTTACCCTCATGAACATGCTGCAGCTGTGGTGACATGCACAGACCTGTGCTGGGCCTATCACTATTTCACTGTGCATGAGGAGGTGCTCCTGAGGCCCCACAGCTCACTGAGGGATTATGGTCAGTTAGTGGGTACTGGGAGAAGAGGTGTCATTTTCTGATAAATTGCCCATGTTTCAGTTTAAAAAAAAAACCCACTCGTGCTTATGCAAGCAATTCTAATTAGATTCAGTGGTTAAAAACAAATAAAAGACATCAAAGCAGGAGGGAGGGGACTTGAGAAGAAGTGAGTCAATGGAAAAGAGAAAGAGGTGAGAGGATGACAGGAGGGGAAAATGACCAAAATTCAGTATATCCATGTGTGAAATCGCCAAAGAGTACAAATAAGATAATAAAAGGGGGGCCTAAAGTGCATTGCTAATTATGTTAATTACTGCCAAATAATCAGACAAAGTAAGTGACTACAAATACAAAATATGTCAAGAAATAGGAAGAAAAATGTAATCATTCAAGACAATAAGTCTAGTAAGCAATGTCTCAGGCAGGGCATTATCCTATCTAGTATTTGTCTTTCAAAACAATGAACTCAGACAATGATTCCAAAAACACCTTTGGGGCATCCCTGTGTGCTAGGCACTGTAGTAGACTTCAGAGATGCAGTGTGAATAGGAGCGATGAGTTCAAATGATGGGCAGGCAAAGATGGCATGTCAGTCCCGAGGGAGCAGGCAGGACAGCATCAGAAGCAAAGTAGAACAGAACAAAGTGACCTGTTCTTGTTTAAAAAGTATAATAGTGGTTTTATATGTACATAATCACAAAGCTTTACAAGTCAAATAGATATAAAGTATACTAATAAAATTCATAGAAACAAAAGATCTTTAAAATACAACACGCTTGTTGATCTTGCTATATACCAAATACACATAAAACATTAGTGAAAGCCAGTGTTTTAAGATTTTCTTCTACAAGTGATAGAAAATGCAACCAAAATGGGTTTAAAACAAAGGGCAATATTGGATCATATAAAGAGTACTCATATAAAGAGTGAGGACTAAGGTCAAGACCCAGATGGTCAACAAAACCTCTGCTCCTGACTCTCTTGGCCACTCTTCCCCCATGTGAACTTCATTCCAGGCAGTGTCTTCAGCAGCATCTCAGGGTGGACAGGTGTTGACCTGCAAAAGGAGAGGCTCATCTGATCAGCAAAACCCCAGGAACTGGGGCTTACTGTTTCGGACTGGCCCACCCAGGAAAAAAACAAACAACAACAACAACAACCCAAAACATCCTCATGGCCAGTGGAATGGTAAAACTGACTGGCTCGGTAGGAAGTCACTTGTTCCTGGCTTAGAGGTGGAGACAAGAACACCTTCTTCTGGAAGGTATATAGGCAAGGTATATAAGGCGGCAGCCAAGGCCACAAGCAATTTACTTTCTTTCTGACCTTCCTTTTTCCTGAAGGGTAAGAACCCTGCATCATTGATGTTGCTTGAAAAAACAACCACAACAAAACTTGGACACTTCTCAGCCTTCCTTGCAGGAAGTATGGTCTATTAACTGTAAGTGGGAGTTTTAGGGGGTGAGCCTTCTGGGATAAACTGTCATAAAGCTGTCTGACTCAGCTGGGAGGTACACATTTGCCAGTGCCTTTCCTCTTTCCTGTTTTCTAGACTGTTGGCTTCAGCCGCAGAGCCCATGGTGAAGATGGGAGGCGATCCTGATGGGGAGAATGGGCTAACACAAGCCAGAAGAAAGCAGGTTCTGGAGTATGTGCCTTCGGACTTCTTTAACTGTGCTAATCAAATAGCAATTGAAGCTACTGTAATTAGTGTTTCTGTTCTAGTAAGTAATGGAGAGAATACTTCAAACAAAGTTAAATAAGTTAAATCTCATTTCTAGGTGCTAATGGCTACAGGGTTAAATGAGACTTTTGCAGAGTTTTGGGAGAGATGGACTTTTAGGAGGTTGTGGCTATATGGATGTATAAATGTGGAAAAGTTCATCAAACTGAACATTTAAGCGGCAGGTATTTTCTTGCGTATTGATTACATCTCAATTAAAAAACAAGGTTATGTAAAGTCATTTAGAAAAGGGAGATGCTGAAAAGCAGAAACCTACAAATATTCTCTATAGTAGGAAAAAGTAGGAATTTCTAATGTAATTAATAAATTGACTTATATACATGTAGACTTTGCTTCTTATAAATAACTGAAAACACAGTCTTAAAATTCCCATAAATAGCGACATAATCAGTTGCTTGTTAGGGCAGAAAATCTCAACAATAGAAATTGTACCAACCACATTCTGTGGCCATAGTATGACACACAAAAGCAAGCAAAATTACACTGCACAATGTAAACATGAAGTTTGCATAAAGCTCCCCTGCATCATAGATTAAACGTACCTTATTTTACAAATAATATGAAATAAAAACAAGCAGAACTTTGGTTTTCAGTTGAAATGCTACAGATGGTAGGTTTAGTCTAACAGTAAAAACCAAGTTGCAAGGAAAAATCATGGTTCAGATCAATTTAATATCAAGTAGTTAAAACTAACAACAAATTATTTTAAAATTTAGCTAAAGTTCTAAGAAAGGTCAACATACTAAGGCAAACTAAGACAATAGGGGATTTCCATTTAATTTCTAATGAGAAATTAATGAATTTTAAAAAGAGAAAATGAATGAATTGATTTGAATATTGACCATTTTTATGTCACATGGAGGACTGAGTACTATCCATGTTATATATACTTTTTATCTCAGAAATTAGACAAAGTCATCAAAATTTACACATTTTCTGGATCCTACTTCATTCAGAAGATAATTTTTTAATTTGTTATTTTTATTTTATAAGTGTATTGCTTGCATGTACATAAGTGCACCTGTGTTGTGAAATGCCTTCAGAGGTCAGAAGAGGATCCATGGCACCATGCCATGTTGGTGCTGGGAACTGAAGGTAGGTCCTCTGCAGGAATAGCCAGTGCTCTTAACTGCTGAACCACAGCCCCCAGAAGATAATTTTGAGTTGTTTACATCTCCTTTTTTCTAGAGGTGGTAAAGTTTCAGGTAGACAATGGCTTAACCAGGTGTGATAGCTCACATCTGTAATGGCAGTACTTAGCAGACTGAGGCAGGATGATTGCCATGAGTTTGAGGCCAGCCTGGGCTATATAGTGAGACCCTAATTCCTAAAGGAATTAACTAATTAAAGTCTCTGTGTGTGTGTGTGTGTGTGTGTGTGTGTGTGTGTGTGTGTGTGTGTGTTAGAAAGCAGCCTGGTATGGTGGTTCACACCTGTAATACCAACACTCAGGTGGCAGTGACAGAATGACTGCTATGAGTTCGAGGCCAGCCTGGGCTACATAGTGAGTTCCAAGCCAACTTCAGCTAGAGAATGAGACTCAGTCTCAGAACAAATAAACAACAATAACAAAAATGGGGGTGGGCTTAATTATTTAATACATATGTTACTAACCTGTTTGAAGGGTTTGGCTAGCTAATCTGAGCTTTGTATCTACCAGATACACAGAAATAAAGAAAGACATATAATGTTTATTATTAGATGAAATAATCACAAAGGAGAACCTTAAAAATGTCCATTTTCTGCCCTCCTGAATTGAGGGAGGGCAGCTTGTTTAACAGATACTTTCATCTGTGGGTTGGGAGGAATTGGAAAAGGGTTCCATTGATAATGATTCCACTGCTCCATGCCGAGGCCAGCCAGGCAGAAATGAAGAGCCTGGTTTTGATGTCAACTATATTATCTGAAAAGAAAAGATGTGCAAATTCTCACTGCCTGTTCTTCACCAAGCCCAGAATGCTTACTGCTGCTTTTCCAAGCATGAAAGAAGGGCCCAGGCTTGCATGAAAAGCTTGTGAGAGGGATTGTTCTTTGGGGCCTATTTGCCCCTATACCCATCCAAGTGAATAAAGGTCTAGCAATGGAATTGACTGTGAGTCAGTATTTTGGGCAGCATCAACCAGTGAGAAATATCCAATTATGTGACTCATTTCATACATTCCATAAAAGTGTGCTCCAGAGAGTCTCTGGACCTTGCACTCAGCTTACATGCTGCTACAAACCCATCTCTTTGCTAAAGGCATGCACTTCTAAAAGCAGTTTGTGGAAAATTGTCTACCTTCCTCCTGGAACCTACCCTTTTCCCCCCTGCATTTCCCCAAGACTCACCTTGGGGAGGGTCAGAGAAACAACTGTAAGAATTTAGCTTTATTGTAAATTGTTATTTCAGTTAATAACCCTTTTTCCCATCAAGTAGCCAACATCCTTCCATTTTAATTAGTATTTTTAAAAGTACTCACTTTTTTATGTGCTTACTAATTAGCCTTGCATTCAAGAACAAATTTAACTGTTGCTGTGATTCAGATTTGAAATGTCCTCAGAGGCTCATGGGATAAAGGTGTAATAGTACTGTAAACTTTAGAGATAAGGCCTTGAGGGAGGTCCCTGGGTCATTGAGGGTGTGCACTTGAAGGGAACAGTAGGACTTGGTCTCTGTCACTTTCTAGCTGTGAGGTGAGCCAGTTAGCTCTGCCATGCATGTGCATCCCAATGTGATGATTCACTCAATGCTCAGGACAAGCAGCCATGGATTAACACATCTGAAACCCTGAGCCAAAATAAACCTTTCTTTTCCTAAGTGGATCATCTCAGTGATTTGTTATAGTGAAAGAAAGCTTACTAACCACCATTTTGATCATTTACTTCTAAACCTAACCAGTCCTAAGCTTACTCCATCTCTGAAATCCCATATTCCAATATTCCATGCCTAATCATCATCTTCCATGCTCAGCTCTCTTAAGCCCCAATTCCCAGTGCCCTGCCTTATTTGGGTTTCATTGTCTCCATTCCTCATTCCATTCTTACCTCATTCATTGGTGCTGCAATCTCTGTAGCTCATCCTTGATCTGTTCCTAACAGCTACATGTCTGATATGTCCCCACTGGGTGCAGCCAGCCTCCCAGATCTTTTTATACTCACAATGTGGGCAGTAAACAGAACTTTATACAGCCTCTTGAGAACTATACACAGCTATGTGGCCTGCTGCATCATGCCCCCCACCTCTATATTGATTTCAGTGTGGTTTGTCTACCTTGGCAAATTTCTCCTCTGCTGCTCTTGCAATTCAATATCTCTTTTGAAAACTCCTATTGCACCTTGCCCCAATGTGATATACTAAGTTGTGTTCCCCATAAATGTTTGTTAAATCACTAACCTTCAGTAAGACTCTATATGGAGTCCTATAAAGACAATAGAGTTTATAAGGACTGTGTTGTACTTTATCAGAGGAAGAGGCAACAGAGGTGGGAGCCCACAGAAGAAAAGCTATGTGAGTACCTGCAGGGGGGCACATGGAGACACGGGGACAAGAAGGGCCATGTGAAGGCATAGGGACAAAGGGGGTCATGTAGGACCTAGGGACAAGTGGGTCTTGTGAGGGCACAGGGACTAGGTAGGTCACACGAGGACATAAGAAAAAGTAGGTCAATGTGTGGACACAGGGAAAAGAAGGGCCATGTGAGCATGCAGGGACAAGACGGCCCTCCAGAAGCCAGAGAGAGCACCTGGAGAAATCAACCTATTGCACTTGAATTTCTACGGTCCATTAGAAGATAAATGTCTGTTGCTTAAGCTGCTAAGTCTGTAGAATTCTGTTGTGGTAGCCTGAACATCCTTGATCCACTCATGGCCATGATTTTGTTCTCACTTCACAGAGAAAGTGGAGGTCTTCAGACAAGAGCTGGTTCAACTTCCTAACTTTGCACCCATGCCAGTCCTCAACCAGTTCCCCACCATTTAAGAGAATGAACTGCTCTTTCTGTCCCAAAGCAGGTGGGTCATAGGTAGCATGGAGGAAAAACGAGAGTGTCAAGCTCAAAGTAAGCAAACCTGTCAGGAAGCTTCTTCTCTCTTCTGGGTTTATTGTGGAAAACCCTGAGTAGGGGCACCCTGGAGGGCAGGGCACTTCTGGAAAGCAGAAGATGTAAGACGATGGTATTTGCTCTTCACAAGTTGAACTAATGCTGACTCTTCTCTTGTAGGACCTTGACAGCATGTGCCTCTGTGAAGCTTTGTAGGCTAGGTGCCTTGTTTCTCACAAGGCTCAGTCACCTTCTGTTTTGCCCTGTATCCCTGCATAGTACCCCAGCTACTCACTTGTGATCTGCATCCCTGACAGTCTGAACGCTACCTTGGCTTAAGAAGGGTCTCAGAGGCCACGGCTTCTGGTTCTCAGACATCTAAAGAATGTGTTTCCTACTCTGAAGATCCCTCCTGGACCCTCTGAGAAAGACCACTCTGCTTTGAACCTAGAAAAGAACCTTGTGCCTAAAGACTGAAGTTAAGTGTATCTCTCCTCCCACAAATCACTGAAATCCTTGCTGTCTCCAATTCTAAACTCGGTTGGAATCGCTCACCAGTGAACCTCTGACTGGCTACCTCCCTATGTCTTTGTCTCCTTATACCACTGAGGAGAGCTGTTTTTATTAATTACATTATATATTAAGCAACTTTAACATTCTACATCTCTCCCCATGGTAAACACAACATATTAGTTTCAATGGCGTGTTAGTTTTTGAGTTCCTAAATGTCAAAAAAAGATTTTGCACATGTGGTAGTTAATATTGTTAACCTGATAGAAACCAGAATCATCTAGAAGACAAGTTTCTGGTGTGTCTGTGAGGGATTTTCTAGCTTGGGTAATTTAAGGTGGGAAAACCCTCCCTAAATATGGGAGGGGCACTCTTCCATGGCTTAGGGTCCTAAACTGAATATAAAAGAGGTAAGCCCCAGCATCCCTCTCTCTCTGCTTCCTGACTGTGGATCCAATGTATGCAAACAGCCTTACACTCCTGCCACCACTATATCCTATGTAACTGTGAACTAGAATAAACCCTTCCTTCCTTATGTTGCTTTTGTTAAGCCTTTTGTCACAGCAACAAGCATCTAATATACAACATAAGTGACTCTCTTGGGTGATGACCATTGAATGAATGAATGAATGAATGAATGAATGAATGAATGAATGAAATCTCTGGTATCTACGTTTTTTTCAGCTCCAGCTAGATGCAGGATTGTTAATATTTGGCATTTACTCTTAATCCTGCATAAAGAAGCATGTGCTTTGGAATGCTATCCCTGAGTGGTCGTTGATAAAGCAGCTGAAAGGTGTGATTTGTGTTTTGAGATTTTATCTCTCTACTCTCATCAGAAATAAACATCTGAAAGATGTTGGATGGATATGCTGAAATGTCACATCCCTTTCCTTCTCCTCCAGGACATAGAATTGGCCCATTTTTCCCTCTATCTTACACTATAGAAGTGTTGGGCAAACCAGCTTACATGACTATGTAAGTGGCAGTTTGTTTTTATTTCTGCCTATATATTTATTGGAATTTTACTTAATACTTTAAAATATTTTTATACTTTGAAAACTTCATCTCACCTAAACTCGAACAAGTCTTGCTTTCAATCAAATTGTATAATGGGGTGGGGATGTGAACAGATGGCTAAGAGGTTAAGAGTGCTTGCTACTCAAACATAAAGAACAGAATTCTGATCCTAACACCATATAACAAGCCAGACATCCTGTAAAAGATCTAGAACTTCAATGCCAGGAATGGTGGTGCACGCCTTTAGTCTCAGCACTTGAGAGGCAGAGGCAGGTGGATCTCTGTGAGTTTGAGGCCAACCCGGTCTACATAGTGAGTTCCAGGCCAGCTGGGGCTACAGGGAGACCCTGTCTCAAAAGGAACAACAACAACAAAAAAGATTTATAACTTCAGTTTGGGGGGAACCGACACCCTCTTCTGATCTCCCAATAATATGGCTACTCCCAGCACACACACAAAATAGAATCTTTCTTGACAACAGGTGGCAAGATGACTCAGTGGGTAAAGGCATTTAGTGCCAAGCCTGACGACTTAAGTTCCATCCCCCAGACCCACATGGTAGGAGAGACCCCCTAGTTGTCCTCTGACCTTCACATGTGTGTTATGGCATGTGCAACCCCACCCCCCACACAAGTAAATAAATAAATACAATTTAGGAATTTGTAATGAATGTTTTTTCTGAAATTTCTGATGTATCTTCAATTATGTCCCTTTTTATTCCTAAATTGCCAATTGTGCATTTTTCATTCTAAGCCAGTTTTAACTACTTTAATGCTCTTCTCTTAAAAAACAATGATTGTTATCTTTTCTTATTTCAGTAATCTTTTAAGATTTTTAATTTTAGTTCTATTGCTATTGTGTGTATATGATGTGTATGTGGGTATAGGTGCCACAGTGCACACATAGAAGTCAGAGGGCAACTTTCTGGGAATCCCTTCTCTCTTTCTACTGTAGGTCTAGGGATTGACCTCAGGGTGTCAGGCTTGCATGGCAAGCACTTTTACCCACAGTCATCTCATCAATCAATCACTCTCTTTTTATACTGGTTATTTCTTGTTTGCTGCTTTTGCTGGTCATGGTTTCTGTTAGATCTTTATATTTTCTTGAGTAGAATTTATATTCATTTTTCTTAGACTGGAAATTGTTCCCCTCCTGGTATACCTTTGTGTGTCCCTTCTCCTTCACCCATTCTAATGTCTCATGTAGAATTGATCTTTTCTCTGTTGGTAGTGTGTTCATATTTAGAGTCTTCTTATGGTTTTCCATTTTAACTGAGTTGTCTGAAATCTGAGTGACAAAAGTTCTTTTTACCTACTTGTTCATTTAATTATATCCTGTATTTTTATTAGTTGTCCATGGCCTCCAACAAATATTTTCAAGTTGCTGAGACAATTATGCATGTGACCTTCCTTTGAATAGTTGGAATATCCCTCTATTTTTGTCAGAAACAAACATCTGAAAAGACATTGGATAGATAAGTTGAAATGTCAAAATCCTTCCTTTCCCCTCTAGAAGACCTGAAATTGTTCCATTTTGTTTCCAGAACAATCACTACACCACAGTAGTTGTAGGCCACCTAACTTGAATAAGTAAGGGACACCTTGTTTCGGCCTGCATGCTTGCTTTCTGCTTTCACTGGATAATATTACCGTTTTTACCACTGTTTCCTTGAGTTGAATTCTTTCTGGTTTTCTTTAGTTTAGGATACAAAGTCTTGGATGGAGAGATGGCTCGGCGGTTAAGAGCACTGACTGCTCTTGCAGAGGACCCAGGTTCGATTCCCAGCACCCACACAGCGGCTATGAACGGTCCTTAACTCCAGTTCTGGGGTAATCCGAAGCCCTCTTCTGACCTCTGTGGCATTGCATGACACGGGTGCACTCACATACATGCAGGCAATATGTTCATACACATAAAATAAAAATAATAAAATTTTAAAAAAAGAATACAACATTTCTGCTACATCTTTGTTCCTTCCCGTCCACTTATTCCCATCCCTCTCACATGTATCTATCTTTCCATTTCTGCCTGTTATAGTCGAGTTTCAGAGAATTTGTGTCTGCTTAACTTTTTCACACATGCCCAAAGGTTCTAGAATTTGTCTTTTGGATGTTTTCAGAATAGCCTCCTGCTCCACAACTTGCAACATGCATTGTTCTTTCTTTCTGATGTGCATTCTAACCAGCCCCTTGATGAGTTCATCCCCCCTTTTATCACAGATGATTCAAATAATTTTGTTTTCAGACCTGGACTTTGTGTTTGTTCAGAGACTGTGTTAGGTTTCCATTTGTTCCTCATGTACTACTTGGACACACTGCTCTTTCTGTTTACAACATTCTAACCTCTAATTTCTAGGAGAACATCCATGGCTCTAGTACTAGGGATGAGGGTCAGTTGGGGAAGTGGCTTGGAATCTCTGCAGCCATAAAAAGCCAGTATTCCTAATGGGAACATCTGTTCCTGATTTACCATTGTGAAATCTCTCCAATGACACTGTCCTTGAAATGAACAGCCCTCCCAGCATACTTGGAGCTGATTGGCTTTATGTCTGGCTGTTCTCTGGGAAGTTGGAGACTGACGCAATGGGAAGGCAGGTCTTGTCAGGTGCTTTGAAAGTCTGTGTATCCTAAGAAAGATGAAAGCCAAAGAAGATATAAATGAAGTTACAAAATCAATAAAGATGATAGCATCATCTGAGCTCCAGAATAAAGCCATCCCTGAAGCTAAATTTATTTTCCAGAAATACCCAAGTGTGTAAGCCAGTAAGGTCTTCAGGTTTCTCTGATCTGTCCCATGTAAGGAAGAATACTGATTGCTGTATCCGGTATGCCATTACTGATTGCGGCATCCTGCCATTGGTAATGCTTTTTATTCCTATCGACATCACATTCTTTTTCTATGATTCTATGCTGTGATTCCATAACTAAACAATTATAGCTGAAATGAAAGGTTTTCAAGCATCTTCTTCTAATTTACCAACTTCAAAAATAGTTCCCTGAGGTATTAAATTGTTCTCCCTATTGTTGAATTGCCCTAAATATCTGTTATGAATATTGTTTGTAGTTATCAGTGTAGCTTTACTTAAAAATAAATATCAGTCTCATACATACATATTTTAAGATTTATTTTTTAATTATGTGTATGTATGTGTGTGGGGGGGGGTATGTGCACATGAGTTCAGGTGCCCCCTCAAAGGCCAGAAGAGGGTGTCAGATTCCCTGGAGCTGGAATTATAGGTGGCTGTGGCCACCCAACGTGGGTCCTGGGAACCGAACTCTGGACCTTTAAAAGACTAGCAAGCCCTTTTAACTGCCGAGCCATCTCTCCTGCCCCAGTAATACATAGTCTTATTTTGATCTTTAGACATGAGTGAGAGAAACGGTGAGGACAGTTCAATTCAATGAAAGTTTGTAAGATTAAGGATCCAATAATGGGCAGGATAAAAAGTATCATTGCCAATGGAATAATAAAGAATGTTTGGGTTATTTTGCCAGGTCCTCACTTTAAGGCATTTAGCAGAGCAGCGCAGGCACCTGGGGCAGTGCTTTCATTTCTCAAGCTTCTATGACTCTTCCTGTTTGCTTAGTATGTTTTCCAGACAAAAGCGACCATTATACCCGTTTGTGTGGCATTTGTAACTAGTTATTGAGCAGATATACTCTCTCTGCCTGTTCACAAGCTGTGGTTGCAGTCAGTCCTGCCTGGCCTAAGGAAGGGATGCTGGTGAACACCTACTGGGAGTTGACACACATTCATAACCCACACCATGGAGTTGTAAATACCATTGGTCATTTCTCTCTGTGTCCTTTCTTTTTTATTTTGTTTT